>NW_016813718.1:2792057-2855035 GCF_001698545.2 Rhinopithecus bieti | reverse complement strand
AGAGATCTTTTCTTTCTTTTTTTTTTAATTCCAAAGGAATTTGCAAGCTTCTTTTCAAAACTACCTGATTGACAAAGTTTTACTGAATATATTTTGTAAAAAAAGAGTTTCTTTCTTTAGACTTCATTTACAGCCTTTCGACATTAAAATAACATATGAATAGCTTCTTTTTTAAAAAAGAAAGACTTCTGTTATAAAAATGATATGTGCTTAATACTAAAAAATGAAATCATGCATGACAGGACAGTCAAGAGAAGAAAGCTTAAATAAGCCAAAATCAAATCACCCTGAAGGAAGTGCTGTTAGCGTTTGTTGTCCATGGTCTCAGACATGCCCATATGCCTAGAGACAAAGCCAAAAATATGAGAAAGAAAGAAAAGGGTAGAAAACAGACTATGAAATCATTTTATAACATATATTAACTTATTTCTCTCATGTTTAGATGAAGAAATTAAACTACCCCCATGACACAAGTTCATGTATGTAACAAGCCTGCACTTGTACCCTTGAACTTAAGAGTTAAAAAATAAAATGACAAAAAAACAAAGCTGCTATAAACAAACAAACAAAAAAGAAACTAGAATTTGGGGTAAATTTCAGATAATATTTCTTTACCATAGATGTATTATTTGCTGAAATATTGATCAAATCACCCTGGAAGTAGTGCTGTTAGCATTCGTTGTAGATGGTCTCAGACATGCCCATATGCCTAGAGACAAAGCCAAAAATAAGGGAAAGAAGACAGAAAAGGGTAGAAAACAGATTCAGACCATGACATTATTTTATGAGATATTAACTTATTTCTCTCATGTTTAGATGAAGAAAATAAACTACCCCCATGACAAAAGCTTACTTATGTAACAAACCTGCACTTTTACTCCTGAACTTAAAATAAAAGTTAAATTAAAAAATAAACAAATAAACAAAGCTGCTGAAAACAAATAAAAAAAGAAATGAAACTAACATTTGGGGTAAATCCTAGATAATATTTCTTTACCATACATACTATTTTCTGAAATATCAGTCAAGAGTCATAAAACTTTATTAATAACATGAAAATATTGGAATCATTAAAAAACTGATTCTCCACTTCAATGGGTTAAATACTTAGCCCCCACTCTTTTCCTCAAAGTTCCTCTCATCCTGAATATTTTTCAGAGATTCAGATTTGCTTTTATGTTGCATTTTATCATCCAGTAGTTTTATTAGTTTTAAAAATGACTGTATTTTTTTTTCTATAATGCATTTAAGAATATATTTTGCTTCCTTTTCAGATGAAGGGCAGCTGGGAGAGCATGATCTTCTTGGGCCATCCTTGAAGACGTTATTCCAGAAGTCTATTTTATACGCCTCTAGAATTGTGGATTATTGTGAAGAAGACTGATTTTTCCTCATATGTGATTTTCTCTTCTACCTGAGTGCATGTTTTATTTCATTCCTGAGATTCGGAGACAAGGGACCTTATAACAACTTTTACCAAAGAATGTCCAGCATCCCTCTTAGCTTTGCAGCTCTGTTCTCACCTTTATTTCTCCTTTGTGACTGTAATTTCATTTGTGAAATATTTCTCTTTTTTTCTACAAGGCTTCTGCTCCTTTTCAGCTTGTTGTTGCTGTTCCTATTTGAGACATAGTGATGAGTCCAAATCACTTGCTTGGTTTGCACATATGTGAGATTATGAGTATTCAGTGGACCGTATTTAGTGTTTCTGGATGTAATGATGTGTTTCCTGTTTACTTCACAATATTGGCACTTCTAGGTTAAAAGGTGCTAGGAGAGGCAAGGGATAAATAAAGAAACATTAGAAGCCAGTACTTACTGTACAAAAATAGAGTCACTTGAATAATTGTCAGAAACACATGCAACGTAAAACGAGCTCAGTTTGAAGAGAATCACTTGCCAAAGACAACTTCTTTGATAACATCTCTTCTTCAGCAAACCCTCCCTGCAACGTAATTTCTATGATTTTGAAAATTCCTCCATGGTTATCTCCAAGGGTTCTTTCCCAGCTCACAGCAAAAGGAAAAATTGGTCTTTTCCTTTCATTCATCCAGCTCAGGACTTTTACTCCCATTGTTCTCTAGGAAGAATTCATTTTCATAGAAGAGTTGCCAGTTCAGGTCATCTATAATTTGGGAGCTTAGCAATAGGCCGAAAAGAATACTCAGTGTCAGAGGTATCTGAGCTTCCAAAAGCTTGATATAAAATAATCGTTTTCTTAGAAAAGAAACATGTCCATCTTCTTTTATTTACCTACTATTGTTTCCCATTTTCTTCAGACAAAAGCAGTTTTATTTTAACATGTAGTCATTTTAAAACAGGAACTTGCAGAATTTATATATCAAATTTAGAGGCTCTATTTACAAAACAGGCCAAAAACATATTATGTGACCCTTATAAAAATTTAATTATCTACTCAGCATATGCTTATGGATTGCTAAATATTTACAGTACACACACACACACACACACAGAGTCCCCATCAATGACCTAAATGTTACACAAATAATAATACAAGAATATTTGTGATAAGAGTCAAAGTAAAGCACAGATGTAATTCTCTAAGAGCCTCAACAAGAGACCACTTTTGTTTACAAGGAATAATAAAAGGCTTCATCAAAGACTTGACAGATGGAGAGAGGAAGACAGAATCAGAGACCAACAGAAGCAAAGAGCTAGAGGCAGGCTATTCCAATGGATGCATAACCACTCTCCCAGGAAATATTCTATTTGATGATAGCTGTGACCCCTTAAAGTTCTTGAAGGTACAGCAATTGCACACACATCAGTAGTTTTACAAGTCTTGCTAGTAACAAATAATACAAAGTTGAATTGCAATTGCTGTGTTTTACCAGGTCACTGATTTAGAGGAGAAGGTCAAGATCAGCCATGGACTACACATATAGAACAGGCAAGTGTATGTTCAGAGATCCTCCAGTCACTCATCTTTTATGAGCACCACGCAACATATGCTTGTCTATAATCCTAGACTTTAAGGTTATTTTCCAGCAACTTCAAATGCCATCTCACCTCCCAGATACCCAATGTCCCAAAATATGGTTGATCTCCCTCAAGGGGTTCCCTCTATAATTTTGCTATGTCCCAAAGCTACTTTTTAAGCACTATGTGGCTTCATTATTGCTGTGTTCCTAGAGCCCGAAGGACAGTGAATACTCCAATAAATAGTTGTTTAGTGAATAAAAAATTAATAGATTGATTGGCAGCTCATATGGCAAACAGAAAAGGAATTATCATGTCCATTTTACAGATAAGGTTTCAGAGACAAAGCAAGGTTAAACAGATTACCCAATATCATAAAGTCAACCCTTCTGATTATCTAACTTTCCATGAGGCATGGCTTTTACCCAGATAATGATTAAATAGGTCCGGGGTGAAGGTAGTTTCAGATAATGTTTGATAGGGAGGGCTTCATTGTCATTAAGATTCCAGTTCCTCCCCACTGTTCATAGACTGTACCCTCCTCCATGTGTCAATTTCATCCTGGGATTTGGTTTCTCTATTGTAGCAAAAATGAGCTGTAACAGTTTTATTTTATATTTATTTTTATTTTATTTATTTATTTTTTTTTGAGATGGAGTCTCACTGTGTCACCCAAGCTGGAGTGTAGTGGCGCTATCTTGGCTCACTGCAAGCTTGGCCTCCTGGGTTCATGCCATTCTCCTGCCTCAGCCTCCCGAGTAGCTGGGACTACAAGCGCCCACCACCACACCCAGCTAATTTTTTGTATTTTTAGTAAAGATGGGGTTTCACCATGTTAGCCAGGATGGTCTCGATCTCCTGACCTTGTGATCCAACCACCTCGGCCTCCCAAAGTACTAGGATTACAGGCTTGAGTCATTGCACCCGGTCTATTTTATATTTAATAAACACAAGGCCACCCTGAAATGGAGGGCCTCTCTACTTCAGAGTATCAAGCAAAAGTCCTTGGCTTCACACTCATCAAAAGTATTTAGATTATATACCCTGCCGGAATCAATCCCTATGGCGAGGGAGTTGGAACTAGGCAATTTGTTGTCCACCCAGGAAGTCCACACCATGGGGTACATGTGTGGAGGTAACTAATTAGGGTGAGCAACTCTTCCCAGTTTTCCTGCAGCTTAAACAGCTTTAGCACTGATAGTTCTATGTCCCAGGAAACCCCTCGTCTAGGGAAACTCCTCAGTCTCAGGCAAACCGAGATGTTTGGTTACCACAAAACCACTATCATAGACATGAAAATCAGCTGTCCCTCAAACTCATTCTCAGGTCTAGCTATCAGGAAGTTGATTTAAATAAATGAATATATATATATATATATATACACACACACACACACACACACACACACACACACACACGTTTTCACAGTATACACCCTTCACAGAAACCATTGAGTTTTTTCCTGTTGTAAAATTTCAAGTTCTATAAAGAATTTTGTTTTAATTTTTTAATCTCTCTTAAATTAGGAATTTATAGTCCTCGTGATTTCTAATACTATTTGACAGAATTTTCTGTTCTATCAGTGGCATTCCTAAGCCTTCTTTAGAGTCAGAGCTTTTCGATAGTCATCTCCCAAAACATGAGATCCTATAGAGGGTGTTGGTACATTTCAAAGCTTCAGAGATGCTTTCTAAGCTATTCCTCAAATCTTTAGTAAGGTGAGAGCTAGAAGAATCTGTCTCCTGAGAAGAATCAGTTATCACCTACAAAAAAGAGAGAAGGCCCTTAATAACAATTTTATTTAGGGCAATATGTTTCATTATTTTTTGTTCGTATTGATGTATGGCAAGTACATCCTGATTAGTTTCCTAATTCCTTTCAGCTTATTCTTCCTATTGTTTGCAAATATTCAACTAGTACCCCTGATGAACTTATAAAACAACAAGTTTTACAATAATTTTAACTTCTCCTCTATTATCTATTTGGCTTTCACTGTGTCTAAATATGTGATAGTAAGACTCAGAATTTGCACAACTGTGTCAAGACAAATCATGTCAGTGTAAATGTTAAGCTATTTAGTTATTATAGTGTAAACCAGGAAGGAATAATTTAGTATATTTGACAGCTTTCACTGGTTAATTTTAAGGATGGTCTGTAGAATCCAGGAAGTCCTGTTATGGTCCTGACCTGAACTTTTAAACCGAATAGCTTAGGGTGGTGAAGGTCGTGCCAGCTGCTTGGAACAAAGATCCAAAAACTACTTGATCATAAAAATCACCTGTAATGCATTTTAAAATGCAGATAACAGGCCATAGCTCCAGACACTCAGATTCTTAAGTTTGTAGAAAGACCAGGAAATCTATAGTTTGGAAAGAGTCTGAAACCAGACTAGTGAAATACCACCATAGTGGAAGCTTGAATTAAACTCATTTGGTAAACAAAAAAAGTGGGCAACATAAGGCAGTTGGCTGCTTATGGGATTTCAGTGTGGCATATTGTGAAAAAATAGCAAAAAAATATTGCTTTCGGAATATAGTTACAAAGCTGTTATCAATGAGTGTTAATATGATGAGTGGCATGGCAGCTTCCTTTGCAATACATTTTTGTCAGAGTAGATGATTTCTCCTCGAAGCCCAAAGTCATTGGAAGTAAATCCCATTATAACACAGGGTTTGTTTTCCCCCTGGTATATATCAGCCAAGGACATTTTCTGGTCAAGAATTCATGCAGTAGCTTTGCTATATCCACACAGGAAATGGCTGTGACCTTTCTGGCCCATAAGGTTATGCATTTTGACAGGCGGCACAGAGCCAATCCCTCCAACCACACAGCACAGACGACCGCACACTGTTCTCCTGAGGCATGCTGTTACTCATGTTGTTTAATCACATTCAGCAAGTCTGGAGTTGAACATCGTTCAGAATATCAGAAAGGCAGAAATGCTATGTTGCTGATTCAATGGAAATTACCAGCAAGAAGCAACGTTCATAGCTGTCTGGTTATTTAATGTATCTAAAATCACTTATAGAAATGTCATCCCTTTCTGTCTCTGTCACCTTCCACCACAGCCAACTCCAACTCAAATATTAATTTTAATTTGTCAAAACTAAGCGGCTCATTTAAAAAAAAAAAAACAACTCATTTTAAAAAAAAATGCCTTCTCTGGTCTACACTAAATATATAAAAGTGAGTCACAGTCCCTAACTTAAGAAGCTTATAGTCTTACTGTCTTACTTGGAGTATCAACACTAATTTACTTCATATAGATGATGACTGTAGCCTCCAGATGCCACTGGCTTCTTTATTTACCAATATTATCTCTTTTTTCCCAATGTCAGAGACAAAGCATCTCTCCTTCACCAGAATCTCTCTTTCTCTCATTCTACCTCACACACACACACACACACACACACACACACACACACACACAAACTACTTGTAATTCCATCATAAATTACAGTAATTCGGCTACAATCCTGATGATTCATAGAGTGATATTGAGGGATCACATCACAGATTGAACAAATTCCCACTTTCTCAAATTGTCCCCTTATTGTCTCTGTCCTCTCTTTCTCTCCCTCTCCCTCTTTATTTTTCAGGAACAATATAAGTTCATTTCCTGATCAAAGCCATTTAGTTAGACATGGGTTCTATCAAATTTTCAACCTCTTCTCTAAGTTACTTATAAAAATATTTTTTTCGAAAAAAACTACAGTTTTCTTCCCAGGAGAAATCTAGTAAATAAAATTTCTTCACCTTCTTTTTATGAAACAACATTGAAAACCACGAGAATATGCTTAAGTGCTAAACTGTGAAGTAGAATAAAACTGTGAAGTAATGTTAAGAGGCTGAAAAGAAGAGAGATGGCTGGAGAATTTAAGGACTTGATGAAGTGCCCTTCCAATGGAGTCCTGAGCACTTTGTGATTCAAGAAATCAAGACTTTTATTATACAATAACTATAGGTTTACTTGGTTTTTCCTCCATTAAAATATAAGTTCATTGAGGACAGACTCTGCCTAGAGAGTTAGTATTTTATATCACCAGCAATCCCAAATCTTATATGTAGTAAAGGGTCATTTCCGGCACTTGCTCATTCGAAGTGTCATAAAGTACCTAGGTTTCTCATATTAAAGCATAGTTGCTCTCTCATTTACTTTTTTTTTCCTTTTGTTTCTTTGTCTTTCTGAGTTTCTTACCCCATTTTCTACCAAACAAAGCATTATATATTGCATAGGCCTGTTAAATCAAGTGCAAACATTTGAAAACTCCTTAGAAAAGGTACTAGGGTACTAAAACATAGACCCTCCTGGGGTTATTTACAAAAGCATTAGAACTGAAACAATTTCAGTAATGACAGTAAGATTAAAATATTGTGGACTGTTGTGAATGTTTACTGCAGCGCTATTTACAATAGCAAAGACATGAAATCAACCTACATGCCCATCAATGACAGATTGGATAAAGAAAATGTGGTTCATATGCACCATGGACTATTTTGCAGCCATAATAAAAGAACGAGACCATGTCTTTTTCAGGAACATGGATGGAGCTGGAGGCTATCATTCTTAGCAAACTAATGCAGGAACAGAAAAGCAAAACACTGCATGTTCTCACTTATAGGTGGGAACTAAATGGTAGGAACTTATGAACTCAAAGAAGGAAACAACAGACACAGGGTTCTACTTGAGTGGGGAGGGTGAGAGGAGGGGCAGGAGCAGAAGAGATAAAAAAAAAAGGTAAAGATGGTCAGAAATTAGAAACAGGAGTGTGATGGTAACCTGCCCATTGAGACTCAACAGGGAGCCTACTAGGGAATTCCAGGTAGGTTCTCCTCACTCCAAAAAATAAAACGAAAAGATATTCTATTTCTTTCTCTGGTAGTTGTGAAGCCTAAAAGTGCTACCTGAAACCGCTCAAGTCAAAACATTCTGATTGATACACTTTGTATTTGTCCATTCTCCCACTGCTATAAATAAATACCAAAACTGGTTAATTTATAATGAAAAGAGACTTAATTGGCTCATGGTTGTTCAGGCTGTAGAGGAAGCCTGGTGGCATCTGCTTCTGAGAAGGCCTCAGGGAGGTTTTACTTATGGCAGAAAACAAAGCGGGAGCAGGTGCCTTACATGGTGGGAGCAGGAGCAAGAAAGTGAGAGGAGGTGCTATGCAATTTTAAGGAACCAGATGTCATGAGAACTCTATTACTATACAGTATCAAGGGGGGTGTTGCTAAACTATTCATGAAAACTCTGTCCCCATGATCCAGTCACCTCCTACCAGGACCCACCTTCAACACTGGGGATTACAATTCGATGTGAGATTTGGGTGAGGACACAGATCCAAACCATATCATACCTCTTATATAGAAACACTTTGGGCTAAAAACTGCTAGGCTACAAACCAATTATGATATGTTCAATCATCCCTTTAAATAAACAAGATGCTCCTAAGGCAATGTGCATAGTGTTAGCCATGGGGATGAAGAGATCTGAGTTCTATTTACCAGTAATATGACCTTGAGTGAATAATTTAGTCATTTTGACCATCAGTTTTCTCACCTGTAAATAATGAATACTAATATTCATGATATATGCTTTGTAGAGTTATTGTGGTAATCACATTCATTGTTTTACTTTGCTACTTAATTTGTTAATTAAAATATACTTCATGAGAGTCTGCCATAGACAAATACTTTGCTAGGAGCTCAGAGAAGATTGATAAATAAAATAAAGAGAACCTCTGCTTTCACGTTGTTTATCATCTAGTTCAAGCAAATTTCTCCACATGTTGCAATGTCCTGAATACATAAAAATATATGCCTTTTTGTGTATTTTGTATCTATTTTATTCACCTAAATATATCCAACTATAATATTATAATATATATAATACCTACACATATGTGTGTGTGTGTGTGCATGTGTATGTGTGTGTATATATATATATATATATATATATATATATATGCACTTGCCAGATGGAAAGCATTATTTTGGGTGATGGGAATTATAAACAAAGAGCATGCAGGTCCCATTAAGGATTACTCCATTTATATTTATATTATACATAACTTAAGAATCCCTTCAACAACAAGAAGCTAAATAATGGATGAACAGAAATTTAGTAATAATGACATTTAATTATTACAACAAGAAGCCCACATGTAGGCTTAATAGTGTCAACAAAGGCGTAACTCTTTTTCTTTTTTCAGAGCTGATGTCTGTGCAACCTAGTATTATGCAGTTCCTAGTCTGTAAACTTTCATATTTATGTATCTGCAATTTTTGTGTTTATGTTTGGATATTTTATCTAAGTGGATTTAACATAAAGTTAAACAGAAATCTAATTTACAACCACTCTAGATTTAACTCCTATTGTCTTAAGATTTAATACCAGACTACTGAAGGACCTATCCATGGTGCTGGTTGGATGAAGCAGTTACAACGTGACAGTGCACCCACTCAGTCGGTATACTGCATCTTAGAGATGATCTCAGGAATGCAGATGCGTGTAATCGAAATCCAAAAGAGCTCAGTATCAAAAACAAAACCATTTTGCATTTGTGTGGACCTTTATAGGTTTTTTATAAAATATTTTACATTTCATTTTACCCGCAAAATGTTTCTTTGAGGCCAAATGGGAAATGTGTTCCTCATTTTACGAGTGAGATAACTGAACCAGAGTTTTCTGAATACCGTTTCCAAAAATATACAATATAGTGTCAGTACGATACTATATTAATTATGACCCAGGATGAGGGAATTTCTTAGCACCCCAAGGTTGCAACCTTATTTGGTCAGCTTGCAAGTGAACATTTAAGGAGTTGAAATAACAAGTATTTTTCAGAATTATAGAGCCATAAAATGAAGTATGATGCATACATTCAAAAGGAGTTTTACCCAAATACTAAAATAGCGAGATAGCTCATAGAAAGGCAAGTTTTTTAAAAATAGAAAATACAGCCCAACACACTATATTAATTCATATCTGTGAATGCCTATAATACAGACAAATATATCAAAGACTACAAATGTAATCACCAAAATGTTAACAGTGATCATCTCTGAGTAGGATTATGAGAAATCCTTTTCCCTTTTGTGTGTATTTTCCAATTTTCCATATTGAAAATATTTGTTTATACAAATGACCTTTATAAAATAAAATGAGTGGCATCTTGAGGCAAAAATTAAGCAAGTCTCATTATTACCATATATGCCAATGCAATTCCTTGCTTCACCTCATCTTTGATTGCATCTTCAAACCGGGACCCTTACCCTTTGGAAAACTCCTAGAACAAGGAAAGTGTATCCCCCTTTTGTTTATAGTTTAGCTGGAAAACATTACACGTAGGCCTCTTCTTTGGTCTCTAGCTCCTCAGGTTTCACTAGACTTGTCAAAGATTTTAAGCCAGTAAGCAAAATATGTCCACTGGCCAAGGCAATGTTCTGTGTTTTTACATCAGGAAAGACCATTAGAAATGATAGATTTCCAAACCATTTCCCAAAACATAGTTATTTCTTTCTGACTCAAAATTGCTTCTATTGAAAATAAAATCAAAGTATGCTCTAAAAAACAGACATGCCAATAGTGTCTCTTGGAAAACCTCATTCTTGGGAAATTTAGAAGACTCACTCTTTAATGATATCATAGTTGTTAGTCTAAAACGTCTATGAATAACATTTTTCTCTGAATAGTCTTCCTTTATTTAAAGATCTGGTTTAATAGTCCTATCTAGTTTTCATTGTAAAATAATCTTACAAAATATTCTTTTTAAGATCTTCAGGAAACAAATGTAGTTTCTCTAACAAGGGTAGGAGGTGATATAAAGTCATAGAAAATTAAATACATATGCAAACAGAGCAGGTGGCTATAAAGGAAATAGACATGAACATTGACCTTCATTCCTATAATAGCTTTGGCTGAGCTAGCACTTTTCTGCACTGTACAAGGTCTTCACACGTGTGATTCTTATGAATCACTCCAATTTGGAATGAGCCCATGGCAGCTGTTCTCTTTATTTTACATGCAGGAAAACCCCACAGAGAAACAACAAAAAGCATCCATTTTTTCCAGTGTCAAGTAAAAGTCAATAGCCTAGAGATATGTAAAGAGACCCAGCATTTGTAGCTAGATATACCTAGATTTCAAATTTACTTTATGTTAATAACGGCTTTAAAAGGAATGATTTTCTAATAGAAACAAATTTTGTATTTAAATGAAAGAAAATATAGCTCTGCAAGCTACCAAAAGAACATAATTAATGATGTGAGTTTCCTTGCAGAAAATAGCAAGAGCCTGAATAAACATCTAAAACAGGAACCTCACTAGGTGCCACACCAGTGCATATTAGAACTGTATTTAGTGACGGAATGGTAACAAGTACATTTCTATGCCAAGTAGAAAATTGCCCCTGCTTTTTTCTCATATGTTTTATGCCACTAACAGGATCATAGGATGTGCAAGCCTGAGGTTTATCTTGTAGCATTTGGGACTAAAAATTCAGATTTCTGATGATCTTAGGGAAAGTAAAGCCTCATATAAGAAGTTGTTTTCTTGACTATTCTAAAAATTTTGATCAGCTTATCTTTGTGAGAATTATTAAGGCAAATAAAAGAAAATTATCTTTCATGTAAACTAGCAAAATAACAAGTTAGGAGTTTTGAGATTATGAAATCAATATTTTGTCAAAAAATGTGTAGTTAATTAGAATTAAAACTTACCTAGAGCCCTGGAATACACAGCATGTCCAACATCTATAGCCCTTTTTGCAGAAACATGATACCACTATCTTAGTGCTTTTTTCCCTCATTGACTGTCACAGATTTCAGAGATCCATTAACAAATAATGTGGTCATTTACCTTCAAAGAAATCCTGCATTTTAAATGCTTTATATTTCTTTTAAAGGAAAATAGTTTATTTATAAAAACCCTCAAGTTTACACTGGGCTTATCCTGATGCCACTGTAGCCACATGGGCATAATTTTCTTACCAAATGAAATCTACAGTCTCAGACTAAGCAACACCAAATACCATACATACATGTGTTTTCTAATTATTGTTTCATGAAAAGTTTATTATGACAATTGCTTTTTAATACTGATATGTAGTTTTAATGTAGAGTCTAATGTTTGAGCTCCATATAATCATATTAGGTAATAGCTATGGCATTTCAAAATAGTCTATCTTACACTGAAATGTAAAAAAAATAAATAAACTTTCTATCCTATGCTGAAGTGGAATCTACATATGGCAAATGATTCAATCTCCTCACCTCTACCACCAGAACCACCATCAAAATCAACAGTAACAGAAATTTTCCTTAAATATCTTCTATGGCATTCACCAACATTGGGATGACTCCCATTATAGCCATTGACTTCTGTGATGCCAGAAATTTCCATTTAATTTGCCAATGAAAATCAGCCTTCCAGAAATAAGTAAAGGGATTTTAAGAATATTTTATTATTAAAGTTAGATTCCGTGTAAAACCTTGTATTTATCAAAATAAAAAAATTATAGGGCAAAATTTTGGGTTATTAGCCATGAGGAATTTCATTGTTTATCTCCTGTGATTCAAACATATTATGATTTCCATAATGGGAACTATCAAATAAAATACCAAACTAAATGGGAGTAAAGCTTCTCCCTCCTTTTTTGTAAGGCTAAAGTAATCATGTTAGATTTAAAAGGGCAAAGTAAAGAAGATAAAAGGTAAGCAGTGAATTGTTTGACACCATGAATATATAGCTGATTCCATGCCTCTTCATGAAAGTGCCACTACAGTAGGGAGGTTTACTATTTTCTTCAATAAATGAAGCACATGCCAAAAAGCCAAATGCTGCTGTTATTCCCATTCAGTGACAGCCAGCAAATACCACATACACAACATATAGCACACATTTTAAAGATATATCTACAACTTCTCAACACTCACCATGGTTTTATTAGTGGCCTAAAAGTTAGTAAGCCAAGGCAAAACAAAAAATTAAGGAAGGCCAGATGGAAGAGAGAACTGAAGGAAATAAACTGATTTTTGAAACATCACCCATTAAACACTCCAAGAAGAAAAAGAAGCATGTGAAATCTTGGAAGCATTTCCTTTTCCAAAATACAAGCCTAAGGATAAATGCCTGTGACCAACTATTTTATTTTGACTTGAGCTACAGTTTTAGATCAATATGGCCAGTTACTTGTTCAGCTGTGTTCAATTACACTGCATATAAAATAACAAAGTTAAATATCAAACAAGGATTTTTTTTGTCCTCCTCCAGTAAAACAATATCACACTAATTACATGATCTAAACATCCATAGTAAACAAATATAACTTTGTGGAGGGAAGAAAAAACTCCTTAAGCATCTCTTCCTACTCCCCCATCTGTACATTATGTATTAGAAATCAGAAAAAATTCACACCTCTGAATGTGAGTCATAAGCAGATTGCTACAAGAAATGTGTCGCATCACTGGCTTCAGGAAGAACTTTAAATTCCTGGGGGCAAAATATAGCACTTGTCAGTTTCAAATACCTCATATCTGCATGTTAATTTCAAAGGGTTCAAGGAGGCTTTGCCAGCTCCTCATAACTAATCCTCTCAGTTGGACAATTGTCATAGCTGAATTTTTCATTTACAGTCCAGAGGGGTTAGCTGACTTGAGGAAGAGAAGATCGGGTTTCCTACTCTGTTCAGTTACTGAATTACGGGTACCTGGGAACAGGAGTCAGGTGCACTCTATGGAGATCAGGCAATGTTTTAAATTGTAGATGTTTGCCATTATACTTCTGCCAGCCGCCTTCTACCC
This sequence comes from Rhinopithecus bieti, assembly GCF_001698545.2. NCBI lineage: Eukaryota > Metazoa > Chordata > Mammalia > Primates > Cercopithecidae > Rhinopithecus > Rhinopithecus bieti. The sequence continues at coordinate 2,841,292 of NW_016813718.1, read as the reverse complement.
TACTCCTATGCTGTGACTCTCATTGACCTCTCTATCAGACAACACAGACTTACTTTTCAGAGTCTCAAACACTCTCAAAGTTCCAGTTCCCATCTTTGAGAGGAAAAGAGTCTTGTGTAATAAATGTACAGTATAAGCAAAGAAGATTAAGAACAAAAAAACTCCACGTAAGAAAGAAGAGCAATTTTGGTTCTCTCTCCCATCCTCTCTTCTCAGGACTCTGACCCATTCTAATTCACCAACTTTACTGCCATCCGTGCCTTCATAGTTGTAATCATTGTCTCAATCACTCTGGGCCATTATTTTTTTTAATGGACCGCAAATTTTGCAGTTTTGCAAACTAAACTATTAAAAGCGTGTCATGAGAATAAGCTTTTTAAAAATAAACACAGATTTCTGTTTTATAAGTTGTTAATGACCAGAAAATGACTTAGTGGGAATGATAGACCAGCTACAGCTTATCTGTTTCCCCTCCTAGAACCAATATTGTTGGGGTAACATTGAAAATCTCTTTATAATTAATTTTTATTTCAATTGCTTTCCTTTTCACTTAATGGAGGAGTTGCAGTAAAGATAACTTTCCAAGAGAAAAGTGTTTAGTAAGTTTGAAATGGAAACTTCATCTTTCCCTGAGAGCATGAAAACATAGCAGATCATTTCACAGAAGATAATATATTATTCCAAGGACGAATAGGACACAGTTGGTAAAAGAATGAATGTACAAAAAGAATAGATAACAATATATAACTGTATTTCCCCCTTCAGGAAAGTTTGAGTTAAGCAATCAGTCTCAGACTAAAATAACTTGCTGAATATAATAGCTATTAAGTGGCAGGGTTGGTATTTGAACCTAGAGTATGTGAATCCCAAATTCTATCTCCTTCTGATATGCCACATTGCGTCATTCACAAAACCAGTTATCCTCCAAATAACATTCTCATTCATTCACTCATTCACCAACAAATAGTTACCAAGTGCCCTCCAGGCAGTCTGTAGGATTTAGGAAGAGGAATATAAATGACAAAATCAAGGACCAGAGACCAAGATTTTATACTCTAGTAGAACTCACAACACAACAGTATGACTGATATTCATACCGACAGCATTTTCTATTAACTAGACCAAGCTATCGGGCATTCATGGAATGGATTAAACAAATTAAAGAAGTAAGTAGATATTATAGACCCCAAATACTTCATTGATTATAGTTAAATTTTACATGCTTTTGACAGAATTAGTCTCACTCTCTCTCTCTTTCTCTCTGGCCCTCTCTCCCGGTGTGATAGTAAGCCCCTGTTGTTGATGGTGCCTCAGATGGGGCAGTAAGATAATAAAGTAGTAACTTGATAATTGCTTATTAGTGTATTTAGACCAGTTATTTTGAATATATTGGAAAAAGGAAAAAAGAAACATGAATGAAGCAATGACCTCGAGAAGAGCAGTGACAAAACTTTAATGAGGACAATGCCTAAGGCTACATTTCAGTGCCACTTAAGAAATACAAATTATATGCAAATCTGAGAGTATGTGTCTGGAAAATCCTTGCGGAAGCAACAATTGTAAAACATTTGAAATGTAGACTTTAGACAGCTGTAACACTTTCAGGACCATAATCCATTACAGTACATCCAAGAAGTTTTCTGCCATTGCATGAAATTCTACGTGGGTACTGAATTGGTATTACATTAATTAGCCCATTTAAACAATATTGCTTCTAATAATAAGTTATTAGAATTGAAAGATAAATTCCCCACCTATAAGTATACCTTTAAAATTATTTTTCCTATACTAAATCTAGAATTGTGATGCCAAGTGTGAAAAGAAGTGATTGCTTAAGTAAAACAAGTAGCTTCAGAAAACTGGATGAAATTGTCAATATTAGGTTTTATATTCAGTTAGTAAACGAATCATGCAGGCAAGTATTTACTATGGAGAATTCAGGAAACAAAATATAGTTTCAGTCATTGTCACATAAGCAAGTTTGTCAGTGAACTTGAAATACATTCTGAACTATGGGGTGTCTAAGCACAATAAACTTTTCTGAGAACAGAGGGACATTCTTTGACTGTCGAAGGCTAGGAAATCTTAAGGCTGACCACAACCCTCCTCTTAAAGGATGTGAGAAGACAAGAGAAGGATGTCCTGGGGAAGGGCTGGCAGTTGTGCGAACATGAATCAAATGGCAATGACACAGCAGCAGACAGAGATGGTTTTGACATTGTGAGACACAGGAGGAAAATGGCATGCCTGGCAGTCTGCACAGGATAAGCTGATAAGTTTACATTAGCTTTCTGAAGATTGAACATCTCTCTCAAACGATGCCACAACTAGGAGAATATCCTGGCTGCTCCACAATCCACCGTAACTGGGATTAGTGCAAACAAACAAACATGTCCTTTTAATCTGCTTATGGGCCACAGTTCTACAGGTCTAAGCAGAAATGCGTGTGTGCACGTGTGTGTACATGTGTGTATGTGGTGTGTGTGTTTGTGTGTGTATAAAGGGATAAAATATTATGATTTGAAAGAAAGTGGATAAATCAGAGAGCAATCTATCTTTATAAGAATGTAATAGATGGCCATTTTTTCCAGTTTTAGTCCCAGGCATAAATATCTCTAATTATATACTGGGAATCTTCTTTAACAAAAATAACATTTTAATAATAACTTCTCTGCCCTAATTATAGACCAAATCTTCTTCAGAATAATTAACCTTGATTTTTGATCACATATAAAAGTGCTGTGTCACCGGAAAACAGACTGACTCTGCAAATTTGGCCACAGGTTAGTTATTGCCTAGAGCTCTGTATATGGTGATTAGGTGGATTTTTATTACAGTTGTATAATGGAGATGTACAGAAGTAAAATTCTCTAGCTTTGGAGGGTCACTCACCTAGTGATATATTAATTAACGTAGGGATGATGTGTATATGAAATCATTCATTGAACTACATTTCAAAAATTGCAGCATTATCACCTTAAAAAACAAATCCTGATTCAAAATTTAAATGTAAAAATCTACATTGTTCAGTGCTTTGGTATTTTAAATATTCCAAGGCCTTCTTATATACATCGCCTTCATTTAGTTAGGTATTTTTTGTTTTACCAATCCCAGGTTAAGAAACTGAGGATCAAAATGGTGAAATAAAGTCTCCTATTAACCAGAGTCGTAAGTTAAAAAGTAGCACAACTATGACATAAACCAAAAAAGCTATCCTGATGATAATCTCCCTGCTACTCTTATGATTCCTCAATGTTCCTCAAAAGCAAATGTCCTTTGAAATATTGCCTAGGCAGGTAACAAATATGAAAAATTAAACTTTGATTTGGTGTCTCACAAATATGATGCACATTCATATGAAAATACTCATTGAGTACTTTCTGTGTGCTAAATTGGCGTTTTAGGCATGAGAGATTTTATAATGACAAAAACAATGGTGCTTTTCTCACACAGCTTCTAAGAAAGGAGAAATATTTGAAGCAAAAATAAAATATATCAGATGGTGTGATATTTGCTACAGAAAGTAAAATAATAAATAGGCTAAAGAAGACCAGGCACAGTAGGTGTGCTAGAGAAGGGAGCATTGCAATTTTATACAGGGTAATCAGTAAAGACTCCCCTGATCTAGTGACATTTGAAAGAGAACAAAAGGAAATGAGGGACTGAACTAACCAGAATTCTTAGGGCAAAGAACTCCATGTTGAAGGAACATCAAGTACAGATTATGTTTGTTATGTTTGGCCACCACAACAGGCTTGATGTAGCTGGAGTCAAGGGAGCAAGGAGCAGGCTTGTAGGAGACAGATTAAGGAGGTTCACAGAGCCAGAAAATACAAGGCCTTGAAGGCCACTGTTGATTTTAGCCTTTATTCTGGTTAAGATAGAAAGCTTTTATGGAGCAACAACATTTGACTTACATGTTAAAGGATCTCTTTTGCTGGTGAATTAAAAAAAAAAAAAAAAAACTCCAAGGGAAAGTGGCAAGGAAGTAAGCATGGAAATCAGTTAAGAGGGTATTGCAATAATCTAAGAGAGAGATGATGGCTTAGATGAGAGTAGTAGCATTAAAGACAATACGAAATATCCAAATCCTCATGTATCTGAGGCTAGAGCCAGATGCAGGGTATGAAAGAAAGTCTACTCAAGTCTCCTCAAATGCCCCTTTCTCTCCAACCCTTCAGCCTCTCCTTTCATTTGTTCTACCTTAGCATTAAATATGGGATTGTTTCTGGGTTCACTAAGAAAATAAAAACAATTGGAGAAAAATCTCCACAGGCAACTACTGCCACATCTACTATCTACCTGCTTTGTTACCCATTGAGTCTGCATTCCTTTCTGGGAGTTTGGATGATATCCCAATTTTCCTATCTAAGATATTTGAGCAAATGTAAAAATGCAGTGGGCAAATGATGATATAAAAATAATATTAAAGCAATAATTTTGAAATAGGAGAAAAGTTAATAGAAACTTGACTTGGGACATATTAAGTCTGACGTGCCTTTCAGACAATTAAGTGAGGATGTCACATGGACAGCTAGATACACAGGTTTGACACTTAGGGATAACGTTATGAGTTGGAGATATAAAATTGGGAATATTCAAGATATACATAATATTTAAAGTTTGAAAATTGATAAAATTACCAAGGTTACAGTGTATACCTAAAAGACAAGAAGTATAAGGTTTGGAGTGAGAGTATGTCAATATTTAGAAGTCAGCAACTTGATGAAAAAAAATCATAGAAAGAAATGGAAAAGGAAGGAACTGTTAGGTAGAAGGGCAACTGAAATAGATTGGTATCTAGAAACAAAGAAATAAACAAATATGTCAAATCTTGCTGAAAAAACAAGTTCTGATAATTGATTAATGAGTAAAGTAGAAGTCAATGAGAAGCTCTGCAAGAGCAATTTTAATAAAGTGGTGAGGGCAAAAGCCTGATTAAAAGAGGCTCAAGAAGGAAGAAATTGGAAACAGCAAATACTGGCATCCAGGATCAAGGATGGGGCAGGAAAAGCTGGAATTTTCAGGTTTGAGAAGACCATTGACAAAACCTCATCTAGAGGAGTTGGATCCAAGAATAATCAAGACAGCCATCACTTGCAGCCCACAGCATGGAAAAAGCAAATGAAAGTCATAAAACAGTCATCTAGAAGAGAGGCATGGTGAATGGACCAGGTAAATATAATGGGCAGCACCAAGGGCCTCCTTAAGGAAAGTGATCACGAACTGAAAGCAAGATGAGTCAGTGTGTTTGGGTTTTATTCTCCAACCTCCACAACTTTATAGATTAGGAAATATCACACGAGTAAGTCACAAGCCAGGATTTGAATGCAAATAGTGATTAAAAGCCTGTGTTCTTAATCACTCTTCCACTGTGCCTCACGTGTCCTATTTCATCCTATGCACAGCAACCCAATGCCTTTTCTAAGTCTGGTTACTGAATAAGCCTATTCCTTCTCATGCCCCACCTGTACTTCCTCCTTTGAATTTCAGAACCAAATATTTAATAACTCACCAATCTTTCCTACCAGATTCCCTAATTTAAAATTAACCTGACTCAAACAACTATTTATCTCCTCTCCCCAAAACTGCTCCTTTCCTATTCATTCCCATCTTCTGATATTATAATTAACAGATTCAAAAGTCCACAAGTTTTCATGGTTAAATTGCATATAATGATGAAAAAAGCAAATAAAAGTCACTGGAGTCAAAACTGCAAAGACTACAGACTCATAAAAAATGAACTAAGAGAATATGAACTGATTTTTAAAACTGCTAACTTATATATATACTATAATATGTAGTATACGTTACACACACACACACACACACACACACAGTGGCTGTATTCAAGGTGCTAAGTTGGTGGTAATTTGTTATACAGCAATAGAACACTTATAAAGGAGGTATAATAAGGAGCCCTGGCCTCAAAATTTTGGTGGGGGGGGGGTTATGTATAAGAGTAGCCCCTGGAAGAAAACAAACTGAATCCTCACCTTATTGTCTGCCCCCATATCTTGGTTGTGTGACTTTCAAAAGATTAGTAACCAGTCTGAGTCTCTATGCCATCACCTATAAAATGATTCTGTTAACATTTAACTACACAATTATTTACTACATGCAATTATTGGAAAGTGACTAGCATTTCATTAGATCTGTTATGTGGTTACAAGCATATGTGCAAAGAAAACATTGAGACAAAATCTTGTGTAGGGACTTGGGGAATAAAGAAGTTTTGCCACAGTGAAGACCAACACACAGATAAAGGAAAAAACTGGTATCAGTTACTGATAGGTACTATCAGCTGACTGCGGGAAAAATCAAATAATTCTAACTCTGTATTTTCCTATCTTTCTTTGTTTTCTGGCCATAATTTTAAGTCTTAAATACGGGATACCAAAGGAAATCTTGTTCTGAAGTCCACTTTATCTGATATTAATGGAGCCTCTTAAGTATTCTTTTTCTTCACATTTTCATAGATTATCTTTTTTTCCATATTTAACCTATCTATGACTTTAGTGGGTTTCTTGTATAAAGCATATAATTTATGTGTTCAGTGTGATGTTTTGATACATGAATATATTGCATATTGATCAAAGCAGGGCAATTACCAATTCTATTACCTCAAAACATTTATTATTTCTTTGAGATGAGACCATTTAAATTCCTCTCTTCTAGCTTTTTGGATATATACAATACATTATTGTTAACTATGTATAGGTAACTATTATTATAGTTATATGATGACAATTGTTAACTATAAATTTATTTCTCCTAACTGTAACATTGCACATATTGTTCACTCTCCATCATCTCTTTCCCTTACTTTCCCCAGCCTCTGGTAACCTCTATTCTACTCTCTAATTCTACTTATTTAAATTGCACATATGAGTGAGATCATGTGGCATTTATCTTTCTGTATCTGGTTTATTTCCCTTAACATAATCCTAGCCAAGTTCATGTTACAAATGCAAAAAAATTGTTCTTTTTTATGACTGAATAGTATTCCATTGTGTATATATGTCACTTCTTCTCTATCCATTCGTCTGTTGATGTACACTTACGTTGAGTCCATATCTTGGTTATTGTGAATAGTGCTGTGGGAGTGCAGATATCTCTTTGACATACTTATGTCATTTCCTTTGAATATATACCCAGTAATTGGATCATATAATGGTACAGTCTTTAAATTTTTTGAGGAATTTTAATACTATTTCCATAATAGATATGCTAATTTATATTCCACCAACAGTGTGTGAATACCCTTTTCTCTATATTCTCACCAGCATTTGTTATATTTTGACACTTTAACATAACCGTTCTAACTGAAATAAAGTGTTATCTAATTGTGGTTTTGATTAGTACTTCCCTGATGAGTGATATTGAGCACTTTTTCATATATCTGTTGGCCATTTATATGTCTTCTTCTGAGAAGTGGCTATTTAGGTTTTTTGTACATTTTATATTCATTTATTTGTTTTTTGCTAATAAGTTGTTTGAGTTCCTTATATATTTTTATAGTAATCTCTTGTAACATTTAAAGTTTGCAAATATATTCTCCTATTCTGTAGGTTGTTTTGTTGGGAGAAAAACTGAGTTGTGGGAGAGAAGCTGAGGCAGGGCTTGCATGTCTGACATAATGTAAAAGAGTCTTGGAACATGTCCAGAGTTCAGGGTCTAAAACCCCTCATGGCCTTTGGAACACCAAGCTCTGTGCTAAAGGGTGGAAGGCTACCCTGACGCACTATAATCTAAACCCAAGGCATAAAACCCCTTGTGGTTTGGATAGATTCCAGGGCTCAGGGTGTAAAACACCTCATGGCTCTGGAATGTATCTAGACTTTCTGGCTCCTTGCTCCTTGCTCTCCCAGGATGGATTATGTCTTGAGTTAAAAGAACCTGCTCTTCATTATCTCAAGTAGCAGAGCATATGCTAAACTGTCACAGCTGTAAATCATGTGTTTAATGCAACTCTCCTTTTCGACCCCCACATTCTCACCACCTGTTTCTTTGTTTGATCACCAATAAGTGATCAAACAGAGCTTGGGGCCTTCCAGAGCTTGGGGCCTTCACAGCCTCCATACTCACGTTGGCCCCCTGAACCCACTTACTCTCTCAAACTGTCTTTTCTCATTCCTTTGATTCCATAGGACTTCGTCACCCCCATGACCTGGTGTTGGGTCCAATCACCCCAACATTGTCTCTTTACTTCGTTGATTGTTTTCTTTGACATCTTTGAAACTTTTGTATATGAAAATCTGTACTAGCTATTTTATCAAGCTCTTCACTACCCTTTCAATCTTCTACGAAGACAGCCTTTCTATCTGGTGACATGCTTTGAAACATGTTTCCTCGGACCATGAGGAAAAGGAATATCTATGGGAATAAAGCATACACACATACACATTTAATATCTATGAAGTATATTCCTTCATAGATATATATAGAATATCTCTGAAGGATATTTGTGTGTGTATTATTTATACATGTATGCATAAATTATATAATACACACATAGATATTGGATATATATACATTATACATAAATTATATATATACACACATGGATTCCAATATCTATGTGTATATATAAATAATATTATTATTGTATATATATTTATATAAATTAATATATATATATAATATATAATTTACCTTCATAAACCAGCAATACCAAGCCATCTTACCAATTGAGCTGGCTAGACTATTATATTATTACTCTAAAAATAATACAATCCTAAAACCAGAGCAACTTCTCAGTTTTCTGGTTCATACCTCTTCCCTCAGATAGGCAGATACCCCAATAATCTAACCAAAAGCCTGATTATGTTGTATTTCAAACTCTTCAGGGAAGAGATTTCATGGTTTCCTTTGTAGCACCTTCTGGGATTTATTTTCTCACTTATGGGTTTAAGAGTTTATACTTTAGCTTCATATCTTGGCTAAAGATAAGAAAAAGTGAACTGTAGCATTTTGTCTAAAACGTTATGGTCAGAAATAAGAGCACCTGACTTACATTTAGTAGTATTTATAAATATTCACTTTAATGCAAACACCACAGCAACACTGTCCTTGTTCTTTCCCATGCCTGCCACAAAATAGGAGGATCAAGCAGCTATTGTAACAATGTAAAAAAATACTCCCAAACTCACATAACAATTAGTTTGGCTCATCTAATCTGGGCTTGGTTGGTGGCACTGCTTTAGGCTACTCAGGTAAAGGGGCAGTGGCTACCTGGAGCTTGCTTTGCTCGGGATGAATCACTGCTGCACAAAAGGCAAGTCAGATATTGCCACTAAAATGCTGTGTAATAAAACACCTACAAACTCAGTGACTTACAATACAAGCATTTTTTTCTTACCTAGTGTGTAGGGGTCAGCTGGGTTGGCTTGGACAGCTGCTATTTAAGCTGTGCATTGGCTGGGCTTAGCTTCAGGCTTCAGATAGGGTTCAAATGAGTTTTACATGTCTTCATGCTCTCTGTGAATCAGCACTAACTGGGACATGTTTTTCTCAAGGCAAGTCTCCTAGCAAAAGAACCAAACTAAAGCATGCAGGTACATTTAAACTCTCTCTCCCCGTCAAACCAACCAAATAAGTAAAATCAAAGTGAATCACAAGATCAAGCCAAAGTCAATCATGTAAAGAAGTATACTCTGCCCCAAAGATGAGGCTGATATAATATTTGCTAGACGATGCACCAATATATTACAGCGGGCCCTTATACATTTGTTGTTGAAGGTAATAATCACAACAGATAACATAAATCATATGTTGATCATTTACCAGAGCCAAGCACTGGACTAAGACACTTGTCATTTAATTTGATTCTCAAAAGACCCCTTTGAGAAAATCCTATAATTATCCACAGAGTACATATAAGGAAATTGAGATACAAGGGATGTAAGTCATTTCCCAAATACATGCAGGTTCTAAGTATCCAAGACACTATTTGGACCTGGATGGTCTCACTCTAGAACACAGTGTACAAACCACTAGCATGACAACATTGTGCTGCTGATTTAGATATCTCCACAACCAGACCAAGCAATAATACTTTCTTACCGGGCAAGTTTTGAGTCTTTACTCCCTAACATATCTTTGGGGTTGTAGGTAAACAGAGAACATATACACTTTAAATCTTCAGGGAAATATACCGCACTCCCATTAATTGGATTTGTCTGGCTTCGTGTCCACTTAGACCCAGGTTTGGCATCCAGCTTTTGTTTAGCTCATTCGCCAAAATGGCTGATCTCTAAATATACATTTATCAGCTAACATTCTGCTTGTTCTGGTCTGTGATTATGACCCACAAATATTACCTACTATGAATTAGGATGTGCAGCTCAATCAATTATTTATCAGCCCTCCTAACAGTATCAACAAATCCGCAGTAACAGGACAATGTTGTAAGAGAAGAGAAAGATCCTGACGAAGGTAGAAAGTGTAGACCACAGAACCCAGAGATACTGATGAGGTTATTTTTTCTATACTGCAGAAGAAAAAGGTACAATTCAAAAAAGTTGTTTAACTCATCCAGTGTTGCTTACATGACAAGTTGCACAATCAAGTCTCACTCTTGGGTTTATCTGATTCCTAAAATGATCCCTCATATAATATTCTGGATTGCCTTCCATAAAAGCCATAATCCAACCTGAATGTAGCAAACCTCAAATCTAACAAAGCTCATACATCCTATATTAGAGTGACAGAGGATTTCTCTAAATTCACATTCGTTCTACAGGAAAGCATCCAGAACACTCTGCCCATTAATGTTTCTAATTTATTATTTATACTTCATGTTCAAAAATGAACATTTTATCCTGAATTTATCCTGAATTTCAAGCTTTTCGTTAGCTAACTCCATTCCCCTAAACTGATATTAAAGGTGATATAAGTCTCAAATGCTTTCCAACCCTGCCTCCCAAAGATCATGTACCTTCTTCAACAACACTGATGGGTCATGATTTATTGTTTACTTGACTCTGTCCAGGACCCACATAAAATGACTCAGAACATTATAGGGCAATTTTGATTGTAGTAAAGCAGTTCTTCAAAATAAGTTTAAAAAATTTATTAGTACTTATTTTGATTTTCACAATGATACTTATGTTCTCTCTCTCTCCCCATAATTTCCACCCATATATTTGAATGAAACCGCCTTTTTCTATGAAACCACCTTTTTCTATCTATGTCTTCTACCTAATCACTCTAACCATTCCCCATAGCTTCTCCTCCGAACAAAATGTCTACTTTGCCTGTATGATAAACTCCAGTTAAATAATCCCAAACATCAGCCATGTAGCACCATGAAAATTCTTTTGTGTTTTACTTAAGTAGTCACACATATCAAAAATCTGTTTCTCTAAATGCAAAGATAGGTCAAAAACCTATAAAGAGTGTACTAGGGGGTGCTATGATCATTATCTCTTTTTCTATCTCCTAAGAAATAAACAGGAAAACAACCACAAAGAGGGAATCATAATGTGGTAGAAATTACTTGAGTTTAAATATAAGGGATATGCATTCTGCCAATAAATAGTTAACTGTGATTTGGGGAAAATTACATTGATTATTTTGGAGGATCTCCTATTGACTTTACTATGTTGTAAGTATCTTAGTTGTAATTTTTCTCCTTGCTCACAAAGCTATTGTTCTCCATGTGTTTCCTTCTCTTAGTGCACATAAATGGTATTACCACCATCTATTTATTGCCTAAGCCAGAAACCTAGGAATCCTCTTAGCCACCTTCTCTCTTTTTCCTACCATATCCAATTAATTCCCAAGTCCTATCTAATCTACCTTCAAATATATTTAAAATATGTCCTCTTTATTCTCCATCAATGGTCACCAACAGGTTCAAATCTTAAGCATCAGGCAACAATCTTTTAACCTTTGTCCCTACACACACACTGCAGACAGAGTATGTTTGTTTGTTTTCATGCTTTTTTTCCTTGTCAACAATTTAATTTATTTTATTTTATTTTAATTTCAATAGTTTTGGGGAAAGAGGTGGTATTTGGTTGCATAGAAAGGTTCTTTAGTGGTGATTTCTGAGACTTTGGTGCACCCATCACCTGAGAAGTGTAAATTGTACCCAATGTGTAGTCTTTAATCCCTCACCACTCTCCCACCCTTCCCCCAGGTCACCCAAGTCCATTATATCATTCTTAAGCCTTTGTGTCCTCATAGATTAGCTACCACTTATAATCGAGAAGGTAAAATCTTTGCTTTTCCATTCCTGAGTTACTTCACTTAGAATAGTGGTCTCTAACTCCATCCAGGTTTCCACAAATGCCATTATTTCATTCTTTTTATGACTGAGTAGTAATTTTTTGGCTATATTTTTGAGTAGTATTTTTTATGGCTGAGTAGTATTCCATGGTGTATGTGTGTGTGTTTGTGTGTGTATCACATTTTATTCACCCATTGGTTGATGGTCATTTAGGCAGGTTTCATATTTTTGCTATTGTAAATTGTGCTGCTATAAACATGTGTGTGCAAATGTCTTTTTCATATAATGATTTCTTTTCCTCTGGGTAGATACCCAGTAGTGGGATTGCTGGATTCAATGGTAGTTCTACTTTTAGTTCTTTAAGGAATCTCCATACTGTTTTTCATATTGTTTGTACTAGTTTACATTCCTACATCCACATCCACAACAATATCTGTTTTTATTTTTATTTTTTAATTATGGTCATTCTTGCAGGAGTAAGGTGGTATCTCATTGTGGTTTTGATTTACATTTCCCTGATCATTAGTGATGTTGAGCATTTTGTCATGTTTGTTGGCCATTTGTATATCTTCTTTTGAGAATCGTCTATTCATGTCTTTTGCTCACTTTTTAATAGGGTTATTTTTTCTTGCTGATTGTTTTAGTTCTTTGTAGATTCTACACATTAGTCCTTTGTCAAATGCTCAATTTGTGAATATTTTCTCCCACTCTGTGGATTGACTGTTTACTCCACCAATTATTTCTTTTGCTGTGGAGAAGCGTTTAGTTTAATTCGTCCCATCTATTTATCTTTGTTACATTTGCTTTTGGGTTCTTGTTCATGAACACTTTGACTAAGCCAATGTCTAGAAGAATTTTTCTAATGTTGTCTTCTGGAATTTTGTGGTTTCAGGTCTTAGATTTAAGTCTTTGATCCATCTTGAGTTGATTTTTATATAAGGTGAGAAGTGGGAAGCCAGCTTCATTCCTCTACATGTGGCTTTACAATTATCCCAGAGCCATTTGTTGAATAGGGTATCGTTTTCCCACTTTATGTTTTTGTTTGCTTTGTCAAAGATCAGTTGGCTATAAGTATTTGGCTTTATTTCTAGATTTTTATTCTGTTTCACTGGTCTACATACCTATTTTTATATCAGTACCATGCTGTTTTGATAACTATAGCTCTGTAGTATAGTTTAGAGTCAGGTAGTGTGATGCCTCCAGATTTGTTATTGTTACTTAGTCTTGCTTAGGTTATACAGGCTCTTTCCGGGTTCCATATGAATTTTAGGATTGTTCTTTCTAGTTCTGCAAAGAACGATGATGGTATTTTGATGGGAATTACATTGAATCTGTAGATTTGTGCATTGACTTGTAGATTGCTCTTGGCAGAATCATTTTCACAATATTGATTCTACCAACTCATGAGCATGGAATGTGTTTCCATTTGTTTGTGTCATCTATGGTTCCTTTCAGCAGTGTTTTGTAATTTTGTTTGCAGAGATCTTTCACCTCCTTGGTTAGGTATATTTCTAAGTTTTTTTTATTTTTTTATTTTTTGCAGCTATTGTAAAAGGGGTTGAGTTCTTGATTTGATTCTCAGGTTGGTCATCATTGGTGTATAGCAGTGCTACTGATTTGTGTACATTGATTATATATCCTGAAACTTCACTGAACTCATTTATTAGATCTAGGAGCTTTCTGGATGAGTCTTTGGGGTTTTCTAGGTATACAATCATATAATTGGTGAACAGCAGCAGTTTGATTTCCTCTTTACTGATTTGGATGCCCTTTCTCTTCAAAGACAGAATATTGTATCTTGTTGGTAAACTGCTGACTTAATTGTGCCCAACTCTCAACCCTACCCCCACCCTCTCACTTGAAACCCTTCAAAGCCTTTACATTGCCTTAGAATGAAGGACAAAATCCTTAACCTGATCTGCAGACGGTTTATATCCTCCCTCTTCATTCCTGCCCCACTCCAGCCTCAACTCGCAACTCTTTTTGGCACTTGTGTCTCCACAGACACACCAGCCTTTTTTTTTTTCTTATTTTTCCTTCCTTCCTGCCTCCATTTTTTTCTTCTTCTCTTTTCCTTTCTCTCTCTCCCTTCTTTCCTTCCTTCCTTCCTTTCTTTTTTCTCACAACTTCTTCTGTTTTAGGACATTTGTGTATGTTTCCTGTGTCTGGAACTATTTTGATCTTTCACTCTTCATTTGTTATATAGCAATAGGTTTTAAATTTATCTTTCAATTCTTTGTATAGTGTCATCCTATAAGAAACAGGTTTTTTATGTCTCAGATTAAGAAAGATAAATATAGTAACATTAAATTATATCCACAAATTATTTGCTTCTCTCCCTTTCAAAAGGTAGAGCCTAATCACATTTCTTCCCCCTTGAATGTAAGCTGTGCTTAGTGACTTGTTTCCAACAAATAGAATCTGGTGGAAGTGACATTACATAACTTACAAGATGAAGCCATAAAAATTATTTTAACTTCCTGCTTGCTATCTCTCTTGGATTATTCATTCCAAGGGAAGCCAAGGACCATATTATGAGGATATTCAAGCAGGTCTCTGGAGACATCAGTGTGTGAAGAACTGAGACTCCTGCCAATAGCCAAGTGAGCAAGCCATGTATAAACTGGATCATTCAGTCTTAGTCAAGTTTCTCATTAACAACATCACCAGTTGATATCTTGACTGCAATCTCACGAAAGACTCTGAGCCAGAACCCAGCTAGGGCATTCTCAAATTTCTGGCACACAGAAATTACAAGACAATAAAAATGTGTTGTTTTAGCTGTTAAGTTTTAGAATTCTTTGTTATGCATGTAGATAACTATTGCAGTGTACCTAGCATATGTGTCATCAGGCATGTTCATAATGTATTTGTAATATATTTTAATATATTTTGCAAGTATAACTAAATTACTACTGGTATAATAATGTAACTAATAAAATTATTACCCTGCTTACTAGTAAACTCCATGAACATATAAACCATATACATTTTTGCTTATCATTTTATCCTTCTTCATCTACTCAAGCCAGAGACTATGAAAACATGGGTTTTCAATAAATACATCTTAATTATATTAATATATCTGAATTAATATGCATCCTAATGCAACAAGGAGAGGCAGAAACCTTCTGGTTATTTAATGAGTGCTATTTAAATGACTGATTTATTCATTATGCAAAATTAGAAAAATAGATATCCTTATGGCAGAATGATTAAAATGTATCTTTCAATGATGCCTTCTGGCAATGAAACAAACCAGTACATCCCTATGAATATCTAAGAAATGATACATTCAGCGATAAACAGAAGCATCAGAACTAACTCAGAATTTTGAAAAAGAATTATATTTAGAGTAACAAAAGCATTTAAAGAATAAATACTTGTCATGGTGAACTGTAGGGTAGCAGAAACTTTAAATTCCTAGTTTTATAATAAAGTAACTCAATAAACTTGTTGTCCTTTAGAGAAATCACATAGCAATTGTTCACAGATTTTGGTTTCACAACGTGCAATGTGTTACTTAAATTAATATATCCAAGAACCTGTTCTTTAAGCCACGGCCCCAATACGTTTATTGTTTTAAAGCAGTACTATGTTTTATTGCATTTGAAAATTCTGTCGTGTACCTTCAAGATTAAAAGTCAGTCTGAAGCAGTACAACTTAATTAGAACAAATTAATAAGATCTCATTAATTCTTATTAATTATATTCACAACTGTCTCTATAAAATTTCTCATTACAGTTTTCCTGCTAAGATGTTCAAACTCTTCCTTTAAAACATTACATTCCAGTATTACACTTTCTTCTCATCAATATCATCATTACATGGCTTGTTCTAAAATATTGCTCCATATCCTATAGGGACTTGGGCATCTGTATTATATCTATCAATACTTACTGTATCAAAATACTTATTGTATTTCTTTCATTCTTGTTCACTCTCATTATGTCAGGTGAGTTCAAAGCCTCTTTGTCTATTTTATTATTCAATAAATATTTATTGTACTTCTATTTTGTACCTCATCACAGGATTAAAAATTAGAATTGCATCATTGATGGGGTTTCTAATCTAGTAGGAGAAATTGTCCACGAATAAATAAGGATTTTACTGCAACTCTGAAAAGAACATACTACCAAGGAGAAAAATAAGTTATATAGTGTATATATAGGAGAACCTACTCTAGTATGCTGGTTAGGGACAGCTTCTCTATGAAGTTACAATAAGCCAGGGTTTCTTGACCCTCAGCACTACTGGCATTGTGAGCTATATTATTCCTTACCACGATGGGTGGGGGTGGTCTCGTGCTTTGTAGAATGTTTAGCAGCATCCCTGGCCTCAACCTAGTTTCCAGTAACACCCTTTCTCACAATGTGACAACTGAAATTCCTCAGTATGTCCCAGGGCATGGTTGTTCGGTTTAGCAAATAAACATAAAGAACACAATGAAATTTGAATTTCAGATAAACAACAATTTTTTGTATAAATTTATCCCACATATTTAATAAAATATATTGATACTTAAAAAGTTATTTGTGCTTATCTGACATTCAAATTTTACTAGATGTTGTGTATTTTACCTGACAGTCCTACCTAGGGAATGAGATTGTCCCTGGTTGAGAACCACTACATTAAGCACATGTTGATAATACCTTAGACCTTCAGTCTTCACCTACCATTGATCTCCTAAACATCTCTGAATTTTATGTCATGTCTACTTTATCAAGTCAAATTGCCCTGAAGTACACCAACTCAAAGCATAAAATCTCAAATACTTTTCTCTGACTACCATACCTTATGTTTCAAGTTTTCAAATTTCTTTACTTTTTTGTGACTTGCAGTATTTTGAATTCTTCCTTAGTTCATTAGTGTATTACACACTGGGTTCATATTCTTCAACCAATACCCTCAATAAGAGAAAAGCAAGCATACTGACCTTCTCTAGCACAAGTCTCATTTATTCCCTAACCTGGATTAACCCAGTTCATCACAGTCTTCATCATTTTGCAGAATGTTGAATAATATAACCAGACCAAACTGATTAGCTCCATTAAGAATCCTGTCATACTTTATTCTTCCACAGTTGGGACCCCACCTCCACTTCTGAACTTGCCCTCATGACTATTCCAAGCACTCTTTATGTTCCCCACTCTCCCAATTTTTTCCTCCATCTTATCAGACATCTTGCCTTATATATCACAAAGCCTGTCTTTATGAACTCTTTCATGTTCTCCAGACTTTCTCTTAAAGTGGCCATATTCTTTGATCCATTTGTTTCTTATTTTTTGTTTCCCAAGAATTTAAGAATTTAATGCATCACAATTTCATTCTGATAGTAATTTTCTACCTCAATCCCATTCCTATAAATGTCTTCTAAGATTTTATTCTGTGCTGAGGATTTTAAATTCGGTTCTAATTTTGAGCTCTAGACCTCTTATTCAACTGACTATTATACATGTTTTCTCAAATGTTCTGTACGTATCTCAAAATTTCCCAGACAGAATCATTACTTTAACTCTAAAATCTACTTATGTGCCAGTGTTGTCTATCCTAAGATTTGCAATCAAGCCACAACCTGAGAGTCTTCCTAATAGCATCTCTTTCTCACATCTCCTATGTTCAGTGAGTCAGTAACTCCTGAATACCTACTTATGTTTAAAATGTCCATCCCTACCATCTCTTTTGCTGCTTTGGACCTTATTCTAGCCCATACAGTGTTTCACAACTCATTCCCACTTACCCCTATCCTCTATATTTTCACCATAGCCTGAAGGGTGCGTGTGTGTGCATGTGTGTGTGTACGTTTGTGTGTGTGTGTGTGCATGTGTTTGCAGGAGAAGAGTACAGTTGAGAGACACTGATGACTGCATAGTGGAAATAATTTCATGACCCAGATGCTGTGCTGTCTGGTGGTATCTCAATTAAAAAAACATGTGTTTTTCAAAGTAGGGATTGCTTCTGCCTCCTAACACTGTCAATGTCACCTAGACAGCATGCACTCAAAATATTTGCTACTGAAAAGTTCACCCTGTCACCAACACATTAGCTGGCTAGCCCATCCTTTTGCCTAAAATAAGATCTGAACTCATTATACATAGTTAAAGGAAAAAAAATGCCAGTATTATCAGATAAAATGACTCTGGTGAGGAGAGATCATAGGCTATTTAGCTATTAATATTTTTAAAAAATTTGAAGTCCAGTTTAAATGGTTTATACTACTGGCAGAGTAGCACTGTTATGTTGATTCCAATACAAATACAAGGCTGAAATAGTTTCTCTAAGCCATTCTTTACTCTAGAGATGTTTCCACTTTGCTTCTAAGTATATTTATCACTGAGTCATCAAACAGCATACATAATTATCATGTATTTCTCCAACCTGAACTGCAGGAACAGTGAGAAATTAAATGCCTTATTGTCTGTAATTTTACTCTCAAAAAATTAAAAATATTTTCAGGAAGTTACCTTATTCTTTTTATTTGAAAACAATGAGATGGTTTTCTATTTATCTAAAAAGGCCATGACATAACACCAAGAGTGAACCCTAACATAAACTATGGACTTGGAGTGGTTGTGCTATAGCAGTGTAGGTTTATAAATTACAACAAGTGTACCACTCGTGGGAAACATTGATTAAAGTGGAAGCTATGGAGGTGAAGGGTAGGGCAAATGTGAGAAATCTCTGTACTTTCCTCTAAATTTTACTGTGAACCTAAAAGTGCTATTTAAAAAATAGTCTTAAAAAAGATTATCACAACTTCACAGTCCATTGTAGTTTGACAAAAGGGAGTCCAACTCTAATCAACAGTATCTTTCTATTAGCCAAAGTTTCTCTATTATTTGTAAAGGAGCCTGTATATTTTTGGGCTCTGTCAATGATAGAAATATTAGATGTCATCAACTTTTGAAACTGTCAAATATTAATATGGCTTTAGGGTCCATGAACTTCCCCATCCTAGCAAAACAGGCCAACTTGCAAATTCAGGAAATACAGAGAACACCATTAAGATACTCCACAAGAAGATCAACCCTAAAACACATAATCATCAGATTCTCCAACGTTGAAATGAAGGAAAAACTGTTAAGGGCAGCCAGAGAGAAAGGCCAGGTCACCTACAAAGGTAAGCCCATCACACTAACAGCAGATCTCTCTCAGCAGAAACTCTACAAGTCAGAAGAGATTGGAGGCCAATATTCAACATTCTTAAAGGAAAGAATTTTCAGTTGGGCATGGTGGCTTCTGCCTCTAATCCCAGCACTTTGGGAGGCCATGGTAGATGGATCGCCAGAGGTCGGGATTTCGAGATCAGTCTGGCTAACATGGTGAAACCCCATCTCTACTAAATACACAAAATTAGCTGGGCGTGGTGGCACATGCCTGTAATCTCAGCTATTCAGGAGGCTGAGGCAGGAGAATCACTTGAACCCGGGAGGCACAGGTTGCGGTAAGCCGGTATCAAGCCACTGCACTCCAGCCTGGGTGACAGAGTGAGACTTGGTCTCAAAAAAAAAAAAAAAGAAAGAAAGAAAAGAAAATAATTTCAACCCAGAAATTTCATATCCAGCCAAACTAAGGTTCATAAGTGAAGGAGAAATAAAATCCTTTCCAAACAAGCAAATGCTGAGGAATTTCGTTACCTCCAGGCCTGCTCTGCAAGAGCTCCTGAAGGAACCACTAAACATGGAAAGGAAAAACTGGTACCAGTCACTGCAAAAACACACCAAAACATAAAGACCAATGACACGACAAAGAAACTGCATCAACTAATGTGCAAAATAACCAAAAAGCATCATGATGACAGGATCAAATTCACACATAACAATACTAACTTTAAATGTAAATGGACAAAATGCCCCAATTAAAAGACACAGACTGGCAAACTGGATAAAGGGTCAAGACCCATCAGTGTGCTGTATTCAGGAGACCCATTTTATCTGCAAAGACACACAAGCTCAAAATAAAAGGAGGCAGTGAGTGAACATGCCACCCAGCCAGGGCAACTGCTTTTCCCATGGAACTGGGCAACCCATAGATTCAAAGATCCCACTCATGAATCCATGCCACTGGGGCCAAACATCCCAACCATGAGAAGTGTAGATTCTTACAGCCTCTCAGCTGGAATCTGCTTAAGTCTACCAAACTCCCAGTGGGAGGGGCAACCAGCACCAGTTACAGCTGCCTGCTGTCTAAGCCATCTGACCTTCTTGGGGGACTGGCAGGAGCCAGCACTGGGACTCACAACTGCCTAACACGCTAAGCTCACTGGGCAGGGGAAGGATGGAACCCATTTCTATAGCTCCAGGCTGCACTTTTACCCTTCTGGAGCCAGGGAGGCTGAACGGCTTGGTTCCAAGACTTGTACTCACAGCCCAACATACACCAGCTGTGGCAGTCTGTGACAAGAGTGCCTCTTCAGGTTTAACCTCAGTGGGTGGGCTTTCCCTGCAGGATCTCCAATAACTCCAGCCAGAGTCTCAGAAACAGAATTCAGATCTCCCTGGGCCTGAGCCACTAGCAGGAGGGGTGGCGGCAGTCTCTGCAGACCAGCAGACTTAGCCTCTCCTCCTGATAGTTCTGAGGAATCTGGGTATCCCAGACAAGTGGGCTTCCCCCTCCACCCCAGCAAAACACAGCCTTTCCACTAAGGGACAAAGTCTTTCATTAAACAGATCCCACTCTCTGTGCCACCCAACTGGGTGAGACCCTCCAACAAGGGTTGTCTATACCCTATACAGGAGTGATCCTACTGGCATCAGGTTGGTGGCCCTCAAGGTCAGAGGTCTCAGAAGGAAAAGGCACCCATCTTTGTTGCTCTCCAGCCTCCTCGAGTGACATCTCTAGGCACAGGAGCAAATCAGAAGAATAGGAGCCGAAGTGAATCCCAGCAAACTGCAGCAGCCCTATAGAAGAAGGACCTGACTATTGAAAAAATAAATAAATAAATAAACAAGCTGAAAGTGACAACAACATCATCAGCACCACCAACAAAAAAAGGACCCACAATAACCCCATCCAAGGGTCAGCAGCCTCAAAGACCAAAACTAGACAAACTCACAAACATCAGAAAGAATCAACAAAAAAATGGTGAAAACCCAAAAGGCCAGAGTGCCTCTTCTCCAAATGATTGTAACATCTCTCCATCAAGGACACAGAAATGGATGGAGAAACAGATGGACGAATTGACAGAATAGGCTGCAGAAGATGGGTAATAAAAAACTACGATGAGCTAAAGGAATATGTTCTAACCCAATGCAAAGAAGCCAACAACCTTGATAAATGATTTTGCTAACTTTTGATAAAAGGTTTTCCTTGATAAGAGGAATTGCCAACAAGAATAACCCATGTGGCTCTCAAGTGGGCTGCAGGACCACACTGCCCTTCTTTCTCTCCATGGGTCACACCAGCCTTCTAGTCAATTTTGATGAGAGAACCTTAGCTGCCGGTGAAGGATTCACATGCTTATTATGTTTATTTTTTGGTGGGAGCCTTGGAACGCCACTGCTTCTAGTCAGCCACCTTGGCCTTGGGATGCAAGGCTGGTTCAATATACAGAAATCAACCCACGTAATCCATCACATAAACAGAACCAAAGACAAAAACCACTTCATTATCTCAATAGATGCAGAAAAAGTCTTTGATAAAATTCAACATGACTTCATGTTAAAAACATTCAGTAAACTAGGTATTGATGGAACATATCTCAAAATAATAAGAGCTATTTATGACAACACCACAGCCAATATCACATTGAATGAGCAAATGCTGGAAGCAATCCCTTTGAAAACTGGCACAAGATAAGGATGCCCTCTCTCACCACTCGTATTCAACATAGTATTGGAAGTTCTGGCCAGGGCAATCAGGCAAGACAAAAATATACAGCGTATTCAAATAGGAAGAGAGGAAGTCAAGTTGTGTCTGTTTGCAGATGACATGATTTTATATTTAGAAAATGCCATCATCTCAGCCCAAAAACATCCTGAACTGATAAGCAACTTCAGAAAAGTCTAAGGATACAAAATTGATGTGCAAAATCACAAGCATTCCTTTACACCAACAATAGGCAAGCAGAGAGCCAAATCATGAATGAACTTCCATTCACAATTGCTACAGTTAATTCACAATTGCTACAAACAGAATAAAATATCTAGGAATACAGCTTACAAGGCATGTGAAGGACCTCTTCAAAGACAACTATGAACCACTGCTCAGGGAAATAAGAAAGGACACAAACAAATGGAAAAACATTCCATGCTCATGGATAGGAAGAATCAATATCGTGAAAGTGGCCATACTGCCCAAAGTTATTTACAGATTCAATACTATTCCCTTCAAACTACCATTGACATTCTTCACAGAATTAGAAAAAACTGTGTTAAATATCATATGGAATCCAAGAAGACCCCATATAACCAAGAAAATTCTAAGCGAAAAGAACAAAGCTAGAGGCATCCTGCTACCTCACTTTATACTACAAGACTACAGTAACAAAAACAGTATGGTACTGGTGCCAAAAGAGACATATAGAGGAATGGATCAGAACAGAGACCTCAGAAATAACACCACATATCTACAACCATCTGATCTTTGACAAACCTGACAAGAACAAACAATGAGGAAAGGACCTCCTATTCAGTAAATGGTGCTGGAAAAACTGGCTAGCCACATGCAGAAGACCAAAACTGGACCCCTTCCTTACACCTTATACAAAAATTAACTGGAGATGGATTAAAGAGTTAAATGTAAAATGCAAGACCATAAAAACCCTAGAAGAAAACCTAGGCAATACCATTCAGAACATAGGCATAGACAAAGACTTCATGACAAAATGTCAAAAGCAATTGCAACAGAAGCCAAAATTGACAAATGGGATCTAACTAAACTAAAGAGCTTCTGTACAACAAAATAAACTATCATGAGAGTTAAAAGGCAACCTACAGAATGAGAGAAAATTTTTGCAATCTACCCATCAGAGAAAGGTCTAATATCCAGAATTTACAAGGAACTTAAACATATTTACAAGAAAAAACAAGCAACCCCATCAAAAAGTGGGCAAAGAATATGAACAGACACTTCTCAAAAGAAGACATTTATGCAGCCAACAAACTCACCATCACCAATCATCAAAAAAATGCAAATCCAAACCACAATGAGATATCATCCCATGCCTGTCAGAATAGATTATTAAGCAGTCAGGAAACAATAGATGCTGGAGAGGCTATGGAGAAATAGGAACAGTTTTACACTGCTGGTGGGAAGGTAAATTAGTTCAACCATTGTGGAAGCCAGTGTGGTGATTCTCATGATTTCTCAAGGATCTCGAACCAGAAATACCATTTGACCCAGCAATCCCATTACTGAGTATATACACAAAGGAATATAAATCATTCTACAATAAAGATACATGCACACATACGTTTATTGCAGCACTATTTACAATAGCAAAGACATGGAACCAACCTAAATGCCCATCAATGATAGACTGGATAAAAAATAAAATATGCACCATGAAATCCTATGCAGCCATAAAAGAATGAGATCAAGTCCTTTTCAGGGACATGGATGAAGCTGGAAGCTATCATCCTCAGCAAACTAACACAGGAACAGAAAACCAAACACCGCTTATTCTCACTCATAAGTGGGAGTTGAACATTGAGAACACATGGACACAGAGAGGGGAACAACACATACCAGGGTCTGTTGGGGGATGGGAGATGGGGGAGGGAACTTAGAGGATGGGTCAATAGGTGTTCTACAATAAAGATACATGCACACATACGTTTATTGCAGCACTATTTACAATAGCAAAGACATGGAACCAACCTAAATGCCCATCAATGATAGACTGGATAAAAAATAAAATATGCACCATGAAATCCTATGCAGCCATAAAAAGAATGAGATCAAGTCCTTTTCAGGGACATGGATGAAGCTGGAAGCTATCATCCTCAGCAAACTAACACAGGAACAGAAAACCAAACACCGCTTATTCTCACTCATAAGTGGGAGTTGAACATTGAGAACACATGGACACAGAGAGGGGAACAACACATACCAGGGTCTGTTGGGGGATGGGAGATGGGGGAGGGAACTTAGAGGATGGGTCAATAGGTGCAGCAAACGACCATGGCACACATATACCTATGTAACAAACCTGCATGTTCTGCACATGCATCCCATTTTTTTAGAAGAAATAAAGAAAAAAAGAATTCTTATATTGATGTGTACATTTGACTTTACAATTACAGAAGCATCCATAACAAAGTCAAGTAAATTTGCTTTCAGTTTTATTATATAATCCAAATAACCATAAAACTATCCAGATAGCCACATTCCATAAAGTTCAAGTGTATTATTCCATATCACTGTAGACATTTGTGTTGGTTATAGAAAACATATACAGATGGTAGGTAGCCTTAAACATATACAGATGGTAGCCTTTTTGAAGATGCATAACCAATTAAAACTCCATCTAAACATTTGTTCTGGTGATTGAGAATTAAACTCTATTTCTTGCTAAAGGTAAAGCAAAATAATTATCTGCTTTTTTCTGGCTGACTAGGATTGCAATTATTTCACATCATTGCAGAATCAGATGATAAATACAACATAGCACAGCATTTTTCCAACTTCTTTGCTCATCCTTACTCTTTCTCTTCAATGCTACATTCACCACTCATCATCAATTTCCTCATTAACTATTTACTTTATACTGAGATAACAGATGGCAGAGAAGCCATAGTCCTGGTACTCAAGGTTTAGTCAGTCTTAAAATGGAGATAAGCACATACAACTGAATTCATCTTGCATGCAAATATATGTTAAATTATTTCTATGGAACACATTAATTCAAACATCACATATATAAGAATCAATTCTTAGTCATTTTTTCTCCTTCTTTACTTTTTATATAGGCAAATCTTATCCAGTCCCACAGTTTTAATTCAGGCTATATGTTGATAACTGTCAAATAGATATCCTGATACTCCAGGTATTATCTATCCAGATATTATCATAAAAATATCAATTGATAAGGAAGATCAAGTGAAGAAAAGGTTGTTGAATGATAAGAGAGAAATGTAAGTGAGGAAACTATATAAAAGAATGGTTTGACAATGGTTAAAGAATATCGTTGGATACTATCAATTCAAACCAAGATGGAGTAAAGTGATAAGATTTATTTTCTTCCCTGAATTAATGAAAAATTTTGACAAAATATGTAAAACAGCTGTCTTGAGACACTGAACATTACATAATGAAGTACCGTGATCCCTGAGAGATGTTGGGAAATGAACAAGGTAAGGCTTACAAAGATGCACATTTTCTGCTTTGAGAGAATTTTTGGGCTGCAGTGCAGGGAAAGAGTACCTATCAGATACTATGAATTGAAGAGACAGAACTGAGAATAAGAGGAGACCAAGCAGCTAGAATTAGCAAGAAAAAATGCTGGAGAGGAGAGAAGGCCCCCACAAGCATTTGGTATAATAGTTATCGGCACACGGATGTAAAGAAACAAACTGAAAAAGCTGAGGAAAGAACCCTCTCAAAGGATCAGGGGAGGAGTGCCTAACACTTCACAAATTTGAGGACATTCCCACCAGCCAGAAGAAAAAACCCTGTAATTCATGGAGACCATGTAGGGTATTCAAAATGGTCTTGCCTCAGAAGTATGTAGTAATTAGTTCTGAACCAGTGATTCTCAACCAGAGGTGATTTTGAACCCCATGGGACATTGAGAAATGTGTAGAAAAATATTTGCTTGTCAAACTGAAGGTGGAGGGTGCTATTGGCATTAGGCAGGTAGATCTAGGAATCATGCAAAACATCCTATTTGCACATGACAATGATCTATGCTAAAAAATTATCCAACCCCAAATGTCAATAATGCTGAAGTTGAACAACCCTATCCTAGAATAAGACACCTCTGTTCCCATCTAACAAATTTTAAATCAAGATTCAAAAGGATTAAACTTTCTTAAAGTAACATAACTGAGTCCCAGAAGAAAGTTCAAATATGAATACAAAAATATCTAGCACTCACAAGTTAGTATTTACAATATCAGGCATCAAAAAAATTAGCAGGCCTGCAAATGTGGAGAAAACATTAACTGATAATGAAAAGAAAAAAGTATTTAATCAAAGCCAACTCAGGTTTAGCAAAGATGTTAGCATTGTCAGACCAAAAAGTTAAAATAAAATAGTTATAATTCAATTTCACTTGATCAAGAGATAAGTATAGAAATATTTAAAATCTCATAAAGATCAAACTTCTTGAGATGAAAACTACAATACATGAGATAAAAAAAATATTTGATGGGGCTGGGCGCAGTAGTTCATGCCTGTAATCCCAGACTTTGGGAGATCAAGGCAGGTGGATCATGAGGTCAGGAGTTCAAGACCAGCCTAGCCAACAAAGTGAAACCCTGTCTCTACTAAAAACATAAAACTTAGCCAGGCATGGTGGCGTGAGCCTGTAGTTCCAGCTACTTGGGAGGCTGAGGCAGGAGAATAACTTGAACCTGGGAGACAGAGGTTGTGTTGAGCCAAGATCATAGCACTGCACTCCAGCCTGGGCAACAGAGCAAGACTCCATTTCAAAAACAAAACAAACAAACAAAAAAAACTGGATGGGATTAATGGAAGATTAGTATTGCAGTAGAAAAGTTAATGAACTTGAATGCACAGCCACAGAAATGAACCAAAATGAGAGACACAAACTTTTTTTATATAAAAAAAGAACATGTCATCAGGGAACTGCAGACAATGTCAAGTAGTTACATGTTCATGGAATAGAAGCAGCATTCATGTGATTCCATACAGAAAAGTTAATAGAGGTGAGAATAGTTAAAACATTAAAACTGGAGCAGCCTAATGAAGATGTATTTGGAGGCCCTGTAGGAGAGGAGAGGATGAGACAGAGACATAAAACATTTTTTAATATTAAATATTAATATTTCATATCTAATGAGGCAGACAGAAAAATATCTCAGAACTTTAAAAATATAATGAAATCTCAAACCAAACAAATAAGAAGCTCAAGTCAAAGAAATATGAAGAAAACGACACCAGGGAATATCAAAATCAAATTGCCTAAAATCAATGGTAAAGGGAAAAACTTAACATCCAGAGGTGTGCAAGGGCGCGTGTATGGTGTACACTGGATCAAAAGTAAGGATGACAGCAGATTTCTCATCAGAAACAATGCAAGAGATAAAACAATAGTATCATTAAACTGCTGACATGAATTAAAAAAAACAAAAACAAAAAAACCTGTCCACTTGGAATTCTATTACCAGCAAAATATCTTCCAAAATTAACATGAGGTGGGGGTATTTTAAGACATACAAATATTTCCTGTAATTCTGTATGTCGTCTCTGCACTTTGTTAATTGTTTCAATTTCTGTGCAGAAGTTTTTTAGCTTGATGTAATCCCATTTGTCTATTTGATTTTTGGTTTTGTTGTCTGTGCTTTTGTGGTCTTGCCTAAAAACTCTTTGCCCAGATCAATGTCCTATAGCATTTCCCCAATGTTTTCTTCTAGAAGTTTCATAGTTTTATGTCTTATGTGTAAATCTTTAATCCATTTTGAGTTGATTTTTGTTTATGGTGAAAGATGGGGTCTAGCTTCATTCTTCTGCATGAATATACAGTTTCCCTAGTACTACTGATTTAAGACTGTTCTTTCCCCAGTGTATATTTTTGATGACTTTGTCAACAATGAGTTGGCTGTAAGTGCATGAATTTATATCTTGTTTCTCTATTATTTTCCAATGTTCTGTGTATTTGCTTGTTGCCAGTACCATACTGTTCTGATTACTATAACTTTGTAATATAATTGGAAATCTTTTAGTGTGATACCTCCAGCTTTTTTCTTTTTCCTCAAGATTGCTTTAGCTATTTAGGGTCTTTTGTGGTGCCATACTAATTTTAGGATCATTTTTCTTATTTCTGTGAAGAATGTCATTGGCATTTTGATAGGTAACCTGTAGATTGCTTTAAGTGGCATAGACATTTTAAAAATATTAACTCTATCAATGAGAATGAAATATTTTTCCATTTTTTGGTGTCCTCTTCAATTTATTTCATCAATGTTTTATAGTTTTTCTTGTAGAGATCTTTCACTTCTTTGATTAAATTTGTTCCTTTGTATAAATTGTTTTGTAGCTATTTTAAATGTGATTGCTTTCCTGATTTTTCTTTTTCAGATTGATGGCTATTAGTGTATACAAACACACTAATTTTATACGCTGATGTATCCTGCAACTTTATGACATTATTTTATCAACTGTAAATTTTTTTGGTGGAGTCCTTAGGGATTTTAAATATAAATCATGTCTTCTGGATAAAAGCTAATTTGAATACTTCTTTTCCAATTTGGATGCCCTGTATATTTTTCTCTTGTCTAGTTGCTCTGGCTAGACCTTCCCATACCATATTGAATAAAAGTGGTGAGAGTGAGCATACTTGTTTTCTTCCACGTTTTAGTGGAAACTCTTTCAATTTTTCCCATTTAGTATATCATCTATTAGCTGTGGCCTTGTCATACTATATATGGCCTTTCTTGTGTTGAGGTATGTTTCTTCTATTCACAATTTGTTGAGACTTTCATAATGAAGGGATGTTGAATTGTATTGAATGCTTTTTCAGCATCCATTGAAATAATCATGTAATTTTTGTCCTTGATTCTGCTGATGTGATAAATCACATTTATTGATTTGTGTATGTTAAACTGTTTTGCATCCTTAGGAAGACTCCCACTTGATCATGGTGGATAATATTTCTAACTCATTTTTGAATTCTGTTTGCTAATATTCTGTTGAAAATTGTTTTAATTTATTTTCACCTGGAACATAGGCCTGTAGTTGTATTATTTTGTTGAGTTCTTACTAGTTTTGTAACAAAGGTAATGCCAGTCTCATAGAATTAGTTTGTAAGTATTCCCTCCTCTTAAATTTTTTGAAATAGTTTGAGTAGATTTGGTATTAGTTCTTCTTTATATGTTTGGTAGCATTCAGCAGTGAATTAATCAGGTCCTGAGCTTTCTACTATGACTTCAGTCTAATTACTCATTATTTGTCTATTCACGTTTTCTATTTCTTCATGGTTCAGCCTTGGTATGTTGTATGTGTTCAGGAATTCATCCATTTCTTCTAGGTTTCCATTTTGCTGGCATATAGTTGTTCATAATAGTCTCTAATTGTCCTTTGTATTCCTATGCTATGAGTTGTAATATTTGCTTTTTCATCTCTTTTTTATTGATTTGGTTATTCTCTTTGTTTTTGTTAGATAGTATAGTCAAAGGTTTGTCAATTTTGTTAATATTTTATTTTTCTAGTATTAATTTCATATATTTCTGCTCTGACCTTTATTATGTCTGTCTTTCTACTAATTTGGGGCTTGGTTTGTTCCTTTTTTAGTTCCTTGAGATGCACATTTAGTTGTTTATTTGGAATCTATTTTTTTAATAAAGGCATTTATTGCTTTAAATCTCCCTCTTAGTACTACTTTTCCTGTGTCTTACAGGTTCTGGTATGTTTTGTTTCCATTTGTATTTGTTTCAAGAAATATTTCAATTTTCTTCTTAATTTCTTTTTTGAACCATTTGTCATTTAGGAGCATGTTGTTTAACTTCCAGGTAGTTGTACAGTATCCAAAGTTCCTCATTTGATTTATTTCTAGTTTTATTTCATTGTCATCAGAAAAAATGCTTTATATGATTTCAACATTTCTTGAATTTGTGTGAGGATTGTTTTGTGGCCCCACATATAAATTAATAACCAGAATATATTTTAAAAACTCAATCAATTGAATAGTTTAAAAATAATAATCTAATTTAATAATTGGCAAAATAACTGAATAGATATTTCTCAAAAGAAGACATACTAATGGCCAACAGGTATATGAAAAAATGTTCAACATCACTAATTATCAAGAAATACAAATCAAAACCACAATGAGATAGCATCTCAGCCCAGTTAGAACTACTGTTATTGAAAAGACCAAAAAGAAAAAAAAAATGACAAATATTGGCATGGATGCATAAAAAAGGGAACAGTTGTACATTGTTGATGAGAATGTAAAGTAGTACAGCCATATGGAAATCAGCACAGAGGTTCCTAAAAAAACTAAAAATAGAAACACCATATGATTCAGCTATACCACTGCTCGCTCTATATCCAGAAAGAGGAAATCAGTATATGGAAGCAGTGTCTGCACTCCCATGATTATCACAGCACTATTCATAATAGCCAAGATTTGGAATCAACCTAAATGTCCCTCAATGGGTGAATGAATAAAGAAACGTGGAATATATACAGAATAAAATATTCAATCATAAAAATGAAATCCTGTCATTTGCAGCAACATGAATGAAACTGAAATTTATCATGTTAAGTAAATTAATCCAGGCACAGTAAAATAAATATTAAATGTTCTTACTTATATGTGGAAACTACAAAGTGAACCTCATGGAGGTAGAGAGTAGAATGATGGCAAGGGAAGGGGTTGGTGAGGAATAAATAGAGTTGGTTGGTGGGTATAAAAATACAGTTAAATAGAAGGAATAAGTTCTAGTGTTTGATACTACAGTAGGGAAATTATAGTTAACAATAAGTTAGTGTGCATTCCAAAATACCTAGGAGAGAAGAATTGTAATGTTTCCACCACACAAAAAAAAGATCAATGTTCAATGTGATAGAAATCTCAATTATCCTGACTTGATCATTAAACACGATATATATGTATCAAAATATCACATGTGCCCCTGAAATATGTGCAACTATGATACATTAATTGTAAAACTATAAAATAATAAAAATTAAAGAAAACACATGCAAAAGCTGAAAAAAGTCATAAGCAGATACACATTAAACAAATGTTAAAGGAAGTCTTTCAAGAAAAAGGAAACATATCAGATGGAAAGATGGATTTACACAAGGTTATAAAGAACTTCTGCTCAACAAAAGAAAATATCATTAGAGTTAACAGGCAACCTAGAGAATGAGAGAAAATTTTTGCAATCTATCCATCTGACAAAGGTGTAATATCCAAAATCTACAAGGAACTTAAACAAATTTACAAGAAAAAACAACCCCATCAAAAAGTGGGCAAGGGATATGAACAGACACTTTTCAAAAGAAGACATTATTGCAGCCAACAAACATGAAAAAAAGCTCATCATCACTGGTCATTAGAGAAACGCAAATCAAAACCATAATGAGATAGCATCTCACGCCAGTTAGGCAATCATTAAAAAGTCTGGAAACAACAGATGATGTCAAGAATGAGAAATAGGAATGCTTTTACACTGTTGGTGCGAGTGTAAATTTGTTCAGCCATTGTGGAAGACAGTGTGGCGGTTCCTCAAAGATTTAGAACCAGAAATACCATTTGACCCAGCAATCCCATTACTGTGTATATACCCAAAGAATTATAAATCATTCTACTATAAAACACACGCACCCATATGTTTATTGCAGCACTATTTACAATAGCAAAGACTTGGAACCAACCCAAATGCCATCAATGATAGACTGGATAAAGAAAATGTGGCACATATACACCATACGATACTATGCAGCCATAAAAAGAATGAGTTCATGTCCCTCGCAGGGACATAGATGAAGCTTGAAATCATCATCCTCAGCAAAGTGACACAGAAACCAAACACCACATGTTCTCACTCATAAGAGGGAGTTGAACAGGGAGAACACATGGATATACGGAGGGTAACATCATACACAGGGGCCTGTCGGAGGGTTTCGGGGAGAAAGGGGACGGAGAGCATTAGAACAAATACCAAATGCATGCAGG
This sequence comes from Rhinopithecus bieti, assembly GCF_001698545.2. NCBI lineage: Eukaryota > Metazoa > Chordata > Mammalia > Primates > Cercopithecidae > Rhinopithecus > Rhinopithecus bieti. Next base: position 2,809,246 of record NW_016813718.1, on the reverse strand, counting down.
GCTTAAAATCTAGATGATAGGTTGATAGGTGCAGCAAATCACCGTGGCACATGTCTGGCACACCTATGTAACAAACCTGCACATTCAGCACATGTATCCCAGAACTTAAAGTAAAATGTAAAAAAAAGAAATGTTACAAAAAAAAGCTTTGAAAATGAAAAAAAGAACACTAAAACTGATTAATATGTGGGTAAATATAATAGATATTTCCATATTACTTAAATATTGTTAAAATATTTAAATATTTGCTAAAAGATAAATTGGCAGTTTAGACAAAAAATAATAATAATGTGTTTATTATTAAAGGTTTATAACATAAGCAAAAGTAAAATCTGTAATAACAGCACAAAGGAAAGAAGAAAAGATATGGAAGTATAGGTTTTGAAGCTTCTTACAATATGCTAAGTGATGTAACATTACTTGAAGGTTGATTACAATAAGTTAAATAGGTATACTATGAACACTCTAACCCAAACAGCAGAAAATACATGTTTTTCAGATGTACACACAAGATTTATCAAGATAGACTATATTTGGGACCACTACACAAATCTCAATAAATTTAACAGGAATCAAGTCAAATAAAGTACACTCTCTGACCATAATGGAATACATTTAGATATAAATAACAGAAAGATCTCTGAAAATTTCAAAAATATTTGCAAACTAAAACATTTTATACAGATAAAATAATAAATGAAAGAGAAATTAGAATATGTTTTCAACTGAATTAAAATTATAGGAGACATCAACATTTATGAAATTCTGCTAAAGCAGTACTCAAGGAGAAATTGTATCAAAGTATTTCTGTATTAGAAAAGAAAGATTCATTGAAAACAATGAACTCAGCTTCACCTGAGTTCTATTTAAAAACCCAAAACAGAAGAACAAATTAGAACCAACATAAGCAGAAGAAAGGAAAAATTAAACATCAGTGCAGAAATCAATGAAATAAAAAAATTGAGAAAATTGTTGAAAACAAAAGCTGAATCTCTGAGATGAAAGAAAATCAGTGAAACCAAAAGCTGAAACTTTGAGAAGATCAATAAAATCAATAAATCTCTAGTTAGACCGATCAATCAGAGAGAGAGAGAGAGAGAGAGAATTACTAATGTCAAAAATAGAAGAGGTGACATTAAAGAGCCTCCATGTATTAAATGACCATTAATGGAGGAGTAACATCAGCAAAATGAAAAAGTTGGTAGTTCTAAGCTTCTGTTCCTCCATGGAAACATTTTTTTTTTTAAATAGCAAAAACAATCAGAAGCAACATTGTCAGACCTTGCAAAAATAGTCAGAAGTTTACATCAACCAAGTACACACAAAAGCAAGAAAAAAGAAATTTAAAAAATAATAGGAAAGTTTTGTGTCATTTTCAATACCCCCCTACTCTACACCCTTCCCAGCACAGTGACCACTTTGCAGTCAACAGTCAATGTCCCCGGTGTGAGACTCTGGCTCCTGCTGAGCCAATTTTATTCATAAACGTTTGTCTGTTTTAGCCTTCTGAAGACTATCTGAAGAACTGATCCCAAGTGTTCTTTCTATTTCACTGAACACAGACTGCAGTCAGGATGGAATAGCAGCAGCAGGCATTGTACCAAAATACTATAAGGATAACAACAACCTACATTCACCTAGAAGAAAATAATATTACAGTTGAGACACACAATTGACTACCTAAATCCTGGAATGAAAAGCTGTAGAGAATTTCTCTGGAAAACTAGAACAGACAAAAGCACCTACTTACACTGGAGTATTTAGACATTCGCAAGCCTAAAATAAGATGCACACTCAGGGAAGAACTGAGAAGATTGTAAACTTTCACCTCTGGCTAATATGCAGGCCCAGTACAAGGCTGGATAACTGTGGAAGAAGTGCCCCTGCAGAGAGCTAATCTACATAGACTGGAAGAGGTTTGGTTTTCTGTTTTTGTTTTTACTATTGGCACGCAAGGAGATCTCTGTCAAAACACTGGCTAAACACAAGATAAATACTTGGAAACTTCAGTGATCACACTCAATGAGGAATATAGGTTTTGCAAAAATTGTTTTCAAAAGTCACTAAACAAATGGACAGATACAGATTTTACCAATCAAAACCCAGCAAACTTCAGGGAAGGACGAGAATCTAATTTCTAGAGTTACACCATTATATTATTCAAATGTCCAGTTTTGTTTTGTTTTGTTTTAAAACAAATAATCATAAGGCATACAAAAAAAAAAAAAAAAAAGAACAACAACGAAAACACCACACACAGGAAAGTATGCCCATCCAAAACAACTAAATTAATTGATAGAAAACATCCTTGAGGAATTCTAAATAGTGTACATAGCAAAGACTCTAAAACAACTGTCTTAAATGTGTTTGAAAAGCTAAAGAAGAACTGGGCATGGTGGCTTACACCTTTAATCTCAGCACTTTGGGAGGCTGAGGTGGTTGGATCACTTGAGCTCAGGAGTTCAAGACCCGCCTGGGCAATATGGCAAAACCCAATATCTACAAAAGATACGAAAATTAGCTGAGTATGGTGGCATGCGCCTGTAGTCTCAGCTACTTGGGAGGCTGAGGTGGGTGGATGGCTTGAGTCCAAAACGTGGAGGTTGCAGTGAGTTGAGTTTGTGTCACTGCACTCCACCCTGAGTAACAGAGCCAGACCCTATCTCAAATAAAAATAAAAATAAACTAAAGGAAATCATGAACAAAGAATCTAAGAAATCAGGAAAGATATATGAACAAAATTAGGATCTCAAGAAAAGATAGAAATTACAAAATGAACCAAACAAAAGTTCTGGAGCTAAAATTACAAAACTAAAATTATTACTGAGAATCAACAGCAAATTTCAACAGGGAGAAGACAGGATTCATGAACTTTAAATGAGATAATTGAAATTATCTAGTACGAGAAACAGAAAGAAAAAGTAATTAAAGTAGAGAGAGCAAAATTACTTGTGGGTACCATCAAATGGATTGACAGTTACATTATGGAATTTCCAAAGGAAGAGAAGGAGAACAAGATGAAAAGAATAGTTGAAGGAAAAATGAGACAAACTTCCAAAATTTGACTACATCTTCATATCCAAATAGCTTAACACACTCTAAGTAGGAAAAACTCAAAGAGATCCACACCAAGACATGTTATAATTAAATTGTCAAAAGACAAAGAGAATGTTAAAAACAGCAAGGGAAAACTAGTCATCATGGGAAAGCAGTAAGGGAAAACTACTCATCTTTAGGATCCTCACTACGATTAACTGCCAATTACTCAACGGAAATCATTGAGCCAGAAACAGTGGGATGATATACTGAAAAATACTGAAAGAAAAATAACTCTAAGCCAAGAATCCTTTATCCAATAAAATCCAGTAAAAATTGTACTTTAAAAGTAAGAAATTAATAAATTTCCAAATAAACAAAAGCTAAGAGAATTCATTATAAATAGACCTGTCCTTACAAGAATCCTAAAGGGAGTCCTTCAGTTTGAAATAAAAGATATTAGACAGTAACTCAAAGTCTCTTGTAACTAGGGTAAGTATAAAAGCCAATATTATTGAATTTTTGGTTTGAAACTCTTTATTTCCACATGATTTAACAGACAAATGCATAAAAGTAATTATATATTTATGTTATTAAGTACAGTGTACAAAAATGTATTTTGTGCCAATAGTAACATAAAATGAGGAGAAATAATTGTGTAGAACCAGAGTTTTGTATGTTATTCTAACTAAATTGTTAAAATTTTAGAATATTAATCATAATCTCAATGGAACCTACGAGGACCTACTCAAAAACATACACAAGAAAATAAGAAAATGCACTTTGGGAGGCCAAGGCAGGAGCATCACTTGAGGTCAGGAGTTCAAGACCAGCCTAGCCAACATGGCAAAACCTCATCTCTACTAAAAACACAAAAATTAGCTAGGCATTGTTGCCTGCTCCTGTAACCCCAGCTACTCAGGAGGCTGAGGCAGGAGAATCACTTGAACCTGGGAGGCAGATGTTTCAGTGAGCTAAGATCACGTCACTACATTCCAGCCTGGGCGACGCAGTGAGACTCTGTCTCAGAAAAAAAAAAGAAAAAGAAAAAGAACAACCTGACTGAAAAATAGGCCAAAGGACTTAACACTTAACACATACCTCATCAAAGAAGATATACAGACAGCAAATATCATATGAGAAGATGAGAAGATGCACTACTTTATGCCTATTAAGATGGTGTATTTGTCCATTTTCATGTTGCTATGAAGAAATACCTGAGATTGGATATTTAATAAAGAAAAGGAGGTTTATTGGACTCATATGTCTGCATGGCTAGGGAGGTCTCACAGTCATGGCAATAGGCGAAGGAGGAGCAAAGGCCTGTCTTACATGGTGGCAGCAAGAGAGCATGTGCAGAGGAACTGTCCTTTATAAAACCATCAGATCTCAGTAAGACTTATTGACTATCACAAGAACAGCATGGGTAGGAAAAATCTGCCCCCATGATTCAACTACCTCCCACTGGGTCCCTCCCATGATATGTGGGGATTATGGGAGCTACAATTCAAGATGAGATTTGGGTGGGGACACAGCCAAACCCTATCAGATGGCTATAATTTTACAAATGGAATACAAGTGTTGGTGAAGGTATGGAGAAATTGAAATCCTCATACATGTAAAATGGTGTACCTGCTATGCAAAACCGTTTGGCAGTTCCTCAAAAAGTTAAACACAGAATTTCCATATGACTCATAAATTCTACTTTTAGATACACTATACCCCAAAGAACTTAAGACAGGTACTCAAACAGGTACCTGTTTGTGAATGCTCATTGCAGTATTACTTATAATAACTGGAAGGTGGAAACAACCCAAGTGTTCGTCAACAGATAGATGGTTAAACACCATGTCAAATGCTTTTCTGCATCTACTGAGATAATCATATGATTTTTATTCTTCATTCTGTTAATGCACATCATTACACTGATTAACTTATGTATGTTGAATCAACCTTGTATCTCAGGGATAAATCCTACTTGATCATGGTGTATGATTCTTTTAATGCACCGTTTGCTGGCATTTTGTTGAAAACTTTTGCATCTGTGCTCATCGGGGATATTGGCCTGTATTTTTCTTTTCTTATGGTGTCCTTATCTGGCTTTGCTGTGAGGGTAATGCTAGCTTCATAAAATGATTTCCCTCTTATTTAGTCTCTTGGAAGTTTGAGAGGTATTGTGTGAGTTCTTTAAAGCCTTGGTATAATTCATCTATAAAGCCATCTGGTCTTGAGCTTTTCTTAGGATTTTTGTCTTAATTTAGCTTCCTTATTCATTATTGGTCTGCTTAGGTTTTCTATTTCTTCATGATTTAGTCTTGGTAGATTGTATGTTTCTGGGAATTTATTCATTTCTTCTAGTTTGGCCAATTTGTTGGTGTATGATTGTTCGTGGTGGTCTTTTATAATCTTTTGTATTTCTATGTTATCAGCTATAATGTATCCTCTTTCATTTATTTGAGTCCTTTCCCTTATTTTCTTGGTGAATATATCTAAAAGTGTGTTGATTTCATTTATCTTTTTAAAAACCAACTCTTAGTTTCATTGATCATTTTGACTGTCTTTCTAGTCTCCAGTTTATTCATTTCTGCTAAAAAATCTTTATTATTTCCTTTGTTCTGCTAACTTTGGGTTTTAGTTTGTTCTTCTTTTTCTAGTTTGAGGTGTGAAGTTATGTATTTGTGTTTTTGAATTTTTTTCTTAAGTAGGAATTTATTGCTATAAATTTTCCTCTTAGACCTGCTTTTACTGCGTCTCATAAGTTTTGGTGGGTTATGCTTCCATTTCCACTTGTATAAAAATATTTTTTTAGACCAGGCCCAGTAGCTCATGCTTGTAACCCCAGCACTTTGGGAGGCCGAGGTGAGCAGATCACTTGAGGTCAGGAGTTCGAAACCAGCTTGACCAACATGGCAAAACCCCATCTCTACTAAAAATACAAAAATTAGCTGGACATGGTGGCACATGCCTGTAATCCCAGCTACTCAGGAGGCTGAGGCAGGAGAATTGCTTGAACCTAGCAGTGGAGGTTGTAGTGAGCCAAGATTGTGCCACTGCATTCAGATTCTGTCACAAAAATATATATTTCTAACATATACATCTCATTTTGAATTCTTTTTTGACTTTTCATTTAGGACTGCATTGTTTAATTTCCACATATGTGTGATTTTTCCAAAATTCCTTCTGTTATTGATTTCCAGTTTCATACTATTGTAGTGATACAAGATAATATTAATTCAATCTTCTGTAATTGGTTAAGATTTATTCTGTGGTCCATAATATAGTATATCTTGGAGAATTTTCTATGTGCACTTGAGTAGAAGGTGTAATCTGTTGCTGGTTGGTGGAAAGTTCTGTATATGTCTGTTAGATACATCAGTCTCTAGTGGTATCCAGGTCCACTGTTCCCTCATTGATTCTGTCTGGATGATCTATTCATTGTTGAAAGTAGAGTACTGAAGTCCCACACTACTGTTGTACTGCTATCTATTTCTCCTTTTAGTTCTGTTAATATTTCCTTATATATTTAGGTTACCGTTGTTATGTTCTTTTGATGAATTGACCCTGTTATCATTATATAATGACCTTCTTTATCTCTTGTGATAGATTTGATTGAAAGTCTGTTTTTTTCTGATATAAGTATTGCTACATCTATTCTCTCTTTGTTTTCATTTGCATGGAATATTTTTCCTTTCACTTGCAGCCAATATGCCTTCTTAAGGCTAAAGTGAGTCCCCTGCAAGAATCTTATTGTTTGATCTTGTTTTGTATTATCCATTCAGCCACTCTGTGTCTTTTGATTACAGCATTTAATCCATTTACATTTAAATAAATTATTGATAGGTAAGAATTTACTATTGATAATAATTTTCAATTGTTTTCTAACTGTTTTGTAGTTCCTTAATTCCTTTATTCCTCTCTTTCTGATTTGCTTTGTGATTGGTTGATTTTCTCTAGTGGTATGCTTTGTGTTTTTTTTGTATTTTTTTCTTTAAGTTCTGGGACACATGAGCAGAACATGCAGGTTGGTTACACAGGTATACATGTGCCATGGTGGTTTGCTCCACCTATCAAGCCGTCATCTTTAAGCCCCGCATGCATTAGGCATTTGATTTTTCATGTTTTGTGCACTGACTAGAGGTTTGTTTTTGTGGTTACCATGAACCTTACATAAAATATCTTATCATTATAACATTCTATTTTAAAGTGATAACTTCAATCACATACAAAAATTATACTTTACATTTTTCTCATACAATAATTTTATATGATTGATATCATACTTTATATCCTTTTCTATTGTGTCTATATTAACAAATTATTATAGCTATAATTATTTCTATTATGTTTGCCTTTTAAATTTAATAGTAGAGTTAAAAGAGATTTACTTACAAGCACTACTATATTAGAGCATTCTGAATTTGACTATATATCTATCTTTACCTGTGTATACCTGTGTATATATACTTTCATAAATTTTCATGTTGTTAGTTTTTGTCTTTTTGTTTCAACTTGAAGAACCTCCTTTAGCATTTATCTTAAGGTAGGTCTTACGGTGATGAATTCCCACATATTTTTTATATCTGGGAATGTCTTTCTTCCTTACTTCTGAAGGACAGTTTTTCGTCATATTGTTTCATAGTTATTTTTTCTTTCAGCATTTTGAATATATAATCTCATTGCCTCCTGGTCTGTAAAATTTCTTCTGAGAAGTCCACTGGTAGACTTATTGTCTACCAATGCCCTCATATGTGAAGAGACTCTTTTCTCTTACTAATTTCATGATTTCTCTTTAACTTTTGAGAATTTGATTATAATATGTCTTGGGATAATGTTTGATTTTAACTTATTGTCATCCTTTGAGCTTCATAAGTCTGGATGTGCATATCTTTCCCCTGATTTTGGAAGTTTTCAGTCATTTATCTAAATAAGCTCTTTTTTTTCTTTCTTTCTTTTTTTAGAGACAGTAACTCACTCTGTCACCCAGGCTGGAGTGCAGTTGCACATTGATAGTTCACTGCAACCTTGATCTCCTGGAGTCAAGAGCTCATTCTACCTTCAGCTTCCTGAGTAGTGAGGACTACAGGTATGTGTCATCACACTTGGTTAATCTTTTTTTTTTTTTTTAAGATGGTGCTCTTAGTATGTTGCCCAGGCTGGTTTTAAACTCCTGTCCTCAAGCAATCCTTCTGCTTTGCCTTCCCAAAGCACTGGGATTACAGACATGAGCCACTGAGCCTAGCCCTCTAAATAAGCTTTGTGTCTCTTTTTCTCTTTCTTTTCATTTGAGAAATCCTATAATTAATATATTTCTATACTTGATGGTGTCCCATAGGTTCCTTATGCTTTCTTCAATCTTTCCTTTTATTTTATTTCTCTAATTGGCTAATTTCAAATGACTAATCTTTCAGGTCCCTAATTCTTTCTGTTTTATAATTGACTCTATCAAATTTTGCAGTTCTGTCATTATGTTCTTCAGCTCCAGGATTTTTGTTTGCTTCCTTTTTATGAATTCTATTTCTTTGTTAAACTTCTCATCTTGTTCATACATTGCTTTCCTAATTTCATTTAGTTTTCAGTATGTGTTCTCTTCAATGTCATTGAGCTTCAAGATGATTTTTTTGTCAGGCAATTTGTAGATCTCTATTTCTTTAGGATCGATTACTGGAGCATTTCTAGTTTCATTTGGTTGTTTTATTGTCCATAAAGCCTCACATTATTGTCTGTGCAACTGAAGGAGCAAACACCTCTTTCAGTTTTTATAAGCTGGTTTTAGCAGATAAAGACTTTCTCTTTTGGAGTCCTTGCAAAGACCTGATTACCTCCAGGATCACAGTTGAATGAGGTTGAAGCCAGGTCATATAACTGCTGCTGGGTTCACAGTAGACCCTGTAGTTGGCAGGTCTATTACCCAGTGCTTGAATGGGTATGGATTCTATCTGGTCTCTTGGTGCACTTAACTGCCTCCACAGCCTTGGTCAGTAGGGGTTGTACCTGGATCAGTGTCTGATTCAGTGTCTGCAGACAGAAAGAATATTACCAGATATACAGACACACAGATGGGTGTCACTTCCTCTGGGTTTCTAGATGGCTTCCTGCTGTGTCACTGGTTAAATACCTGGGCAGGAAATACTGGCCCATGGCTGCAACTGAGCTAGAACTGAATTCTAGCTGGGGAAGAACTGAGTTACAGGGTTCTGTCAATTTCCACAGCTGAGACTCATGTCTGTAGGGCCGCCCCTAGGGGCACAGATGGATGTCTCTCTTTTCAGGCTCAACTCTTAATTAAAAGTTACTTTTAAAATTCGAAAAATCCATTAAAAATTAGGCTTTCTGGGCTGCTTTCAGACTGTAGCTGACAAGGACTGGGGCCAGGTTCCATTTGAGGATCTGTTGTGAGACTGAGTTCAGCTGTCCTTCCTGTTCGGGGACAGATGGGTGTTTCTCTCCCTCAGTCCCTGGGCAGGCAGAACGGCTCTAGACCAGAACTGAGTGAGGTTAGATCTCAGTTACAAGGCTGTTTCAAGGTGCACAGTGGGTACCGAGGCCAGCAGGCCTGCTATCCAAGGCATGATAGGCATGAATGCTCCTGGGTTCCTTGTCAGATAGTTCTGGCAATAGGACCTATGTCAAATGGAAGTGAACTGAATCCACAAGGGAATGGAGCTATTTTGGGGTTTAGAGGTGGGACCATGGTTGGCAAGCCTGCAACCTGGGCATACTTCTGCCCTCTCAAATCAACCCTCCTAGGTCTTGGGTAGCAACTAGTTTTAGTAACTTCCTACCTGGATCCCAAAGCTCCCACAAAGGCACTTTTGTTTGTGAATGGCTGCAAAATCAGTGTTTCTGTGGAAAGAATATGAGCCAGAAGAACTCCTATTCTACCATCTTGCTGATGTCACTCTAGAAATAATCATTATTGTGCTCACTAACACTGCTCCCTTTTCAGTTTCTTGACCTCCATAAATTTTCTGTCTCTTTTGAACTCTGTAAAGAAAATTAAATCATTAATTCATTAAATATATATTACTATTTTGTATTTAATAGCCTCCCATTTTCTGAGATTAATTTTTCACATTATTTTTATTGACCTGGAGACTATGAATTAACAAAATGTTCAAAATAAATGTTTAAAGAAAATTAGCATACACATTTCCTTTTTTTTTCTTTATCTTTCTAGAGATGTGTAATTCCTACATTACACAAAGAGAATTTGTAGAAGAAACCAGGAAAGGAAAACAGGAAGGAAAAGACTTTTCTGATAAATACATGGTTTCATTTTCCTCTCTTTCTTTGATGCACAGAGACCTTGATGTGTCTGAGAGTATATGAGGATGTTAAATATGCAGTCTCATTGACTGGAGAAGTGTCAGGAAGGAGGGGTTTATTTTTGCTTAGCTTTGCCCTGTATTCATTTTCTTGTTGCATAAGCTTCTTATCGACATTAATTTTAGCCTCCCAAGATGTTTTGCATAACACAGAATCATATTCTAGTGTCTAAAATCATTGCAAACCATAGTTTCAAATACATTAGGAAGATGAATCATTTCCTTAACATGAACCACTGTGTTATTTGAAATGATTACTTACAAGAGAGAAGTGATATATAATTAAAGTATCATGTGATATACAAAAAAGAAATCAATAAAATTCAAACAATAAATGTTTCTTCTGTTCCTCATGAAAGATAGATGAAATATGCAGCTCTTTCTCATATCCATTTTGAAATGAACGGGTCTTGAATACTATAACTATGTTATTTCAGTAGTAAGTAGAAATATTTCAGCATCAGAAGGGAAGAAATGAAATGAAATCAATTCACATCACTTTGGATTTTAACTCCTCTAAAATCGTCTTACTGGGTATACATTATTGGTGTCAAATCCATTTTAATTTGAATTTTACTGTGTTTGTGTATGTGTATGCATGCACTTACTTTTATTTTTAACTTTCTTAAATAGCTTCAAAATGAAAGTTTTGTGCCAACTCTGAACAGCAAAGGAAAAGGAGAAAGGGATCAACTATCTCTAACATATTCTACTTTCTACAATTCTTGGATTTCTTTTTGCCAAGCTTTCACTCATAGCAGCTACACCAGTACCATCATGAATATTAATGAAATGTAATAGAAGGCATCAGTCATGATCCATCCAGGCTAGGGACATAGCCATATACAAAGTGATAGTTCTTCCAGCTTAATGAAGCCTTCTTAAAGAAAAACCATTTACATTCAAATTTGGATAAGCTATGAGAGCTTGTAAAGGAGGAAAATAACACTTCTTACCTTGAGTAATCTCAGAAACTAGATTGTACAGTTTTTTAGGGGCAGGGAATGGTACAGGGAAGCTCTATTATCTTATTTATTTTCCTTCCACAATTGTGTCTCATCAAAGTCCTGGGCATAAAATGTTTACTGAACAAAGTTTGAAAGAAATGCCATAGGAAATAAAGCTTAAAACTGTAGAAATAGAAAGTAAAAGATTTTAAACAGATAGACAAGAGTGTTTAGATAAGCAAATACTTTTTCCGCAATCCTTTAGGTTTGCTGCCAACCTATGGAGTTCAAATTAATATTTCTCTCAGAAGTAAGCCTCATCTTTCTACTATCTTTTTAGACTATGTTTCTATATTCTATATATTCCTCCTTTCCAATAACAAGTCTCAGGAGTGGTTTTGGAACTCACTGATTTTTGGATCAAGCTAATATAGGTTGGCATTAATGTGAAGTGATGCTATTACTCAAATATCAGGGATACTATCAGCTATATCCCTGGAATTACTGAATAAGCTTACAAAACTTACTCTGCAAGAAGTCCCTGCTGAAACTTGAAAAGCATGTCAACAGAGGCTCCATATGATAGAAAATTGCAATTTGTTATAACATTAAAAGAGAACTTGTAATTTATTCTGACATATAATACTTCCCATAACCTGGTCAGGCCTCTTTTATTATTCAAGGTTTTCTGAAACCTCACTCTCATTATGAAGCTTTTCCAGACTCACTGCAAATAAAATTATCAGAGAAGAGACACATTAACTTCTTATATGGCAATGTAATATACTTGAGTGCAAAGGTGCTTTGGCCTTGTATAAATTTAGTTACTAAATTTGTTCCACGTGCATGTACATTTTTGTCTAATTTTCTTTGGTTTTCCTTACCATATATGATTTAAATTATGAGCTTCTACAGTTAAAATAATTTATTATTATTATTATTATACTTTAAGTTCTAGGGTACATGTGCATAACGTGCAGGTTTGTCTAATATGATATACTGTGCCATGTTTGTGTGCTGCACATCAACTCGCTCAAGCACCCATCAAGTCGTCATTTACATCAGTATAAACTCCCAATTGCAATCCCTCCCCCATGTCCCCCCTCCCCCATGTAGGCCCCAGTGCTGTGTATGGTTCTCTTCCCGAGTCCAAGTGATCTCATTGTTCTCAGTTCCCACCTATGAGTGAGACATGCAGTGTTTTGGTTTTCTGTTCTTGCAATAGTTGCCTAGAAGAATGATGGTTTCCAGCTGCCATCCATGTCCTACATAAGGACACAAAACTCATCCTTTTTTTATGGCTGGCATTTAATATTCCATGGTGTTATATTTGCCACATTTTCTTAATCCAGTCTGTCACTGATTGGCAGTTAAAATAATTTTAACGGCGCTTTGCAGGGACGCTGGGCCGCGAGGAATTCTTGTAGTACTAGCCATGGTAACGCCTACCGTGTTCTTCGACATTTGCCGCTCGACGGCGGCCCTTGGGCCGCCGTCTCCTTCGAGCCTGTTTGCAGACAAGGTTCCAAAGACAGACAGAAAATTTCGCTGCTTCTGAGCACTGGAGGGAGAAAGGATTTGGTTATAAGGGTTCTGTTTCACGAATTATTCCAGGGGTTTATGTGTTCAGGGTGGTGACTTCACACGCCATAATGGCACTGGTGGCCCAAGTCCATCTATGGGCGGAGAAATTTGAAGATGAGAACTTCATCAAAGCCATACAGACCCCCCCCCCCCTGGCCTGGCATCTTGTCCATGGCAAATGCTGGGACCAAACACACAATGGGTTTCCCAGTTCTTTCATCTGCACTGCCAAGGACTGAGTGGCTTGGGATGGCCCAAGCATGTGGTCTTTGGCCAAAGTAAAGAAGGCATGAATATTGTGGAGGCCATGAGCGCTTTGGCGTCCAGGAATGGCAAGACCAGCAAGAAGATCACATTGCTGACTGTGGACAACTCGAATAAGTTTGACTTGTGTTTATCTTAACCACCAGACCACATTCCTTCTGTAGCTCAGGAGAGCACCCCTCCACCCCATTTGCTTCGCAGGTTCCTAGCAAATCTTTGTGCTCTCGCTGCAGTTCCCTTTTGGGGGTTCCATGGTTTTCCTTGCTCTCTCCCATGCCTAGCTGGATTGCAGAGTTAAGTTCATGATTATGAAATAAAAACTAAATAACAACAACAACAAAAAAATAATAATAATAATAATAATTTTAACTAAATTTTAATATCTATCTTTGGGGAGGGAATACAAAGAAGTATACTAGTCAAATAATGTTGCTCAGTGGTACCCAAGTATAAGGATCTTATCTCACTCAGTCCAAATTTCAGCTAGCATGGTGCCACCTCAGCATATGCATCTTCAGAGTTGCTGAACTTTATTTCTCCTGGTTCATGCAGGAGCTGAGGCTGAAGAAACAGTAGCTACCTGGGGTACCTTCTTCTTATAGTGGAGATATGAAGGTCCCAGAGGGTGCTAGCCAAACTGTGTGATGTCTCTTAATTCCTATGCTTAATATTTGATCCCTACTGCATTCCTACTGCACTTCCTACTGTAAAATCATGTTCCTTGGCCTAACATAATTTCTATATGTTAGAGACATGTACGCTTGACATGGAATGGGAAGATCACAAGAGGTGAATACACCCTGATAAATATTCTAAATATACCATAGTGTACCCCCGTATTTTAAAATGTTCATATCTCTGGCCGGATGAGGTGGCTAACACCTGTAATCCCAGCACTTTGGGAGGCTGAGGTGGGCAGATCACGAGGTCAGGAGATTGAGACCATCTTGGCCAACATGGTGAAACCCCATCTTTACTAAAATACAAAAAATTAGCCAGGTGTGCTGGCGTGTGCTTGTAATCCCAGCTACTTAGGAGGCTGAGGCAGGGGAATCGCTTGAACCCAGGAAGCAGAGGTTGCAGGTGACAGAGCAAGACTCTGTCTCAAAAAAAAAAAAAAAGAAAAAAAAAATCACATCTCTTTCATTTGCAGAAAGAAAATTCACTGTCATTCCAAGAATCCCCAATGTTTCCTCCCCAAAGTCTTATTTTAAAAACTGGGGTAAATAATAGTTTATGTATTTATGAGGTATATGTGATATTTTAATATAAGCATACAATGTGTAATGATCAAATAAGAGTAATCATGATATCCATCACATCAAATATTTATCATTTCTTTGTGTTAGGAACATTCCAAATCCATTCCTCTACTTATTTCAAAATATTTGATAAATTATTATTTTCCAAATGTTCCATCTTGCTTAAAGACCAAATGTAGTTCCTTATGACCCAGAGATCTATCAACTAAAAAGAAACATTATCTACTCTCCACACATGCATTATCGAATTGTGGAAAAGGGACAGAATAATTCCAGTAAACATTTCCACATAAAAAGGAAAATCTCATGGGAAAAATGTTCGCCTGTAAATGCAAACTGTTGCTTGAGTAAATCCTAATTCTGCTCTCTGAGAATAGTTTCTTAGCACATTGTTCTCTGTGGGCCTTAATTTCACTTTCTGGAAGATTCTTCATGTTTCAACATTCTCCTTGGCCACTTCAAAAGCGAGCACATACCTTCTGTTTCAGTTATTTATTTCTGTGTAACAAATCACCCCAAAATCCAGTGGCTTAGAAGGACAATGACTTACCATTTCTCAAAATTCTGTGGGCTACCACCTGAGTTTAGCTGAGTGGGTCTTCTACTCCATGTGGTATTGTCAAGGGTTATTCATATGGCTGCATTCAGTTGGGAACTTTGCTGGGGCTGGGAAATCCAAGATGGCCTCACTCTCAAGTCTAACAGATGGTGCTGGCTATTGGTTAGAGCAACTAAATTCCCCTCCCCGTGATCTGTTTATGAGGCCCTCATCATTCAGTAGGACTTTGTTATTAACATGTTGTCTTAGTCCATCTTCTCTTGCTTATAATTGAATACCTAAAAATAAATAATTTATAAAGAAAATGATGTTACTTCTCACAGTCATGAGGCTGAGAAGTCCAAAACTGAGGGGCCACATCTGGTGAAGTCATTCTTGATTGTGGGAACTCTCCGAAGAGTTCCAAGGTAGCTCTACGTATTACATGGTAAGGCAGTTGAGCATGCTAATATACACTCTTCATTTACTTATGAAGCCACAGTACCACTCCCATGATACATTAATCCTTTACTCCATTAATTCAAAAATTGATTAATTCATTCATAAGGGCAGGGCCCTCATAACCCAATCATCATGTAAAGGCCCTACTTCTCAATACTCCCACATGGGGGATTAAATTTCAACAGGAGTTTTGGAGGGGACAAATATTCAGATCATAGCACTTGGAGTAAAGTTACTTGGAATTAGTTTGATCCTTTTAAGTCTTGCTTTTAAGCCTTGTTAAGTTAGGTTCAGAGTAGACAATGGTCTAGTGCTCCTCTATCCCATTAGTCAAGCAATATCCATCTAAAGACTCTACCAGTTGTCTCATGTATTTAAACTTCCTTTGCTCTTGTTAGTAGGAATGCAAATATTCCTAGAACAATGTGGGCTCTTGGAATTGTTCAGAGTAGTGATTTCTTCTTGTGCTTTCCTCAGTTGGATGGCCTTTGTTTATCATGAGGATCGAAACTCAGTCAACATATGAGGGCTCCTCCTTACTCTGCAAATCTTGGAAGCTCTTTCTGTGCAGCTCCTACGTCTCCCATTTTTTGCCAAGCAAATACTAGTCACCTCAGTCTTCCTGAACTTGCATTTCTATATCCTAAATTCACCATAATAATTGTGTTGCCCCTCTCTGCACTGCAGCCTAGAAATAGCTCTCCAGGCAAAGAGCTGAGAAAATTGTAGGATTCCTTCGTTTTTGTTTTTCTCTCTCATTGATAACAGTCCTGCCTATTGTCCAATGTGTAAAGGCAGTTGTTGCACATCTTGCATGTCTTTCTACTTGATTATAGACAGATATTATAGAAACTTTAGTTGATTATAGATCAATCCCTTATGGCTACAGCAGAGCAGCAGACGCTTAATTGAGCAGTGTTTAGTACTCCCTTTTACCTACATTCTTGGTCAGTTACCTATATCTCTGTTTTATTTTTTAGTGATCAATTTACAGTTTACCATATGTAACTATTTCTCTAAAAGGCTGTCTTCAAATAACATTCTTCCACTTTATATATAATGTAAAAACTGACAATTTACTTTAATTTCCTCTTTGTGTTCTCTGTACATTGTTTTCATTCCTTCATATATTCCTTTTATATATTCCTTCAACATTTGATTGTATCTACCTTTATGTTTTAGGCTTAGTTTTTTCATTATATATGTTTTTCCACTTTTTTCAATAGATTGTTATTATATTTTGCTTAAAGAGTATATTGTTTTTAAAGAAATTAAAGCTATTAAAGAGAAAAGAAGTATTTTGTATTCATAAATATTTTAACCATTTCTAAGGCTAGTTATTCCCTTGTGTAGATCCTGGTTTCTTCCTCTTATCATTTTTCTTATCTGATGAACTTCTTACATTTCTTGTACTGCAGGATCTGCTGGTCACAAATATTTTCTGCTTTTGCTTATCTAGCAAAGTATCTCACTTTGTTGCTGGACATAGAACTCTAAATTGACCTTTCTTGTTTCCTTTCCTTCAACACTTGAATATAGCCACCCCTAAAATTTAGACTTTTTTCCCCCCATTATATAGCTTTTTTCCATTCTTTTAATTTTGCATGGGTTCTGATGAGAAGATTATAGTCATTCTTAGCTTTGTTATTCTGTACATAATGTGTCATTTTTCTTTGCCTGCTTTCTTTATATGGTATGAAAATATTTATTCCAGCTTTCTTATGCTTGTAGTATACATTGCATTTTTCTGTATTAAAAGGCAGGAGTTTTC
>NW_016813718.1:2783774-2789029 GCF_001698545.2 Rhinopithecus bieti | reverse complement strand
TTATATATCTATATAGATATATATATTTCTATGTATATCTACATATATATCTGTCTATAGATATATATATTTCTATGTATATCTACATATATATCTAAGTCTATAGATATGTAGATAGTTGAATTTGCTTTTTTATTCAATCTGAAAACTCCTGCCTTTTAATAAAACTTTTTCATTAAATTAACATAGACTTATCGGTGTTTACTCTCTCTAAATTTTTTTATTACCCTATTCTTTTGTTCCCTTTTGGAATTAATTGAATTTCTTATAATTTATTTCTAAGTTTCTCCTGAGGTTTTAGCTAAACATGACTACATTATTTTTACTGGTTACTTTAGATATTGGGATGTATACGTTTAACTTTTAATTAATAAATTATTAATAATGTATTAGTTCATGTAAAACATAGAAAATATGCAGCTATATAGGCTTATTTGCCTTCTTTTCCAGTCTTTTATGCTATGTCATATATATTACATATACATAAATTAAAATACATTATGCTTTTTTACATTAAATAACTATATGTATGTAAAATAAAAAATTTGCCTTTTATGTTTACTCATATATCTTTCATTTCTAATGCTCCATATTTCCTCCTAAAATTCCAGTTTTCCATCTGGTGTCATTTTCCATCAACCTGCAAGACTGTCTTAGTTTTGGCTTACCTGAAAATGGCCTTATTTTGCCTATGTTATTAAACAATATGTTTCTGAATTTCAAAATTAACCCTTTATTTCTTGAATAATTAGAGATGGGGAAGTCTTCAGGTAGGGTAGTTTTGAGGGAATAAATCAGGAGATTGATGTCGGGCGTACTGAATTGGGGATACAAAATCCTCCAAGAAGATACATAAACCTGGTGTTTGAGAAAACAGTCAGAATTGGACATAAAGAATTTTGGGTTGTCAACATGTATTATAGATAACATTTAGAGCTATGAGATGATAGCACTCACATCTAGGACTATGATCAAGGGAGTGAGTGTAGTTAATGAAGTGAAGGAGGCTATGAACTGTGTCTTAGATCACTCCAACACTGAGAAGCTAGAGAAGAGGAGGAAACAGCAACGGAAAGTGAGCAGCAACTAATGAGTTAGAAGAAAACAAACTGTAGTATGTGGTATTCTACAAGCTATGTAAACAATGAAAATTAAGAAGAGAAAAACAATAATATCAAGTGCTACAGATTGGAAAAATGGAGCGGAAAATTAACCATTAGAATTAATTGAATGCAGGTCACTGGCAACTTTGAAGTTCTGGTGAACTGGTGGAAGTAAAAGTCTGGTTAGAGTGGGTCATTAATTTTTAATGATGACAGTAGTGAATAGGTAAACATCTTATAGTGGTCACAAGAACATAATTGTGATATATAAATGACATTACATTCTTATTTATAACACTCTTTTATGATTTTCACATTATCCTGTAGGATTTATACCCAATAAGCCACCACTACTTTTTTGAGAACTGCCCTCTACCCTAGCCCCTGAAAATATATTACATGAGCATTCTCTCCCAGCTCTGATTGGTTTAAAAAATATATGACCCAACCCAACCCTATCAGATCATCCTCCTATTAAATCTAAATTGGTATTCAGAGATATTAATTAGGTTACATTGGTTATTTGGACTGGGGAGCAGTCCTTATAACTACATAGAATTCCTAAGTAAGAAAGAAAAAAGAAACATGCACCCTAGAAATAGAGAAAGTTCTTATTTCCTAATGTATTTCTAGTTCCCAATTTTAGTTCCTAATGAACTTCAACTGTTCTTTCTTTTCTCAGGTTTGAAGTATTCTTGTCTCCTCATGGTATCTCTCTCTCTCTCTCTCTCTCTCTCTCTCTCTCTCTCTCTCTCCCCCCTCCCCTTCTCTCTCTCTCCCCTCATCTTGATTTCATTATTTGCAACCTAAAAATATTTAGCAAAGCCACATTCATAGAGAGACTTACAGTTTCCAATCCACTTTCACATGCAAATCTAACTTGATACTCACAGAATTCTCTGGTCTGAACTAGTACTTAAGTCACTTCTTGAAAACAGTACAACTGGTAAGTGGTGATTCCAGAGTGCTACAGAAGGAGCAAGTTCTTGCCAACATACGCATTGCTTCCTGAGTACATTGGTGGAAAGGCCCAAACATTCCAGGGTTCTATGTCTCTTAGAGGCATTGATGACACACAGAAATGTGGCATCTTATATCTTTAACATCGTTGTATAGAATTAGGTATATGTGCAATATATGCCTCAGTTTATAAATATTACCATTTCTTTAAGCCTTTTGGCAGCTACCTACGCCTGCAGCCAGAATATACTAAGGAGTTATTCACTACAGATTATTTTCCTTTCATATAAATAAAGAGAGAGAAGGTCATAAATACTAAAATGCATACAAAATAATAATTTATGATAAACAATAAATAGAGGATACTTATTTACAGAGTGTAGTGACCAAAGGTGTTCCCCAACCAGCTGATCTTAATACACCAATAGACAATCAAAGGCAGTGTCTTCCCTATTTTAGCCAGAGCCTTGAACTTTAGTTCATTTTTCTTCCTATTTCTTTTCCTCAGTGATCTCAGGTCAACAAGGAAGAGGGAAAAAGCAACCCTATCAACACCTTGGGCTCTTCTGACCTGAAGTCCAGTTTTACACAGAGGAGCCAGGGAAAACAACTGACATGTTCACATTCCCTTCTTATCATATTATAGTGAAATCCAATATAATCTATTTCAATCACTAATATAAATGCCATATGCACGTTTATCACCAAAAGAGTGTTTCTTATTTTGAAGACAGTCTCTATTTTTTGAAAAATTAAACAGCTGGAAGCCAGATTTGACACAGAAAGTTACAAACCATCTTGATAGTGGGAAAATGACTATGGCATTTTCTAGTGGATTTTGCAGTTCCTTAAAGTGCTAATTTCCTAAAGAATAATAAGACTAGAGGGGTATAGAAATCATGTAGCTAGGTTTTAATTAGGAAATAAGTGTTAGTTTACTTACTCTCCAACCAGTTTAATTCAAATTTATTGAAGTATTATCTTTCCTATTTGCAAAATAATAGCACAAACATTTATAAAAAAAATTCTTTTTATGATTTAACCAAACTACTGGAAGCAACACCCTATAATGTTCAAAGATATAAGAAAAAATAACTCATGCAACTAAACTAGACAGAAAAAGCCAAATTGTGAATACATGTATGCATGTATGTGTGTGTACATGTACGCGCATGTGTGTGTGTAAATTCTAATTCAAGGAGGTACAACGTTTTGAACCTTCCTCCATTCTTGATACTTTAGAATAAATGAATCTAAAATCATCACTATATTTTTTCACCCGAAGAAAGTATTTTAAATGGTATGTGTTGCTATTATGATTTATTTTACTCAAGAAAATATTTCTAAGTAATATTGCAGTATTTTTAGAATTTGACTTATTAGCTTTTTTTGTTCCTGGGATACTCCCCCAATATGGTAGATACTACATTTAAACCGAAGTTTTGCTATTACTATATCATCACTTCTAACGAAATCATAGAACTTTAGAGGCAGAAGATGTTTTGGAGAACATGTTGCCCAATTCATTCATTTTATAGGCAAAGATTCTGTGATCTCTGCAGAGAGGTCATGTGACAACTCAACGTTTGATAGATACTTAATGCTACTTCTAGATCTCCTACTTTTAGGTTCAACCTCCCTATGATTCCTTTTCATTTTCTAGGTGGTGTGCAGCTACACTTGCAGTTCTTTTTATAACACTAAAATCACCTTCAAAAAAAAACTAATGGAATAAACAAGGTATATAATTTCAGAATGCTTAGGTACATTTTTGTTGAAATCAGGTCCTTAGAGACACCTAGGAAAAGTGATGAAGGCAAAGGAAAGCTTCTTAGGGCTTAGTAGAGCAGAAAGTTGGCATTGTTGATTATTCAGCATCAATTCACTTCCTTAGGTTTACATAGCACTGATCTTCCCCTGAATACCATTCAACTCTCACTCCCAACCAATTTCATGTACTTTGTGTAGAGGTAATTCCAATACTGACTTCAGGGATGAGCATGTTGCTGAATCTACTAGAACACTGTGGTCATCAGCCATGCTTCTTTACTACAAAAGGGTATGTGACATGATCAAGGCCAGAATAATAATTAGACAATTGTTTTGCTGGTTAGATTGGAGGCATGCTCCCTTTTCCATTCAAACTACTAGAGTGAAGCCAATGGAGCAGAAGATAAGCAAAAAGAGATAAAGGAAAATGAGACAAACTATAAGGTCAGAGCTAGAGTGCAGGAAAAAGAAAATAAGCTCTATCTTCTCAGTCTTTACTAATACAGGAGATTCAGAGTTGATCCTGAAATTAATACAGCTAGCAATAGCAAAGCTTATGCATTTTTTCCAAAAGTATGAAATAAGGGTATTATTCACTAATCAATAGTGCTTTACTAGTTTAATGAAATCTGAAATGTTTATAATCACTTCCATGAAATAGTTATTTCTTTCATACATTAAGTATTATATAGTCTACTTCTTTTTATAGTTAGTTACATTGGCTATTGCTAGAGGGAGGGAGGGAGGGAAGGGAGGGAGGAAGGCAGGAAGTGGGGGAGGGAAGAAGGAAGGAAGGAAGGAAGGAAGGAAGGAAGGGAGGGAGGGAGGGAGGGAGGGAAGGAAGGAAAGAAGGGAGGGTCGATCAAGAGTTTAATTGTTTTTCCCTGCAAATTCATATGTTAGAGTCCTAAACGCCAGTACCTTAAAATGTGACTTTCTTAGGAAATAAGGTTTTTGCAGAAATAATCAAGTTAAAATGAAGTCATTCAAGAGGGTCCTAATCTGATAGGAGTGATATCCTTATAAGAAGGAAAAATTTGGATACAGAGACACACATAGAGGGGAAGTAGATGAGAAGAGACAAGGGGGGAAGATGGCCAACTACAATCCAAGGAGAGAGGCCTGGGAGAGATCCTTCCCTTACAGCCCTCACAAGGAACCAGCACTGCTGACATGTCGTTGGACTCCCAACCTCCTGAACTGTAAGAAAATAAATTTCTGTTATTTAAGCCACTCTGTCTGTTTGGGTATGGTAGCCCTAGCAAACTAATACAAAGAAGAAAAAAGAAAAAAAGAAGAAAGGAAGGAAGGAAAGAAGGAAGGAAGGAAGGAAGGAAGGAAGGAAGGAAGGAAGGAAGGAAGGAGGGAGGGAGGGCGGGAGGGAGGGAAAGAGAAAGAAGGGAAGGAAGGTAGAAAAGAGGG
>NW_016813718.1:2768598-2783123 GCF_001698545.2 Rhinopithecus bieti | reverse complement strand
GAAGGAAGGAAGGAAGGAAGGAAGGAAATAAATCATTTGAAACTGCTGAGTAGTTTCCTGGGGTTGCTGTAACAAATTACCACTAATTGGGTGGTTAACAATAAAAATATATTCTTTCACAGTACTAGAGGTCAGAAATGTGAAAGCAAGGTGTTAGCAGAGCCATATTCCCTCCAGAGTCTCCTGGAGAGATTCCTTTCCTTTCTCCCTTCTTGTTTCTGGTGCGTGTCAGCTTTCTTGGCTTATGGCCACATTGCTGTGATCTCAGGCTCTGTCTCTACATCATCTTCTCCTTTGTGTTTGTTTTTTCCTAGGTTTGTTTTTTCCTCATATAAGGACCCCTGTCACTGGATTCAGGGCCTTCTCAGATAATCTAAGATTATCTCCTCACCTCAAAATCCTTAACTTAATTACATCTGCAAAGACCTCTTTTTGAAATAAAGTAAAATTCACAGGTTCTGGGATTAGGACCTATATATTATGGGGAACCACCATTTAGCCACTATTGGTGCTGTTTTTAAAGTGAAAATTAAAAAATAAATGGCAAATTAAAATTATTTACAACTGAATTATTTTAATGTGTTCAAATGGTTTTCTGTGATGAACATTTACTCTAACTACTGCAGGTGACAAAGTTTGAGCATCTTGATACATTTGCTTTCTATCTCAAAATGTGCTGACCCATTATGAAATCCCCAGATATTATCTCCCAATATTATCTCCCTTGCCAAAAGAACTCTTCAACCAATTAAAGGAAATTTCTTTTTTATTTAAGTTTCAACTTTTATTTTAGATATGGGGACATATGTGCAGGTTTGTTACGCTGGCATATTACACTCAGGTAGTGAGCATAGTATGAGCATAGTACCCAATAGGTAATTTTTCAACCCATGTTTTCCCCCAGTCCCTCTCAACTTTAGTAGTCCACAGTGCCTATTGCTCCTATGTTTATGTCTATGTGTGCTCAATGTTTACCTGCCACTTATAAGTGAAAACACACATTATTTGGTTTTCTATTCCTACTTAATTCACTTAGGATGATTACCTCCAGCTTCATTCATGTTGCTGCAAAGGACATGATTTTATTCCTCTTTATGGCTGCATAGTATTCCATAGTGTGTATGTACCACATTTTCTTTACCACTCCACCATGATGGACACCTAGGTTGATCCCATATCTTTGCTACCATGGATAGTGTGGTGATGAACATACCCACATATGTGTCTTTTTGGTATAATGATATATTTTTCTTTGTGTGTATACTCAGTAATGGGATTCTTGGGTGGATGGTAGCTCTGTTTTAAGTCCTTTGAGAAATTTCCAAACTGCTTTCCACACTGGCTGAACTAGTTTACATTCCCACCAATGTATTAAGCATCAGAGGAAATTTCTGATTGTTAATACATTTTGCAATCATGTAAGTATGGGCATGTTTATCTGTGGGTTGACTCTGTGGAATTATAGACACATTACTTACAGCCTTGTCCTGATTTCTATGATAGAAAAATATAATGACCTCCACTTAACTTTAAGAGTTGTCATTTGAAGTATATGTCATTAAATTATAAAAATAAAGCACAAATTAATAGAATATTTGATATTGTCCTTCAGTGAATTAATAACAAACCTCAGGCAAGTTTGTAAATTAATCTAATTATGACAAATTTTCTCTATAAATAGGAAATTATTATAATTTTCCCTGTGGTAGCTACGTCCCTTTTCTGTGAGTGTAAACAAACTTACAAAATACACAAAACTATAGTAGCTTGCATTGATACCAGAGACTCACATATTTTCAAAGTTTAGGCTACCCAGACAACTGATTTGTCCACTGGACAAAATTTATTCCAAATATCAGCCAAACTATTTGTCCCTCCATTCTTAACTAAATGTACTACTTGTTTAACTAACATGTTTTTGCACTTTAAGAAAGATAATGTTAACACTTAAAAAATACTGTCTAGTTTGTATTCTCCATTATTCATATTATAAATGAATATGCTGAGTGTTCATGAAATGAAATGCTTAAGGGCTCAAGTAATTGGCAAGTGCCCATTTACTTGGCCTGGGAGGTCTATGGACTACAAGAGGAATCTGTGAATGGGATTTATAATATGTGAATGGAGGGTATTGTTTAGGGCTCTATAGTTCCCCTAAAATTATTTTTAAAATGTGTTTTAAAATTTTCCAAATGCACATATTCCTGGCCAGTGCTTTGGTTGGATTTGTAATGAGTTTATGATTCAAAAAATTACCTAAAACTCCAGCGTAAGTTTCCTGTCTACTAGAATAATGCATTGAAAACATTAATCCGTTCTTTATACAAAACTAAATAAGATCCTTTAGAAAGAGAATATTTGTTCATATATCTTGGAAGATTGCTATTTGCAAATTTTTCATGCTTGGTCATGAATCACCTTTAAAATGTGCACTTAGGCAAAGCAATCACCAATCAAAATGCAAGCAGGGAGGCAAGGATAAAAAGTCTGACTCTCAAGCCATTTCAACTCACTTGAAGGTCATCAGTTATATGAAATATAAACCTCCCTCTCTGGGACAAAACATTTAACCAACTGTTTGAATAAGATATGCCTTTGTTCCTGCTGGTTCCGTGAGTAAATAACACCAGCCCACACCTGTATGCATTTGGTCTTTCCTAAAATATTTGTGTGCCATTATGTGGACACATTCTTATTAGACTACTTGGGGTGTCATGATTCACAATTTGATGTGGAACTCAGAGCCAAAAAAGCCCTATGTGATTATTTTAAATGAAAAAATTACATTTAATGCAAATGCCATTCTTTATTTTATTTTCTGAGCTCTAGATATGAGTCCCTAGACGAAACAGAACTAAAGGCAGCTATAAAATATCTACAGCTATTTTAATTGGTTAAGAAGTTGTTTAGGAACAAAACTCAACTTTTTTTTTTTTTTTTTTTTTGAGACAGAGTCTTGCTCTGTTGGCCAGGTTGGAGTGCAGTGGCACGATCTCGGCTCACTGCAAGCTCTACCTCCCAGGTTCACACCATTCTCCTGCCTCAGCCTCCCGAGTAGCTGAGACTACAGGTGCCCGCCACTGCGCCCGGCTAATTTTTTGTATTTTTAGTAGAGATGGGGTTTCACTGTGTTAGCCAGGATGGTCTCGATCTCCTGACCTCATGATCCGCCCACCTTGGCCTCACAAAGTGCTGAGATTACAGATGGGAGCCACTGCGTCCGACCACAAAATTTAATTTCTAAGCATTTATACCTCAAAATCAAATTACTCTTCTCTCATTTGTACATTTAAAATCTTAATAGGAATTTTATTCACATAGTTCTGTTAGAAGTTGCCAGAATCACTACTGCCTACTAGATTTCTGGAGGCTAGTCATTTGATTGCACAGCGAAATATGGAATTACCTAACACTGGAAAAGAAAGAAAACGAAGATTATATCAAAACTGCAGCATAGAACTCTATCGAAATTTTATAGCAGAAATGAAAGGAAGTTTGTCCCAACAACCTTCCAGCAGAAGATATATGATAAGTTAGATTCATCCTCTTTACCAGGAGTACCAGAGAGACCAGGAGCATATAAAGGAAAAGAAAACAGAGTAGTCACAAGTCAACAGACCTGTCAAGAAATCTGTGAGAATTAGCTATGACTGCATAAAAGGAAAAAAGTTAAAACCAAATGAAGTCAAATGTGATGGATACAAACTAAGGAACATAGTCCAAAAGTTAGAAGGAATGAACTGTATATGTAGATGCAATATAAGTATATCACAGAAAAAAAAATAGTGATGGATGAAAGTATATTTAAAGATACCTACCTACTGAAACATTTATTGAAGTGGCAACCTATGAAGCAAAAGAAAATGGTAGAGGCTGAGAACAAAAGGAAAGAGACAACAGGTAGGTGCAAGCTAGATAGATGACACATAGACAACAATCAGGGAGAGATTTTTTTAAGAAAGCACATTGTCAATGTCTCAGAACCAGAAATATATGAATAACCTGCCTGAGCTCTATAAAGAACAGTAAAATTCTAATACAAAAGGAATGGAACTACCAAGGAAGACACAAAGAAGAAGGAAGGTAAATAATAAATTCTGTAATTCTTTCTGCTTCTAAGGTCAATTACAAGGGCCACGGAAGGAGCCTAAAATAGAGGTAAAATGATATATTCAGCAACTGTGAAGTAAAAGCATTGCTTTTAGTAAATGATCTGTTATGAGAGATGACAAACTGAGTGAGTTAATTACGAAAACTCCTTAATACTTTGCATGTATTAGATAAGAAAGATATATACATGAAAATGGAGCCCCAATTATAAAATAAATTGAGATGAGCCTGAAAGACATATTTACAGCAGTGTAACTTCCTATAAGCAAGAATATCTTCAGGAGTTCCAGATTACTGCAAACTAAGTATCTGAACAAAATGGGGGCCTCACAAACTGATCAGAGATACGATTTCAACCCCAGCTCTTCAGGAATAAAAATAGACACAAAATATACTGACTCTTAGTTCAAGCAAACAAGTAAGAAAATACTTTCTGATGAATTTATTGTCTTGAGGACTGGGATCAAATTAGCTAAAATTAAACCTACATAATAAAAATGTAAATAAACACCCCTACAACCATCTGATCTTTGACAAATTTGTTGAAAATAAACAATGGGGAAAGAACTCCCTATTCAAAAAATGGTGCTGGAATAACTGGCTACCCCTATGCAGAACAATTAAATGGGACCTCTTATCTTTCAGCATACGCAAAAAATTAACTAAAGATGGATTGAAGATTTAAATATAAGGCCTTAAACTCTACAAATCCTAGAAAAATAAACAGGAATTAATCTTCGTGACATCAGCATTGGCAAAGAATTTATGGCTAAGTTCTCAAAAGCAACTACAACAAAAGGAAAAATTGACAAGTGGGACTGAATTAAACTAAAGAGCTTCTGCACAGGAAAAGAAACTATCAACAGAGTAAACAGACAAACTACTGAACATCAGAAAATATCCCAAACTATGCATCCGACAAAGGTCTAATATCCAGAATCTATAAGGAGCTTAAACAAATCAACAATCAAAACCCAAATAACTCTACTAAAAATAAGCAAAGAACATAAACAGACAATTCTCAAAAGAAGGCATACATGTGGCCAACAAACATATGAACAAATGCCAAATGCTCATCATCACTAATCATCAGAGAAATGCAAATCAAAACCACAATGAGATACCGTCTCACACCAGTCAGAATGGCTATTACTAAAAAGTCAAAAAATAACAGATGCTGGCAAGGCTGCAGAGAAAAGGGAATGTTTCTACACTGCTGGTGAGAATGTAAAGTAGTTCAGCCACTGTGGGAAGCAGTTTTGAGATTTCTCAAATAAAATAGAACTACCACATGAACCAGCGATTTTGTTACTGGATATATACCCAAAGGAAAATAAAGCATTCGACAAAAAAGGTACACACAGCCTAATATTCATCACAGCACTATTCACAATAGTGCTATTCACAATAGGAAAGACATGGAATCAATCTAGATGCCCATCAACAGTGGACTGGATAAAGAAAATGTGGTTCATATACACGATGGAATACTATGCAGCCATAAAAAGAATGAAATCATATCCTTTGAAGCAACATGGATAGAGGTGGAGGCCATAATCCTAAGGGAATTAACACAGGAACAGAAAACAGAATACTGCATGTTCTCACTTATAAGTAGGACTTAAACATTAAGCACACATGGACATAGATGGGAACAACAGACACTGGGGGCTAGTACAGGAGGAAGGGAGGGAGTGGGGGGAAAAGGCTGAAAAACTACCTGTTGGGTGCTATGCTCACTACCTGGGTGACGGGATCATCCATACCCAAAATCTCAGCATCATGTAATATTCCCATGTAACAAAACTGTACATGTGCCCCCTGAATCTAAAATCAAAATCAAAATTATTTAAATGAATAAATAAAACTCTTTCATCAATTTAATTCCCATCCCGTCATTGGGCAAAATGTGGTTAACAAATTTTCAGAAGTGTTCTAATGGTGCAGAGAATATTTACAATTATTTTAGGGAAAAGAACAACTCTCTGCCTAAATACAGCTGTTCTAGAGTGTAACATATTATTAAGAACTATTTTAGGAGTAGAAGAAAAGACCCTTGAAGTGCCTGCTGCTAACTGCTACGGATTCCAAGTTAATTAAGTGGAGAAACAGATCTACCAGATTTATGGAAATATCCCAGGGATAAACCATAATAACAACATGCACACACACAAACACACAGCCTGATAAAACTCTTCCATGGTTCAGTTGATAATGAAGGGGTTCAAAATGCCCAAGTTAATATAAGACAGTAGCCTAAAACTTTAAAAATAAAATGGAAAGAAAGAAAGTGAAAGGGAAAGTACAGATTCTGATGATAGAGTTGGGAAGTAAAGCAGGAATTTAAAATATGAATTTCCATTGATAGCAGGAGTAAGAATGAAGTGACACAGATAGTACCGAACCTACTCATCACTACCATTTGACATTTACATTGGGCACTTTCCTTTTCTACTCACCAAAGATAAAGAAATTACCAATTACAGCAGACAGAATTCTAAAAGTGAGCCCCTGAGATTTCCTGCCCTAATCTCCAGGAAATATGCTGAGATGTCTCACGGTGAGTATATCACTTTACACAGCCAAAGAGATTTTTCAGATATAATTAAGGTTACTAATCACTTGAGCTTAAAATAGGGAAATGATGGGTTATCTGGATGGACCAAATATAATCACACGAGTCCTTTAAATTCAGAATTCTTTCTGGCTGGTGGCATAAAATGAAGTCAGAGAGATTCAAAATACAAGAAGGATTTGACAAGCCATTGAGGCCTGGAAGATGAAAAGGGCCCAATGACAAGAAATACAGGTAGCCTCTAGAAACAGAGCACCTGCAACTGACAGCCATCAAGGATATGGGAACCTCTGTCTTACAACCCCAAAGACATTTTCTTCCAACAACCAGAAGGAGCTGAGAAGGGAATTCTTTCTCAGAGCCTTCAAATAAAAACGCATGCTGGTTTATATCTTTATTTCAGCCTTATGATTCCCTAAGCATAAACCCAGTCAAGCCCATCTGTACTTCCGAACCTTAGAACTATGAGCTAATAATTCTGTTTTGTCTTAAGTCATTAAGTTTGTGGTACTTTTAAAAGGCAGCAATAGAAAACTAGTACACCATGATTATATCACTGCAATTTTACTGTGGAATTTTTTCAGGCAATATAGTAACATACATCTGTGTCTTATGAGTAAAAGGAGAGTTACATATCAAATGAATAATTTTAATTATCATTTTGACTACAAAGGACATGATGCTCCCAGCCAGTTCAATGATGGAATTGTTAACTAATGCCTTATAGTATTCTTATAAGAATAGAGTATTCTTATGAAAAACAATGAAAACTGACCATTTTTCAATGACTATCA
Organism: Rhinopithecus bieti; assembly: GCF_001698545.2. Lineage (NCBI taxonomy): Eukaryota > Metazoa > Chordata > Mammalia > Primates > Cercopithecidae > Rhinopithecus > Rhinopithecus bieti. The sequence continues at coordinate 2,775,644 of NW_016813718.1, read as the reverse complement.
ATGTAAAAGTCCCTCAAAGTGGCTAAATTATATATTTCTTCCACTGAATTTTGCTAAAGATAATCATTTTGATGCCAGTTAATTTTAAATTAATTCAAAATTAATTAAAAATATTTAATAGATATATCAATGAGTTTCACAAAAAGCAGCATAGTGTGGTGGGAAGCATATTTGAGTATAAGTAGATACCACCTTCAGTGCTAATTATGTAAGTAAGAAACTTATGTGATCTTAGAAAAGGCATCTAACATTTTGACCTCAGTTTTCTTATCTCTATAATAATTGTAAACTAAATTTGCTTCTCAGGTCCCTATGAGTTAAATTTTAATATTTATATTAGAAAAGAACAGGCTAACAGGTAAGATACATTATTGAAAACAAGAAAGTGTCAAAAAAATACATTACTGTAGAAGACTTCACGTGTATTTGAGCAACTTCTCAAAATAAAACATTATGTAATAGCTGTTTTGAGCAAATCAGATCATTATGAAAGTTTAGTGAAGACATTTAAAATATGATTTTACAGGATAATTGAAAGCCTTGCACATTTTCAATTTCAGGTAAAATATTTACAGGAAATAATAAGAATGCAGGAACATGAGGTAGAGTGGAAGGAAGGAAAAGCATCAAAGCGGGAAATACGACCCTACTTTGAGATTATCTAAGATCTCAAATCAGAGAAAACCAGTTCAGAAGGAGAACAAGAAGAAAATCCTAGGGGAGGAATGAGAAAGAATTTAGGATAAAACACTGAATTAAAAGCAGGAAGGATGAGAATATTTTCCATACAAGAGAATGAGATAACAGAAAATAGGAAAAGCTTGTTGGAATATAAATAATAGTCTCGATTATCATCCTCAGGAAAGGATTTTCCAGACTTCAATGGGCAATGAGAACCTTATCTTTTATAACTCTATCTCTCCTAGGCCAACCTTCTAGAAAATATTGACATCGACAGATTTCCTTGAGCAAATAACAACTACAATAGCTCTGTCAACCTGGTGCCAGGATTCAGACAAAACATATAAAAATGAAGTGCTTCTGAGGGAGCTGTCTGGAAAGAATTAATTTCTCAGAAGAATAAATGTCAATCACCTGCTATTGGCAGGGTCTGCCTATTTTGGAGAGCACTCTGGTATCTGTCAAAAATTCTGACATTAACCTCTCTTTTTCAGATGGGAGGAAGAATATCTGTTGCCCTGCCACTCCTGGAGGTCCTGCCTCAATGATGGGGTCGTAAGAAGGAGGCTGCCACTTCAAACAAACATCTTTTACCAATAAGACCCCCAAAGAAGGAAAATGGTTGACAGAAGACAGCCTCTGATCCTGATTTAGTGAAGAGCAGAGTACACAATTCTAGTGGATACAATTTGCTAATTTCCTCCTGCCAGGCATTACTGATTAACATGATAGAAGAAATAGCCTCAAAAAATGTGATATGCTGTGTTCATTCCTATTACACAGATTAGTCAACACAGCAGCATGTAGAAAGGTAATAAAGAAACATACATTATTAACATTTCTATATTGTAAAAAAAAAATGCTGCAAGTCTGGAATTTCCCAGTGACCTTACGAAACTTAATGTTTTTTTTTTTTAAAAAAAAAACAGGATTAAGTGTAGACACTGCATTCACCTAAATATAAAATTAGATTTAAAACCTGTTAAAAGTGGGGTCACAGAAAGTAAATGCATCCATTTTGTAATAATATGACAAAATTTTACAGAAGGAGGGGAGGCAAATAAGGATAAGAATACAGTAAGAACATTAATTGTATTTCCTTAAGATTGCATCAATAGATGAAGTTTAATGCAGATACATTAATAAACAGGATTTAAAATTTATTATGTAAGGTCATAAAGAGAACTTCAAGAAGGACTAAAAATGAGAAGACAACAATGAAATCTGGAAGACAGAAAGATGGAATAAAATATGTGTGTTCCTTACTTCATCTTTTAAAGGGATGTGTAAGTACATACAAAATGTTTATATGATACTTTCTACTGTTTTCTTAACCCCTTCCTTAAAAATGAAATAATGATATGATTCTTTATAAAAGGCTAAGAAATAAGTATTACATTGCTTATATACAATTTTGTCAATACTGTTCCTAAGAATAATATAAGATTAATTTTGAAGAAAGACTTTGAGGAAAGATGATGTAAAGCTGACTCTAAACAATCTTCTTGAACCCTGAGTGAACTGTTTGGAGAGAAGGAAAATAAAGAGGAAAAAATGTCTCTTAACAGTCCTAAACACAACGGTTGATGCCAGAAGCATACCACAAACTTAAAAACAAGAAAAATATGAATGAGGAGATGCAATGATGTGGGAGAAGGCAAGAATTCAGGGAAAACTTACTGATGTCTCAGGAGGCATGTCCACTGTGGTCATGAGGGAGCCATTGGAAGGCCCAAACTAGCACAAGAGAGGTTGCCTTTCCACAGCAAGTGGACCATATTCTAAATTTATAATAGTAGGGATAGAAAAGTGGGTGTGACCATTTCTATCTACAGGATAACTTCTAATGAGGAGTACAGGATTACTCTGAGTTTGGGAAACCTCTCCATGAAAAATGTCTCTAGGACAGTTCTAGGAATTAAATACAAACTATCTAATGGCCTTGCTTCCGGTTAGAAGCGCTATGTAAATAAAACTTTGGTTTTTCATTAGTGTGTGTAGAGGGAATTAAAGATGCAAGCTTAATTGGATCAGTTATATTCGTTTCAAATATTTGCCTACATGTGATAAAACGCTACTCCTTTGTTCCAACATAAAGTCAGAAAACAGGTATTTCATGGTAAGAGATGATCTCTGAGTAGGTGATGAAGCTCCTTGCTGCTCTGCCAAACTGAGTGCATGGTTTTCATTCTCATGATCTAAGATGGCAGATCTGCTTCCAGTTTCCCTGTCTATATTCCAAGTGAGAAGAAGGAAATGTACAGGAACAAAGGGAAAGTCATATCTCCTAAAACTAAGAAAAAAAAATCTTAGAAAACCCCAGCATTCTCGGTTTATTTCCTTTTGACTGTAGTTACAAGGAACCCTGAGACATGACATTTCTCTTTTTTGGGGGGGGTGGTGGTGAGGGGGAGAGCATGGGAAAGGGGATATATTCTACCCTGATCAACAACCTAAAATCAATGTTGTTAGTAAATAAGAAGTGGAGGAAAAGGTATTTGACAGAAAAATTAGAATGATCTTCTTCAGGCTATCTCTTGCTATACTACGATCAACCATTTACATGCTCCCTTTTATTTTCATTCACCCCTTCCCAAGCTAGTCTCATCCAGTGACTCTCTCCAGCCAAAAGTGATTCCTGAAGCTCTGTCAGGTCCTGGAATAACTTCTCAGAGGTCTGAAAACCTGTAAATTTAAGCCTTAAAGCTTATCTGACACCAACACTATTGTTGATGTTATACAATACATAATAGTTTAGAAAAAGCAGGAAATTACAATTTCAAAAATAATTCCAATTCAGAAAGGAAGGAATAGGGAATAAACAGCATTGGCTAATTTCTAGAATATAACAAATCCTGAGGGATCAGATGAGGAAGAACTTTCTAATCTGAAAGTAGAGGATGTTCTTGGGGAATGAAGCTAGCAGTTCCCGGTTCGGCTGAGGGGAAAGATACCTCTTGCCATCTCTGCTATGAACATAGTGGCATCATGGAACACGCCGACTTTCATAGCCCACTTCCCCTTGGTGTTGGTTGGATGTCTCAGGAAATACCTCAATATCTGAAGAGTCACAAGCTATTTCAGGCAGTCAGGGGTTTCTTCGGCAAACGAATGGGCTTCTGATGATGTTGTGGTTGAAAACAGACTTTTGAAGCTGGAGTTACCACACATCAAATCATGACTCTGCATCTTACTATCTCTGTAATCTCACTTTATCTTTTATAAAATGACAGTAACAGTAATAGCCTCCTCAATGGTTAAAGGGTTAATTAATACATGGCAAGCAGTCACAACAGTGCCTGAATTAGAGTGCTATATAAACTTTAGCTATTATTTTATTCTAGTTACATTATAACTATCATCATTGTTATTGCATTATGGGCAAATAATCACAGAAAATGTTCTGTGACGTAGTCTTTAAGATATTTGCCTTTTACAGTTGGTTTAATGTTTTCTGTTCGGCCTTTTGTCCTTTAGCACAATGCCATTGCCTTACACTGATTTGAAACAACAGGCTAAGCTGAATGAGGACAATCTTAGGGCAGCCTCACAGTAATTGAATGACAAAATATCTTTAGTGAAATGTACTTAAGAAAGACTTGGCACCACTATCTTACCTCCTACCTGTATTTCTACTTTGTAAATGCTGATCACAGAATTTTAAAAGCTGTTCTTTTTAAGCTTTCTAAGAATCCAAATCATGTAACTTTTGATCAATTTAAATGGCAGGCGAAAGATGAAAGCATCCCTTCCACAATGCAGAAGTTCTTTCTCTATCTGTTTGACAATCCAATAGTTCTATTCTTTCTTTATCCCTTTCTTCCAGAACTTTGTTCATTGTATCAAGAAATAACCAGGATTTTACCACATTTTGTTTTTTTCCAGCCATTCACCCAAAAGCCAAAATCTGTATACACATTAAATATGCCAAACATTACATCATTTAATGTTTTGACGCCATACAATAAAAGTTATTAGTTTTCCAGCTTACAATTTCAAAGATATGAAAATTCGGGAAAATAATCTCATCTAGGGCCAAAAAAATAGGCAATGGAGGAAGGGCAGATTACAAAATAATTGGAGAAGTCAGGATGACAAGTGGATCATATACAAAGATGTTGATATTGCCCAGGACTATGGATCTCTTGAAAATTACTGGACCCCATATACAAAGAAAAGGAATGTTGAAGTCTATAACCTCTACAGAGTGCCACATAGCAACAGGAATGACCCATTCAATCATTAATTCAAATTTCTACTTCTATGATTCTTTTTTTGGTAGTCACATAATAGAATACGTCTTCCTAGGATTAGTTTTTATTTGGCCTTCATCACTGATCATCATTTTATTCCTTCTCTTCTTTCTCTCCTTCCTTTCCTCCTTCCTTTATTCATTTTCTATCTTGTTTCCTTCATGTCCTCCCTTTCGCTCTCCCACTCTTTTCTTCTATCTTTGTGTTTTGCTTTTTCTCTATTTTGTTAGGGGGCATTAGGTAGAAGGACTCAAAATAAATTAATATCCAATAAGCTCCTTCTGAGCAATCCTTACTTCTTCTTCTTCTCAATTTCCCAGGTGCCTCAGTCAAACCAAAGGTAAAAATTTCCCAGACCTTATATTTCCCAGATGCGACACTTGTTTATATGTGACAATATTCTGTTTATTTTATACAAACATTTGTTTGATTCTTTTGCAAATGCCTCCTGACAGGATTTAAAAGGAAATCTAAAAGACAGCAAAGAAAACACTAAACAAATATAGAAAAATGTGAGGAAAGAAACACAATAAATCAATATATCATAGATCCAGGAAGTAAGATGAATTTACTGCATTAATCCATACCACAGTTATTTATAGATTACCTACAGTGGAGATAGAGTAGAAAACAAACCAGAAAAAAAGATCTTTCTTTCATGGAATGTACTTTATGGCAGGTGAAATCTGATCATATAAGGTAGTTATAAGTATAATGAATAAAGCCAAGTAATATAAAAAATGACAAAGGAAGGCATCATTTTAGATGGAGTTCTCAAATAAGTCTGTTCTGTTGTAAAGTCATTTGAGATGAGACCTGAATGAAGTGAGAAGAGGTCATCTTTTGGGGAAACAGTGTTCCACGCAGAAGGAAACACATTTGGAAAAGGGCCTGGGATGAGGTCACATTTTGTGTGTTTCCATGGACGGCAAGAAAGCTAGAGTGAATGGAGCACAGTAAACATGGCATAAGATGAAATGAGAGAAAAAGGCAAGTTGTAATTCACCATGCAGGCCATGGTGAAGATGTTCTATTTTGTTGTGAGAACAATGGGAAGCCAAAAAGGTTTGAAACATGGGAAAGACAAGATGTTACTTAAGGTTTTCAAAGTTCATTTTGGATACTATGTGAAAAAAAATAACAGTAGAGGAAGTGTGAAATTGAAATTTGTAGCAGCCTATTCAAGAAAGGAAAGCCAGACCAATTTTGCTTTTAATATTGACAAAAAAGATAAAGATACACTAAAAGCTCAAGAAAGATAGCGTTTCCTGCACCTTCCAGCAGGCGAGCATGTTTTAGAGGTCCTTATTACATAAGAACTATATCTTAAAACACAGCTGTATCATTATTTTCTAAATGTCTCTGAATTTATTTTGTCTTGGTCTTGAGCTATTTAGAAGACAGAATATTAAAACTTTTTATCTCCCACCACTTCCACCCTTCACCAATTGTTTGGGTTATTTTCACTTTACCAAAATGTTGGAGAGATACTTGGATTTTTACTGAAGATTTTCCAGGGGAGACAGAAGATTTTAGATTATATGCAACATAGCACTAAATCTCATAAACATGCATTTGACAAATCTTCCCAGATGCACCAGCACTTAGAATGTCCTCCTTCTATACCATTCCTGCAAAAAATCTAACACCATTGGCTCCTGTTAGCCCACATTCATTGCCTAATACTTTAAATTTCCAACAAATTTTATTATGCAGAACAATTGAACTTGATTCCAGTGCCCTCAAATTGAATAGCCTCTTCTGAGCACCTAGTCAGCAAAAGAACTTTCAGATACTGAAAGGCACTCTTTAAAAAGTAGTATAGTGATTTAAAGCCTGTATTCCTGATTTAGATTTCATGAAAGATTTCCTCTTTACATGCTCTGTGCATTACAATCCCTCTCTATGTTAATTTCTTCACCTTTAAAATGCATATTGAGATAATAGATATAATCTTAAAAGTGTAAAAAAATATAATACATGCAAAATACTTGACACAGCACCTGGCATATGCTAACGTAATGAATAAATATTAGTTATATTTGTTACTATTTTTTAACATTTAGTTTCATTTAGTTTCTTGTAAATAAGTATAATTTATTTATATTTATA
>NW_016813718.1:2760341-2768291 GCF_001698545.2 Rhinopithecus bieti | reverse complement strand
GTGTGTGTATATATATTTATATTTATATTTATATTTATAAAATCGAGAAGTTTCTCTGAAAATGCCAGTGCAGAAGTTTCTCTTATCATGAAAATTTTTATTTTTTGATACTTCGTTAAGATTAGAAGATGTATTAACCTTCAGGATCAATAGAAGACTCAATGCTTTTCTGCTAATTGCCTTTGCTAATAAATACCTATTTGATATAAGATTATTTGAAGTTAAGATATAATAAGGAATATAGGGCTAAAGATAGTAAGATGTTCCATACTATAAACTCTACAAAGGATGCCTAACAGGTAGGTGAGCCATAAAACTAAGTTCAAATTTCAGCTCTGTCACTTACTATGTAGTTTTAGTCATGTTACTTAACCTTTTTCAAAAGCACTGTTTCATCATTTGTAAGATGTAGTTACCATGAGTAAATATCTTCCAAAAAATAAGAGTTCAACACATATTTTCTAAACTAAATTGAATGTTATCTTTTAACACACTATCCACTCAGAATTTTTCACATTCTTGAACAGCAATTTAAATTCTTTTTGTTAAAATTATTTTCTAAGTTGAAAATAGTTTCTAAAATAAGGATTTTAGGTTATACTTATTTACAAGAAACTAAATGTTAAGGATTTTAGCTATTTTTACTTAAAATCTTTGAGGGCAAGAAGACGTCCTGAACCAAAACCCTGCAGACATACAAGGTTGCAAAGAGAGAAGCTTGTCCTTTGAGCTTCTTATTTTTCATTTCTTTCTCGAGGCCCAAGTGGGATATTTCCAGATTTTACAAACAAACCATATGTTCCCAATGCCTTAATATTAAAAGCTGTCTCATCTTGCTTTTTCAAAGGTGATATTTATAGTTCTCTCTGTTCTATATGTGAGTTGTTAAGAATTTATCCATGATCATTAGCATTTATTAAAATATTTCTACCAGGTTTCATATAGCAAATTCTATTTGTAAGTTAGTACTCCTAGCTGCCATGTGTTAAAGCTGAAATTTCTGGGTACAGCAGGAATTTCAGTAATCTTGATTTTAAATTTTTTCTTATTTTATGTGGTTCTTTATTAAATAATAGTACTATTTAGATTTTCAGAATATCACTATGAACATGAGACGAAGAAAGGAGAGTAGGATTAGTTTACTGGATGACATGGGATATTAGTACAAGACAAATTAAGGGAGGTAGACATAGTATATACAAAAGATATAAATTGCCATGCTAACTTATGTTTTTGTTTGAAACCCAAAAAAGTATATGTCTTATCTTGTAATTTTTTCTACATGTTAATATTAAAATAAAATTGTATCTCCTGGGCAAGTGACAACTCTTAGTTGAGGAATTTTGAAGTGTCAAGCTCTGAAAATTTGTTACAAATATTCCATTAAATAAATATTCCTTATACAAATAACTAAAGATTTGGTTGTAATTCATTATGCACTTAGTATATTACACACTTAATTTATGACAGTAATAGTTCAAGGGTCTTTAAAGCATCAACAATATTTTATTTATGTATAGTACATTAAATTTTTTCCTAGTACTTCACTTACAGTTTCTCATTAGTTCATAGATTTTACCAAATTACCTATGACATGATTTCTATGTTAACCCTTATCCTTACAGAGGTCATTTCATAAACCATATTTGTCAAAACTGAGCACTTAATTAAATATTGAAAATGGCTATTATATAGCTTTAGGAAAATGATAATGTCTGCAAGGTAAGTAAATGTATGCCTGCATTTTCCTTTATTTGAATGTTAGTTGGTTTAAAACAGAAGTTGGGAAACTATGGCCATTGGGCAAAGGCATCTGCACCTGTTTTTATAAATAAGGATTCACTGGAACACAGCCATGCTCATTCATTGACATATTGTCTATTGATGCTTTTATGCTACAATGTCAAGGACGAGTAGTTATGGAATATGAGGTATGATCCACAGAACTTAAATACTGTTTTTTCCTTTACACAGCAAGTTTGTTGAGCCCCAATTTAGAGGTTGCTGGATAGCATGAAAAGCGAATGACTTGGCAAAGAAAATGCTTTATACTCTTCAAGCTTAAATAAAGCTGAAGTATAGAACTATTGAGTATCCTAGCAAGAAACAGAATAATTTGACCCAAACTTCAAATAAACTGAGCTTAATAAATAAACTATTAGTAAAGGTGAATCAACAAAGGATATTGAAGTAACGGTCTAGCAACTGTAGACACCCATCACTACCACTAGTCCTTCAGGGGAAAGGGGAGGAAAGAATGTTTCAGCAGTCCAGTGAGCATGGGAGATAGAAAATAAGGGATTCCCAGCAGGAATGTCATCATGAGGAGACCTAACCACTGCCAAAACTGAAGAGAGTGGGAAATAAATACTCCTATGTCTCTTTTCTTCTGCTTCATTATTCAGCTGGTGTCATCTACTGGCCGAATGGATGGTGAGATAGCCTAGGAGGCAGTGCCCAGGGTTCAGCCTACTGGATCACAGTTCATGTACAAAAGGATAGAAAACTATTTGAACATGAGGCAGAGAGAATCAGAAACTGGCACAAGTGACCAGCTGCTAAACTAGATTAATAGATCTGACTAGATTAGTGTGATCTCTGAATTTATTCTTTGTTTTGATTTAATAACTTAAAAAAGAGTAAAATAATGCATAAGAATATTGGATTAGAATAATAATTTTAAAAGGAAGTGTTATGAGTGAAAGCAACTTGGGAAATGAGAACAGTGACACATTAATGACAAAGAGCACATTTTAAAACCTTATTGCTGTGAACAGACATTTCTATCATTTTAAATAAAATTGTATTTATAAGTTTAGTTTGGCTTATTTGTTTTTAAATGTACTTTTATAGAAAATTCTGATTATACACTTATTAAATACCTTTACTTGGATGATTCAATAAATCCAGGGATGTCAAGATAGCCTCTTCTATTGTGTGCTGTCGGTCCACAGCACCAACATCAGTTAAGTTACATAAGCCAGAAATATAAGAGGCATTTTTGACATCTTCATCTCTCTTACAATTTGTCAGCAATATTTGTTGGTTTTATTTTCTAAATATATCTTATATTTCTCCACTTCTGTCCATCTCCACTGCCAATACTCTAGAGCGACTTTCATCTCTTACCAGGATTGCTTATTAACTGATCCCCATTTATGAACTCAGACCTGCACAAATTGTAGAACATCTATTTTTAAACTGTCAAAACTGAAATATTTCCCTTAAAATTCTTCAGCAAGATTTGCTGCTTAGAATCTGAACCAAAATCTTATAAAATTATGGGTCTAAATCCTGCCTTCCTGGCAAGCTTCCTCTCCCATAATTTGCATTTAAACCTTTGCAGCCCAGATACTCAGCTCCTTTAGTTCTTCACAGTTATACCACATTCACGCCCACCATAAGGCCTTTGCACAGGTTGTTCCTTTCATCTGAAATGATATGTTCCGAATGCAGCCACCTTCTACTTGGTTGAGTTAACTCTTTCTAATCCTTTAGCTCTCAGCTAGGTGAAACTTCCTCAGGGAAATACTTCTTTAATTACTTCCAGATTATTTGTAATATTTTTTCATAGACCCATGTTATTTTCAGTTTGCAGTTATACATAACCAAGAGGACGATTTGGTTAATATCTAGGAAGATAATGTAAGTTTCATAGAGTCCAGACATGTTTTTGATCACCAATTTATCCTTAGCACCTAGCACAAAGGATAAATTGAACAGGTTCTCAGTAATCACATGATACATGAATAGGTGTTTTTATGCAAGTGGAATATGAATGCTGAGTTGCTAAGAGATGGAATGTTCTGGTTTAAAGCTAGATTTGCAAATTCAAATCTACTCTTCTATAGTCAGCTTTGTGTTGCAGTTGGGGTTAGATGGCAAACGAGTTTTCCTTTGTAAACTGGCTTCCTGCCAATACTGAGAACTAGAGAAAAATTGGAAGCCAGGAGAAAGGAAACAGGGATTTTCCCCTTCCTGTTAACTTTTATTTTTACTTTTCGTGGCTTTTTTTGAGATATGACTGACATACAAAAAGCTGTTCAACGCATACAACTTGATGTGTTTTCAGATAAGTACACACTGTCAAATTACCAATGCCATAAATGTATCCATTTTCTCCTAAAGTCTTCTTTCACTCTTCCCATTTTATTTTTCTCCTTTTATGGTAAAAGCATTTAATAGAAGGTCTATCCTCTTAGAAAATGTTTAAATATGTGCTTTAAACTGGGCCAATTGGGAGAGCAGTGAATTGTGGGTTTGGGTGTTTTCCCTGTCAACATTACCATCTGTAAACTTTTGGAATGACTTACTCCACACATACATCATGTGATATTTTTCATCACCAAGGAATTCATTTTGCTGCAAAACAGGTACAGCAATGGTCATTCCCATAGAATCACTGGTCTTACCACAAAACCCACAACTCTGAAGAAGCTGGTATGAGAGAATGGTTTTTTTAAAAGCCTATTAAAGACTCGGTTATGGTGCTAGTTTTAAAATCAATGCCTTGAAATATTGGGCACTGTGATGATTATTAGGTGGCAACTTGATTGGATTGAAGGATGCTTAGATAGGTAATTAAGTATTGTTTCTGGATATGTCTGTGAGGGTGTTGCCAGGGAGATTAACATTTGAGTCAGTGCACTGGGAGAGGAAGACCCACCCTTAGTGTGGATGGGCACCATCCAATCAGCTACCAGCGCAACTAGAACAAAGCAGGGGAAAGAAGGTGGGATAACCTGGCTTGCTGGGTCTTCTGGCTTTCAACTTTCTCCAGTGCTGAATACTTCCATACGTTCCTCTTGCCCCTGGGCATCAGACTCCAGGTTCTTTGACTTTTGGACTCTTGGACTTACAATGGTTTGCTGGGGGTTTCTTGGGCCCTCTGGCCTCAGACTGAGGGCTGTACTGTTGGCTTCCCTACTTTTGAGGCTTTTGGATCAGACTGAGCCACTACTGGTTTCTTTCTTCCTCTGCTTGCAGATGGCCTATAGTGGGACTTTGCCTTGTGATCTTGTGAGCCAATTCTCCTTAATAAACTCCCTTTTATATATACATATATCCTATTAATTCTGTCCCTCTGGAGAATCCTACTACAGGCACTATCTTATATAATATATTGTATATTTAATCGGCAATCAATACATAGTGTTCTTTTTTTCCAGAAGAAGTAAAAATGACTCTTCTTGCTATTACACCTAATAATTCATTCAGAGAATTTTTATTCCTGACACAGAAATTTGGGACTACTGCTTTGGGGTCTTAATTATCAGGAGAGGAAACTTTTTATCAGAACACATAACAATGGCTCCATTGATCTCAAAGTTAAGATCACCACTTCGCCATTTTGGGCTCTATGTCAATTAGCCAATACATAAAGAAGAAGATAATAGAAATAATGGTTCCTGATTATTAAGAATAAAATAGAGGGGGAGGTTCCAAGATGGCCAAATAGGAACAGCTCCAGTCTACAACTCCCAGCATGAGCAATGCAGAAGACGGGTGATTTCTGCATTTCCAACTGAGGTACCAGGTTCATCTCACTGGGGCTTGTCGGACAGTGGGTGCATGGACCATGAGTCAAAGCAGGGCAAGACACCTCCTCACCTGGGAAGTGCAAGGGGTCAGGGAATTCCCTTTCCTAGCAAAGGGAAGCTGTGACAGATGACACTGGAAAATCGGGTCACTCCCACCCTAATACTGTGCTTTTCCAACAGTCTTAGCAAATGGCACACCAGGAGATTATATCCCCTGCCTGGCTCAGAGGGTCCCATACCTACAAAGCCTTGCTCACTGCTAGCACAGCTGTCTGAGATCGAACTGCAAAGTGGCAACGAGGTTGGGGGAGGGGCATTCGCCATTGCTGAGGCTTGAGCAGGTAAACAAAATGGCCAGGAAGCTCAAACTGGGTGGAGCCCACTGCAGCTCAAGGAGGCCTGCCTGCCTGCCTCTGTAAACTCCACCTCAGAACAGGGCATAGCTGAACAAAAGGCAGCAGAAACTTCTGCAGACATAAACATCCCTGTCAGCTTTGAAGAGAGTAGTGGTTCTCCCAGCACAGAGTTTGAGATCTGAGAACAGTCAGACTGCCTCCTCAAGTGGGTCCCTGACCCCCAAGTAGCCTAACTGGGAGGTACCTCACAGTAGGGGCCAAATGACACCTCATATGGCTGGGTGCCCCTCTGAGACGAGGCTTCCAGAGGAATGATCAGGCAGCAACATTTGCCATTTTACAATATTTGCAGTTCTGCAGCCTCTGCTGCTGATACCCAGGCAAACAGTCTGGAGTGGACCTCCAGGAAACACCAACAGACCTGCAGCTGAGGGTCCTGACTATTAGAAGGAAAACTAACAAATGGAAAGGACATCTACATCAAAACCCCATCTGTACGTCACCATCATCAAGACCAAAGGTAGATAAAACCACAAAGATGGAGAGAAACCAGAGCAGAAAAGCTGAAAATTCTAAAAATCAGAGCGCCTCTTCTCCAAAGGAACACAGCTCCTTGCCAGCAATGGAACAAAGCTGTGTGCTGTGCGAAGAATGACTTTGACGAATTGAGAGAAGACAGCTTCAGAACATCGGTAATAACAAACTTCTCAGAGCTAAAGGAAGATGTTCAAACACATCGCAAAGAAGCTAAAAATCTCGAAAAAAATTGGACAAATGGCTAACTAGAATAAATAGCATAGAGAAGACCTTAAATGACCTGATGGAGCTGAAAACCATGGCACGAGAACTACGTGACACATGCACAATCTTCAGTAGACTATTCGATCAAGTGGAAGAAAGGGTATCAGTGATTGAAGATCAAATTAATGAAATGAAGCAAGAAGAGAAGTTTAGAGAAAAAAGAGTAAAAAGAAATGAACAAAGCCTCCAAGAAATATGGGACTATGTGAAAAGACCAAATCTACATCTGATTGGTGTGCCTGAAAGTGACGGGGAGAATGGAACCAAGTTGGAAAATACTCTGCAGGATATTATCCAGGAGAACTTCCCCAACCTAGCAAGGCAGGCCAACATTCAAATTCAGGAAATACAGAGAATGCCACAAAGATACTCCTCAAGATGAGCAACTCCAAGACACATAATTGTGAGATTCACCAAAGTTGAAATGAGGGAAAAAAATGTTAAGGGCAACCAGAGAGAAAGGTCATGCTACCCACAAAGGGAAACCTATCAGATTAACAGCAGATCGCTCAGCAGAAACTCTACAAGCCAGAAGAGAGTGGGGGCCAATACTCAACATTCTTAAATAAAAGAATTTTCAACTCAGAATTTCATATCCAGCCAAACTAAGCTTCATAAGTAAAGGAGAAATAAAATCCTTTACAGACAAGCAAATGCTGAGAGATTTTGTCACCACCAGGCCTGCCTTACAAGAGCTCCTGAAGGAAGCACTAAACATGGAAAGGACAACCAGTAGCAGCCACTGCAAAAACAGGCCAAATTTTAAAGACTACCGATGCCAGGAAGAAACCGCATCAACTAATGAGCAAAATAACCAGCTAACATCATAATAACAGGATCAAATTCACACATAACAATATTAACTTTAAATGTAAATGGGCTAAATGCTCCAGTTAAAAGACCCAGACTGGCAAATTAGATAAAAATTATGGAAAACAGTATGGCGATTCCTCAAGGATCTAGAACTAGATGTACCATATGACCCAGCCATCCCACTACTGGATATATACCCAAAGGATTATAAATCATGCTGCTATAAAGACACATGTACACGTATGTTTATTGCGGCACTATTCACAATAGCAAAGACTTGGAATCCACCCAAATGTCCATCTGTGACAGACTGGATTAAGAAAATGTGGCACATATACACCATGGAATACTATGCAGCCATAAAAAAGGATGAGTTTGCATCCTTTGTAGGGACATGGATGCAGCTGGAAACCATCATTCTTAGCAAACTATCACAAGAA
>NW_016813718.1:2723326-2759293 GCF_001698545.2 Rhinopithecus bieti | reverse complement strand
AAAAAAAAAAAAAAAAAAAAAAAAAAAAAAAAAAATCCAGGACCACACAGATTCACTACCGAATTCTACCAGAGGTACAAACAGAAGCTGGTACCATTCCTTCTGAAACAAGTCCAATCAATAGAAAAAGAGGGAATCCTCCCTAACTCATTTTGTGAGGCCAACATCATCCTGATACCAAAGCCTGGCAAAGATACAACAAAAATAGAGAATTTTAGACCAATATCCCTGATGAACATCGATGCAAAAATCCTCAATAAAATACTGGCAAACTGAATCCAGCAGCATATCAAAAAGCTTATCCACCATGATCGAGTGGGCTTCATCCCTGGGATGCAAGGCTAGTACAACATACACAAATCAATAAATGTAATGCATTATAAAACCAAAAACAAAAAGCACATGACTATCTCAATAGATGCAGAAAAGACCTTCAACAAAATTCAACAGTACTTCATGCTAAAAACTCTCAATAAATTAGGTATCGATGGAACGCATCTCAAAATAATAAGAGCTATTTATGACACCCACAGCCAATATCATACTTAATGGGCAGAAACTGGAAGCATTCTCTTTGAAAACTGGCACAAGACAGGGATGCCCTCTTTCACCACTCCTATGCAACATAGTGTTGGAAGTTGTGGCCAGGGCAATCAGGCAAGAGAAAGAAATCAAGGGTATTCAATTAGGAAAAGAGGAAGTCAAATTGTACCTATTTGCAGATGACCTGATTGTATATTTAGAAAACCCTGTCATCTCAGCCCAAAATCTCCTTAAGCTGATAAGCAACTTCAGCAAAGTCTCAGGATACAAAATCAATGCGCAGAAATCACAAGCATTCATATACACCAAAAACAGACAGAGAGTCAAATCATGAAGGAACTCCCATTCACAACTGCTTCAAAGAGAATAAAATACCTAGGAATCCAACTTACAAGGGATGTGAAGGACCTCTTCAAGGAGAATTACAAACCACTGCTCAATGAAATAAAAGAGGACACAAACAAATGGAAGAACATTCCATGCTCATGGATAGGAAGAATCAGTATCTTGAAAATGGCCATACTGCCCAAGGTAATTTATAGATTCAATGCCATCCCCATCAAGCTACCAATGACTTTCTTCACAGAATTGGAAAAAACTACTTTTAAGTTCATAAGGAGCCAAAAAAGAGCCTGCATTGCCAAGGCAATCCTAAGCCAAAAGAACAAAGCTGGAGGCACCACGCTACCTGACTTCAAACAGTACTACAAGGCTACAGTAACCAAAACAGCATGGTACTGGTACCAAAACAGAGATATAGACCAATGGAACAGAACAGAGCCCTCAGAAATAATATCACACATCTACAACCATCACCATCTGATCTTTGACAAACCTGACAAAAATAAGAAATGGAGAAAGGATTGCCTATTTAATAAATGGTGCTGGGAAAACTGGTTAGCCACATGTAGAAAGCTGAAACTAGATCCCTTCCTTACACCTTATACAAAAATTAATTCAAGATGGATTAAAGACTTAAATGTCAGATCTAAAACCATAAAAACCCTAGAAGAAAACCTAGGCAATACCTTTCAGGACATAGGCATGGGCAAGGACTTCATGTCTAAAACACAAAAAGCAACTGCAGCAAAAGCCAAAATTGACAAATGGGATCTAATTAAACTAAAGAGCTTCTGTACAGCAAAAGAAACTACCATCAGAGTGAACAGGCAACCTACAGAATGGGAGAAAATTTTTTCAATCTACCCATCTGACAAAAGGCTAATGTCCAGAATCTACAAAGAACTTAAACAAATTTACAAGAAAAAAATCAAACAACCCCATCAAAAAGTGGGCAAAGGATATGCACAGACGTTTCTCAAAAGAAGACATTTATACAGCCAACAGACACATGAAAAAATGCTCATCATCACTGGCCATCAGAGAAATGCAAATGAAAACCACAATGAGACACCATCTCACACCAGTTAGAATGGCAATCAATAAAAAGTTAGGAAACAACAGGTGCTGGAGAGGATATGGATAAATAGGAACACTTTTACCCTGTGTGGGACTGTAAACTAGTTCAACCACTGTGGAATACAGTGTGGCGATTCCTCAAGGATCTAGAACTAGAAATACCATTTGACCCAGCCATCCCATTACTGGGTATATATCCAAAGGATTATAAATCATGCTGCTATAAAGACACATGAACACATATGTTTATTGTGGCACTATTCACAATAGCAAAGACTTGGAACCAACCCAGATGTCCATCAATGATAGACTGGATTAAGAAAATGTGGCACATATACACCATGGAATACTATGCAGCCATAAAAAAGGATGAGTTCATGTCCTTTGTAGGGACATAGATGAAGCTGGAAACCATCATTCTGAGCAAACTATCACAAGGACAGAAAACCAGACACTGCATGTTCTCATTCATAGTTGGGAATTGAACAATGAGAACATTTGGACACAGGATGGGGAACACCACACACTGGGGCCTGTCATGTGGTAGGGGAAGGGAGGAGGGATAGCATTAGGAGATATACCTAATGTAAATGACGAGTTAATGGGTGCAGCACATCAACATGGCACATGTATACATACGTAACAAACCTGCACGTTGTGCACATGTACCCTAGAACTTATAGTATAATTTTTTTAAAAAGCATAAAATAGATTTTCGCTATATGATGACTTTGTCTGAAACACTGAGAATTCTATCAGATGATTGTTACTCCCATATCCAAAGATAAAAGTTAATGAAAAACCATTGAGGGGGAAAAGTGATTTTTTTCTAGTTAATCATCAGGTAAAGAATCACAACAATAGAAATTGTTGACTTAAGGGAAAATGGAATGACGTATGGAATGAGTTACAAATATCAACTACAACTTTAGGCCGTTTGTAGAAAAAAAGACAGTAGTAGCTTTACATACCATCTCTTTTGCTTATTATATACATATATATTTGTCTATGTTAACTAATTTGATTTTTCCTTTCCCTTTCCTCTTATTATTTCATATAATGATTATTGGAAATTGTCAATGTTAGAATTTATTATTTAATTTTCCATACATTCAAGTAGAGCTGTGACTGAATAAGAGGAGTATTATCATTGCTTGGGGATGGAGACAGGTACTGTTGGAATTCTGTGTCTATCCTTTCTGGAATGAGGATGAGTAGTACATCTTTGTTTGTACAAAGGCTAGTTGATTCTTGTTAAAGAGAAGCATATAAGGTTGTTCAAATAAATGTATATAAATGCTTAATAACAAAACAGTGAACTGTGCTTCTTTTTAGGCTCTTGTCTCTGGTCCAAATCTATTCTTCTGTCCTTATTTTGCGATGTTGGGCTGAGATCCAGTAGTGTGATAGAGCCAAATCATAGCAACACACAAGACCCAATTATCAAATTTCCAGGAATTTTGAGAGCTAGCTGTTAAATACTTATTATTTTAAAAATATGTAAACCTAATATTAAATAAATACTAAATATAAAAAATGAATACTCAAAACATTACTACTTAAGTACTGCATCTTATTATCTACTTTGAAGTAATTTACATCAACTGTATTTGTATTGTATCTGAGTAATATCTTTGTACTGTTTCATCATGTTGATATATTGAAATCAATTATGATGGAATTATGTTCACCATAAAATAGGCAAGCTCTAAAATAAGGGCTTTTTCAGAATCTGTTAAACATATAGCAGTATACCACTAATTGGGACACTGTAATAAAATTTTATTTATCAGTTAACCATCTTAATAGGTTGTGACAATAGATGCCACCAGCACAGGGAGATTGAAAGGCGGGATGATAAGAGAAATTTCCTTCTTCTTGTTTGATTGCTATTCTTGTTGGTAATTTAATGCCAATGTAAGCACTTCACCCTGGCAGCAGCAGTTGGCTCTAATCTTCAGCTTATTTCAACACTGCTAGTACCACATTGGATTCCAAAGAGTAATAGTTTGAAATCTTAGAGACAGGATGATAAAATGTAGCTATTTCTCAGTTATATTGCGGGTTCAGTTCCAGGATACCATAATAAAGTGAATATCACAATTAAGTGAGTCACACGACTTTTTATTTCTCAGTGCATATAAAAGCTATATTTACACTATAGTGTAGCTATTAAATGTGCAATGGTATTTTGTCTAAAATATGCGTATTCCTTAATTTAAAAATACTTTATTGCTAAAAAATGTTAACAGACATCTGAGTCTTCATTGAGTCATAATGCTTTTCTTTGATGGAGAGCCTTCCTCAGTAATGTTGGTTGCAGACTGATTAGGGTGTGCTTGCTGAAGGTTGACATGGCTGTGGCATTTCTTAAAATAAGATAACAATGAAGTTTGCCACATCAATTGACTCTTATTTTCACAGAAGATTCCTCTACAGCATGCAAATGCTGTTTGAAAGTAGAACTTCTTTCAAAATTGGAGATAATCATCTCAAACTCTCCACTGTTTTATCAACTAAGTTGATGTAATACTCTACATTCTTTGTTATCATTTCAACAATGTTCACAGCATTTTCCTCAGAAGTAGATTCTATCTCAAAAAACCACTTTCTTTGCTCATCCATAAGAAGCAACTTTTAATCCATTCAAGTTTTCATCATGATTTTATAGCAAAGCAGTCATATCTTCAGGCCTACTTTTAGTTCTATTTCTTGCTATTTTCACTTCATCTGCAGTTACTTCCTACACTGAAGCCTTGAACCTCTCAAAGTCATCTATGAGGGTTGGAATCAACTTCTTCCAAAGTCGTGTTGATGATGGTACTTTGGCTTCTTCCCATGAATCACAAATGTTGTTAACGGCATCTAGAAGGGTCAATACTTTCCAGAAGATTTTTTGCTTACTTTGCCCAGATACATCAGGGAAATCACTCTGTACTCCAGATACAGCCTTACAAAATGTATTTCTTAAATAATAAGACTCGAAAGTCAAAATTACTCCTCTATCCATGGGCTGCACAATGGATGTTGTGCTGACAGGCATATCACATCAGTCTTCTTGTATATCTCCACCAGAGCTCTTGAATGACCATGTACATTGTCAAGGAGAAGTAATACATTGAAAGAAATATTTTTTTCTGAGTAGTAGGTCTCAACAGGGAGCTTAAAATATTCAGTAAACCGTGCTGTAAAGAGGTATTTTTATAGCATGCTGGGATTCATTGTGGAGCATGGGCAGAGCAGATTTAGCATAATCCTTAAGGGCCCTAGAGTATTCAGAATGGTAAATGAGCATTTGCTTCAACTTAAGGTTACCAGCTGCATTAGCCTCTAACAAGACAGTCAGGCTGTTCTTTGAATCTTTAAAGCCAGATATTGACTTCTCCTCTCTAGCTAAGAAAGTCCTAGATGGCATTCTCTTCCAATAGAAGGTTTATTTTGTCTATACTGAAGATCTGTTGTATAGTGTAGCCATCTTCATCAGTGGTCTTAGCTAGATCTTATAGATAACTTTGCTGCAGCTTCTA
Organism: Rhinopithecus bieti; assembly: GCF_001698545.2. Taxonomy (NCBI): domain Eukaryota; kingdom Metazoa; phylum Chordata; class Mammalia; order Primates; family Cercopithecidae; genus Rhinopithecus; species Rhinopithecus bieti. The sequence continues at coordinate 2,753,804 of NW_016813718.1, read as the reverse complement.
CATCAGCATTTGTTGCTTCACCTTATGCTTTTGTGTTATGGAGATGGTCACTTTCCTTAAACCTCATGAACCCACCTCTGCTAGTTTCAGACTTTTCTTCTGCAGCTTCCTCACGTTCAAAAAATTGAAGAGCAAGTTAGGGCCTTGCTCTGGATTAGGCTTTGTTGTGGTTGATTTTCTTCTATCCAGACTACTAAAACTTTCTCCATATTAGCAACAAGGCTGTTTTGCTTTCTTATCAGGCATGTGTTCCCTGGAGTAGCACTTTTAATTTCTTTCAAGAACTTTTCCTTTATATGCACAACTTGACTAACTGTTTGGCTCTAGAGGACTACCTTTTGGTCTGTCTCAGCTTTCAACATGCCTTCCTCACTAATCTTAATCATTTCTAGTATATTACTTCAAGTGAGAAATGTGTGACTATTCCTTTCACTTGAACACTTAGAGGCCATTGTAGCATTATTAATTGGCCTAATTTCAATGTTGTTGTGTTTCTGGGAATACAGAAGCCCAAGAGAGGGAGAGAAATGAGGGAATGGCCAGTTGGTGGAGGAGTCAGAACATACACATTTACTGATTCAGTTTACCATCTTATATGGGTGCGGTTCATAGTGCCTGAAAACAATTATGTTAGTAACATCAAAAATCACTAATCACAGATCACTGTAACAGATAAAATAATAATGAAAAAGCTTGAAATATTATGGTAATTAATAAAAGGTTATACAGAGTTACAAAGTGAGCACACTGTTGAAAAAATGGTACCTATAGACTTGTTTAATGCAGGGTTGTCACAAACCTTCAATTTGTAAAACACACAATATCTGTGAAGCATAATAAAATGAGGTATGCCTATATGCCTAATTCCTATTGAACTTTTCACCTTTGTCCCAACCATTCAAAAACAGACCCAGTCTGGTTTTGACAGCTCTTACCTAAATTGGATTCTATCTAATCATGTTATATTTTTATTATTATTCATTATAATTTGACATTTAGTATATGATATTTGATGGACATTATATGCTAAATATACTAATGTCACAAATTTCTCAAATCTTTTTGGTCCTGTTTCCTTCTATTCTCCTCCTGAAGTTACTTCTTAAAACACACAGAATTATTTATTCTGTAGCTAAAAACAAATGTTATCTTTAAAATTGTTTATTATTTTCCTCATATTCAAAATAGAGTCCATGAACACCTCTCCTTCATTTACATGAAAAAATATTTGAAAATTAATTATAATAATAAATGTCAACAGATTTATATAAATGTTTAATTATTTTTTCATGAGTGAATATTTTAAATTACTGATAATTGAATCACACACCCACACAGTGAAACAATCACATCATTCTTATTGTGAAGTATAATAGTGAAAGTTAGGCCAGATGGTCTTGTCTTATTTTCTTCATTTTTTTCTTTCTTTTTTTTTTTGTTTTGGTAAAAATCATACAAGTTAGCAGAAGCGCCTGGTGAACCCTTAATCTTATATGAGGACATAATTTATCTGTTAACTGATCAACAATACAAAGTTAACAATAATCCTTTATTATTTGTCATACATGAAGGACATGTTTGCTCATATAATATTTGTTTGCATTTTTCTGCTATAAGGCTTCAGTAAACAGTGTGTTATGTGAAGATCCCTGTGTGAAGCAAAGGCTTTCTTCTTTTCCATACTGCTATTTACTACATTAGTGATAGCTACTTCAGGAAGCACTAGTAATAGTTACCAATTTTCGTATTTTGCAAGTGACTCTATTAAGATAATAATGTAAATACCTAAGTACCATTACAAATATAAAAAAGCCAGCTTTCAGCAATCATAACTTGGGCTGAAACATATAACCATAAATTCACCTTGTTTTCCTTAACTCTCATTGTAGTATCATTTTCCATCTCTGAATATAGAGCTCGTTAAATGCAATGGAGGAAGGGCCTCACTAAGATGAGCGGCCATTCATCGCTCACTTAAGGCAACAGAGATATGTATCGAGAAAGATTATTAGGGAGCAATTTCACCTTGTGCAAACATTGTACGAGGTGCACTTACACAAACCTATGGTATAGCGTACGCACACTGGCTTTGGACAGCCTACTGCTCTAGGCTACAAAACTATACCACATTTTACTGTACTGAATTTGAAGGACAAGTGCTAACATAATGGTAAGGCATCTGTGTATCTACAACATCTCTTAACAAAGAAAAGGTACGTAAAAAATAGAATAGAATAATCTTATGGGACGCACCTTCATATATGTAGTTCATCATTGACGAAGTGTCATATATGTGACACATGCCTATTAAAATAAATTTAGCACCATATTCTCTGCCTCAAAAGACCTAAACAAAATACGTATACATGCCACAAACACTAATGTACGCAACGGCACTGAAATTTTAACTCTCTACAAAAAGGAAAAGGCTATTACTGGCAGTTAGTAGATCAGGCGAGAGAGCTGGTGAAAACGCCTAAAGTAGATTAAGAAGGGACTATAAAGTCAGAAGTTTTAAGTAACGTCTTCGCATATATTATATTCAAGGAATCATAAGAAGTATCTGGGAAAATAGAATGAAACTGAGGTAATTAAATGAATCAAGTGACGCTGGTCCACTTGTGCTTATTCAGGTACTGCAGAGAATCCCGCAGGCATATAACTGTTAACTTGATCATACTTAAATTCATCATAAATAATTTATTTCTAGAAAATGTTTTTCCTTAAACCTATAAGAACAAAATCAGGATATTAAGGATTTATTGGGCTTTGTTTCTCTGATGTTTCTAATAGAAAACCCTCCCTAGAGTTCTAGAGTAGATGGATTATATTGCCAGATTTTAATCATTGATTTTTTGTCTAATTGGCATGTTATTTTTAAGAAAAACTATCTTGGCCGGCGGCGCGCGGTGGCTCAACGCCTGTAATCCCAGCAGCACTTTGGAGGCGCGAGACGTGGGGGGAGTGGCGGATCAACGAAACGGTCAGAGATGCGAGACCTCCTGCTAACACGGTGCAAAGCCGGCGCGTCTCTACTAAAAAATACAAAACTAGCCCGGTGCGACGTGGCGGCGCCCTGTAGTCCAGCTACCCGGGAAGGCTGAGACAGGAGAATGGCGTGGAACCCGGGAGGGCGGAGCTTGCAGTGACTGAGATCCGGCCCATAGCAACTCCCAGCCTGGTGACAGACAGACTCCGTCGCAAAAAAAAAAAAAAAAAAAAAAAAAAAAAAGAAGAAACTATCTTGTTGAGGTAAATTAAATATTATATACTATGCAAATTTCCATGCAATAAATTCACACCAGATGTACACCAAAAATGGTATACAATTTTTCAAGCTTTGACAAATGGGTATGGTTGGATAACACTACATTCAGGATGTTACATTTCATCACCCTCAAAATCTTTGCTCATGTCCCTATGCAAGCTTCCTCCCAACTCCAGCTGCTGGCAATATTTAATTAGTAATCTGTCCCCATAGTTTTTTCTATTTCCTAGTGTCTCATCAATGGAGTCTGAAATTAATCATGTTGTTGCAAATATCACTAGTATGTTTCTTTAAATTACTGAAAAATAGTTCACTGTGTGGATGTGCCACAGTCTGTTTATTTCATTCACCAGTTGAATGGCATTTGGATACTTTCCAGTTTTGGTTAAGTGTACATAAAACAACTCTAACATTTATATAGAAGTTTTTCTGTGTGAACCCATGTTTATTCTGTTGGGTAAATACTTAGGAGCAGACTCGCTGGTTGGGTGGTAATCGGGCGCGGTGGCTCAAGCCTGTAATCCCAGCACTTTGGAAGGCCGAGACGGGCGGATCACGAGGTCAGGAGATCGAGACCATCCTGGCTAACACGGTGAAACCCCGTCTCTACTAAAAAATACAAAAAACTAGCCGGGCGAGGTGGCGGGCGCCTGTAGTCCCAGCTACTCGGGAGGCTGAGGCCAGAGAATGGCATAAACCCGGGGGGCGGAGCTTGCAGTGAGCTGAGATCCGGCCACTGCACTCCAGCCTGGGCGACAGAGCGAGACTCCATCTCAAAAAGAAAAAAAAAAAAAAATAGAAGAAACTGTCAAACTAATTTCCAAGTAGCTATGATGTTTTGCATCCCAGCCAGCAATGTATGAAAGATTCAGCTTCTACAATTTTTTTTAGCACTTCCTATTGTCAGGTTTTGTTTTGTTTTGTTTTTTTAATGACCATCCTAAATATGTTTGTAGTTTATTCACTGTGGTATTAATTTGTATTCCCTCAATAACTAATAATGTTCAGCATTTTCTCATATGTTTATTTCCCCTTTCTCACACATTTATCATCTGATCAAGCATTCATTAAAACTCTTGCATATTATTTTATTTGCTTATTTGTTTTCTTATGATTGAGTTGTAAAAGGTTTTTAATATGTTCACAATGCAAGTTTTTTTATTAGATTAGTATTTGGAAATTATTTTCTCTTACTCCGTAGCTGATATTTTCACTCTCTTAACAGTGTCTTTCAAAGAACAAATGTTTTAATTTTGATAAAATTAATTCATCAAAGAAATTTCTTATAGATTGTGTTTTTGGTGTCATATCTAAGAAATATTGGTCACAACAATGTTTGTATATTGTTTTCCTACTCATATCATGGTCATATTTAACAGATCTATGATGTATGTATGTTAAGTTATTTTTTCATATGGTAAAAGGAATGGGTTGAGGCTCATTTTTTTGGACGGATGCCCAATTATTCAATTATTTTTTGAAAAGACTATACTTTTCTATTTACTTAGCTGGCATAATTGTCAAAAATCAATTTATCATATGTGTATGGTTCTATCTATATTCTCTCATATTGGCCTTGTATACTGTGCCATTGCTTATTTACTTAATACTTCCAGTAGCTTTTTTTGTGGATACTTTGAGACTTTTTCATAGATGTTGTGTTTAATTTTATGTGTCAACTTGACTGGGCTATAGGGTACCCAGATATTGAGCCAAACATTATTCTGGGTGTTGCTGGGTGTTTGTGGATGAGTTTAACGTTAAATTGATAGGCTGAGTAAAGCATGTTGTCCTCCATAATGTGAGTTTGTCTTATCCAATCAGTTGAAAGCTTGAATAGAACAGAAAAAGCTGAGCCTCCTCTGAATAAGAGGCAGTTCTTCCTGCCTGATACCCTTGAAACTGAGACATTGGGTTGTTTTCCCATCTTCATACTCAAACTGACACATTAGGTCTTCCTAAGTTTAAATCCTGCCAGTCTGGAACTGCACCATCAGCTCTCTTGCTTCTGAGGCCGTCGGACTCGAACTGGAACTCTACTTTTGCCTCTTCTGGGTCCTCAGCTTTCTGATTACAGTTCTTGAGACTTGTCAGCCCCCATAATTGTGTGAGCCAATTCATTATAATAAATCTTTTTCCATATACACATAAGTCCTATTAATTCGATATCTCTAGAGACCCCTAATACAGATTGTGGAATAAATAGTAGTTCTAGAAGAACAGAATACTAAGGTTGAGTTTTCTGAATTGATTGTGGGGTTTCTAGAATTGTCTCTCTAATCTGATTAGATTTAAAGACACTAATGATTCTATTCCCAGTAGTAAAGAGAGTATTGATAGCTCATCTGGCAAGGGATACTCCTAACATCACTATTGAACACTCAACAATCAGAAATTATGAATCAATCACATATAAGAAGCAAGGATGTGGCTGACTGTGTAGCATCTGATAATTCCAAATGTTAATGAGATTGACTGGTTGCTCATAATGTCACCGGACAAAGTGAGCAAAGAAAAGCAAGTGGTCAGGGTTTCAAATTTTTAGCTCAGGTGTTGCATAAATTACCTGAAAGCTTCTATTGGACGCCCTGAAGGAGAGAGACTTCATCTCCTCAGTAGAGAGTAGAATGGTGGTTCCCAGAGGCTAGGGATAGGGCGAGTAGATGGGGAAAGGGAGATGTTGGTCAAAGGGTACAAAGTTTCACTTGGAGAGGAGGAGTAACTTCTGGTTATCCACTGCACAGCATGGTGACTATCATTAATAGTAATGTATATATATTTTTTTAATGGCTAAAGAGAGGATTGTATTCATTTCATATTAAACCTGGGAATATGTTGCTGATGATTTTTTGAGGGATACGTTCATGAGGTATATTGATCTCTAGTTTTCTTATACTAGCCTGATTTTATTTAATAATATTGGCTTGTAAAATTTGTTGGGAAATATTTGCCTTTTATATTTTCTGGAATATTTCGCATAGACTTGGTATTTTTTCTTTCTTAAATGTTTAGGGTAATTACGTGTAACAAAAACTTGCATATGTATTCCCTTAAACTAAAATAAAAGTTGAAATTATTTTAAAAATATGTCAGAAGAGAAGTGTATAAATGTATATCACTATGGTTGGTAATTGTGTGTGCTCAGTCTTATAACTGTGGTTACAGAAGTGTTGGGGATTTTAGACTTTAGGAATTTAGACATTGGCAATTTTGATCTACAGGAATTTCAATATTCAAGATTATGGCATTTGGGATTGTGTCTTTTGGGATTATGATCCAAAACCGAATGGCCCTCTCCTACCTGCCCCAGGAATGTGAAGTTATCTAGCCTTTCTGGACATTTCAGCAATATACAGCAAGGGAATTGAAAATGCTCAATCTTTGACAAAGTATTTTTGGTTCTGGGACTTTATGTTCAGAATGTTCCAACACAAGGGCCGGTGCGGTGGCTCACACCTGTAATCCCAGCACTTTGGGAGGCCAAGGCGGGCTGATCACCTGAGGTCAGAAGTTCGAGACCAGCCTGACCAACATGAAGAAACCCCGTCTCTCTTTAAAAAAAAAAAAAAAAGGTATAAAATTAGCCAGCCGTGGTGGCGCATGCCTGTAATCCCAGCTACTCGGGAGGCTGAAGCAGGAGAATTACTCAAACCCGGGCAGCGGAGGTTGCAGTGAGTCAAGATCACACCATTGCATTCTAGCCTGGGCAACAAGAGCGAAACTCCATCCACCCCCTGCCTCAAAAAAAAAAAAAAAAAAAAAAAGAATATTCCAACGAATACAAAAATAGAGATACTTAATTTAGGATTATTTATCATAGGAAAAAAGTTGTAAATAATAACTTTTATGTTCTGTAGAATGAAAGAACAGTTACATAAATCATGACTCTAAGATAACTTCAGTGCTGTGTACAGAACTTCAGGAACAGAATGAATTACAGTTGTTGCACCTGAGACTCAGCTTCCTCTGCTGTACATTGGGGATCAGGTGGGGGCCAAGTGAAATCACAGAAGTGCAGGCCCAGCATGCAGGGCACAGGTGGGCACCAGTGAGGGGGCATTGCAGGGCCCCATTCTCCCCACCAAAACTATGTAGAATGATTCAGAAGGAAACATTTCCAACAGTTAATGAAGACCAACAGCCTCCAGTCTTAAGTAAATAAATAAATATATGTATATAGTAATTAAACAGTGAAGCTAGAGTTAATTTTGATAAAAAAAGATTTTAACTAAAAGTTTAATGTCATTAATTGATCAGGATTATTTTAGTTCACCATTTCTTATTGACTGAGGTTTGAGAGTTACGTCTCTTAAGGACTATGTTCATTCATTTAATTTTGTGGGTCTAAAGGTTTTAATACATTTTATCCTTATTCTTTTAATGTGTGTAGGTCTTCATTTAGATTATTTCTATCATTCCTGATTTTGGTAATATGGTTCCCTCCTCCATCTTTTTTAGTGGAGATAGTGGTTTATCTTTTTTTAAATCTTTGACAAACAACTATTGGTATTACTTTTTTTCAATAGTTTTAGATTTATGGTATAATATAAGTTATTATTTTTGGAGAGTTGTAAATCACTATTCTTTTAAAATATTTTTTTCTCTGTTTTTTCTTCTCCTTCTGAGATTCCAAACACATTTATATTAAAACATTTGCTATTATCCCATAGCTCTTAGATGCTCTAATCTGGGTTATTTTCTACTGTTTTTTAAATAATGTTTCATTAGATAATTTCTATTGAACTTCTTTCAAATTCAATAATTTTTTGTCCGCTAAACTGAGTCTACCGATGAGCACACCAAAGCATTATTTATATTGTCTTGCTTTCCTTTTTCTAGTGTTAGTGTCCAAACATGATATCCTCAAATGCAGTCCACAGAAGCAGCCTGAGAAATAAAAGGTTTTCTCTGAGCTTCTCCCACTCTCTTGTGTCCTTCATTCTCCCCTATGCTGGCCCTTCATTCTCCCCTATGCTTCCCATAGAAACTAGAATCCCTCTTCTCCACAGCAGGTCAGAGAAGCCAGAACTCCTTTTCTCCAAAGTCAGCCATGACACCTAAAAATATTACTCTAACTTTCCCCCTGCCTTTCTGTGTAAAAACTGGCCATTAAGAAATTATCTTGCCTAAGTTGTTTAACTGTAGGTCATAAGATCCCCATTCCAGAAAGGGTCCTGTTCCATACTCAGAAGGAAGGAATGCTGCTCGGAGAGACCAGGAGAATCTAGGCAGACAGGCCTTGCTGGGACCCCATTCATTCTATTAGCATTAGATCATAGCCTTTTTGACCTATCATGTTTCTACACAGCTGTCCATAATTTGTTGAACCTAAGCATAAAAATGTAGTTTCCCTTATATCTTTGGGTTTTCATTTTGAAGGCTCCTGTGTCACACAAAACTATGATCAAATAAATTTGTATGCCTCTTCTATTAATCTGCTTCTTGTCAGTCATTTTCAACAAACCTTCAGAGGACAAAGGAGAAAATTTCCCTTGGCCTCTACAATGATTTCATTTGATTTTTTTTTCTTGTACGTTCCATCTTTCTGCTCAAATTCCTCATATAGTCATGTACATTTGTACATCATCCTTTTCACCACATTCTTATTTCCTGAGAGTTTTAATGGCTGGATCATATTTGATTATGATTCTGTTGGTATATTGGCCACTGGACAAAGGGGTTTTTTCCTGGCTTTTTCAGGTGTTTTATTATTTTTTGGTTAACAAGCAACATTTTAGGGTAGAATAAACTGAAGTAAATAGGACACATGACTTGAAATAGGCATGCTTTCTCTTCTACTACATCTTGTAGAAGTTTGAGTCTATCTATTCAAGAGTTGAACTATGTTTGGGTTTTGTCATTTCTATGATTATCCTTAATAAGCCAAATCTTTAAATTCCTGTAATTTTCCATCGTGCTGACTGCAGGGATTGTGTTCTATCACAAGGTTTTTTTTTCTTTTTAATGATTCTGTTTCACCTTCAACATTAGACATTCCTCTGAATTTGTGCCTTACAGTCTCTCTCTCTCTCTCTCTCTCTCTCTCTCTCTCTCTCTCTCTCTCCCCTCCCTCCCTCCCTTACTCCCTCTCTCCTCTCTTCTGTCTCCTCTCTTCCTGCCACCCAGAGGTATATCACTATATTTAATACATAAAACTTGCATCCTGCTGGTTGTGAATGGGAGTTATTTTTTGTTGTCCTGGTGCAGCCTTGGATTCTGGCAATGCCTGTGTCCCTGAGTCTCAGGAATGTTCCTTCTCCTGCTCGTCATGATAACTAAACTATGCCTTTTATGTTCTGCAGAGCTTGTGCTAGACAGGTATTACTGCCGCTGCTTCATTGGTAGAGATCTTGAATAGCTAGACCATTAGATTTTTTCCTACCTCTCCCAAAGACTGGAGGATATTGCCTTTCATTTTCTTTTTCCCCTGCTGTAATGAATCTTCATTTGTAACCTGAGGGATGTAGATAGGCTTGTCTGCCCTTTGCTGGGCAGCTCCTTTTTTTCTTTTTTCAGAGGAGGAAGAGTTGTTTCATTTTCCCCATAAAGAAGATAGGAACACTGGGATGGCTGGTTCTCCTCATCAAGGTCTCACCACTAAGGGGTGCCTTCTGCATTCTCCCACCCTGTCTCCAATCTTTTGAGCACATGGTGAGGTCTGTGGAACAGAGCCTTCCCCGCAAGTGGATGCTAACTTCCTTTGTGTATGTGTATGGCAAGGGTTCTATACTTTATTATAGCCCACATTTAGCTTTAGAAATTAATTTAAAATGCTAGCTGAAATACTCTTAATTACTTCTCTGTCAGACTGATCTTCCTTCCATGCTCTGCTTCAAGTAAGCCAGTGATCATTTCTCTACTTCTTCTTGGAGGTGATTATTTTTCTTTAAATTTCTGGCAAGATTTTTGCCCTATAACCTCTTTATTAGATTCAAGATAGGCTACACATTTGTAGAACATATAACTTTTGTTATTATTGTTGTTATAATGAGAGCAAAGCTCTTTCCAAATTTCTGTATCCAAAACAGAGCCAGGAGTCAATTGATTTGTTTTTAATGTCCAAAAAACGACACTTAACATTCAGAAACTAGAGAATTTTTCTTTTATTTGAAGATAGGCAAAGTGTATGCTCTGTTCTTCTATTGAAGCATAGAAAGAAAAAAGACATATTTAAAACTAGTTTCCGATGGCTGCTAGAAAATACATGAACTCATAGTTAATGTTGTGTTAGTCAAGTAATCCTATAATGGGAAGTAATGCACATGTTAATTAGCTTGATTTAGCCATTTCACAATGTATACAAATATCAAAACATCATGTGGTACATCATAAATATGTATAATTTTGGTCATTTTTTAAATTTAAAAATCTAAAAATTAAATAAATTTATAAACATGCAAAAAAGTATTTTTTCTAACTAAAAACTTCATTAATTTATTTGTGGTATTTTAAGTTCAAATCCAAATTCAGCTAATAACATATTAGCACTTTTATTCTTTCAGTTATTCCAGAATTTCTAGAGACAAGGCAAATTAATGGTGGTAATTTATGCTATTAGACCTAGTTAAATTAAATAATTAGCACATTGTTTACACAAACAATTAGCAATTCTGAGCACTCCAAAACCTTCAAGCATCACTGTTGCTTGATCCATATGATACAATATCCTTGAGGGTAAGGGAGGTAGATAAGGATGCCAAATGGAGTATTTAGGAGACTGCAGTAGGTGAAATTCAGTGCATAATTCTAGATTTCTGGAGAAGGCCATCCTCTCCACAGCAGAGAATTATTATTCATTAGAAATATGAGATCTACTGTGCCTTTGAGCCCTGGGAAAGATTGAGTGTGTCTGACCTCTTACAGTAGGTAACTATGAATTTTTAGCTACCTATGAGGACATGTATGATTAAATCTACCATATTTTATGACAAGCAAGGGCAGCACCAATCCATTGAGGGAAGTGATATGTACCAGCCAAGTTTTTGCTATAATTGTACTACATAATAAGTAACAAGAAAATCTCAGTACCTTGCAACAGCAAACATTTAATTTCTTGACCATTGGTTTTTTTAGCTGGCAAAAATAACTCCAGGCTGCCATTTAGATTTAGTTCTGCTTGACATGTCACTCATTTTGAGACCAGTAACTATCCATGACTTGCTCCTCTCACAATAAATAGCAGAAGTTCAAGGGGAAGGAGGGACAAATGGAAACACACAATGCCTCTTAAACCTCCAGCTCATAATTGACACAACGTCACTTCTACCTCTATTCCACTTCTGCTTCTGCCAAAGCAACTCATGGCTAAGTCCAGAGATAATAGGATAAAGAAGCATGTACTGCTGTGGGGTGCTAGAAGCAGAGCTTATGAAGAATTGAGAGAGGAAAAAAGAAATGTAGATGAATAAATACCTCATGATACATTTAAGACTGGGCTAAACAAGATAAAAAAGACATGACCACATTTCATGAAGTGGTTCAGTCTCCCAGGTCTAATCCCTTGAATGAACCAATGCTTGTCTCTCACAGCCTACACATTGTGTTCTCATGTGACAATTCTCCATGACTAATTTGCAGAAAATACACAGATTTTGGCCTAATTCACAAATAAGTTACTGTGACATATTACCACTATCTGGAAATAAATTGCTGCCACATTATAACCATACTCAGGGTTGGCTATAAGAAAATGTATTCAACTTACATCTCCCCTACGAGGGAAAAAGCAAGAACATATTATTCTCACGAAAACTAAGGTCTTGTATTTGCATATGAGAACTAAATATAATCTAAGGCACAGTTACATGTGAGTGCCACACAAGGTGGACTACATCAAACATATCTTACGTGCCCTCTCAGATGTTCTTGGCCATTTTTTCTTCTGGACTTTCGATCGTTTGCTCCACTTCAGCCACTAATACAGCAACTGGTTGCATGATGGCCTGCTCAGTTTTACCATTTGTCTGACAAGATACAAACCGAGAGCCCCTAGATTATCCCCCACCACTTTCAGACTTGGATGAAGTGCTACACTGCAGACCATGGCACTTAAATCCTGCCTGTGTTTCTGTTTTCTAGGGATCTTTAGCTAAGACACCTTTCCTACACTGAATAAAATTAAAAATTCATCTGACACAAATATGTCTTACCTTCCCCACAGATTAAGGAAAATCTTATCTACCAAAGAAAAGTGATAAAAGAATAGTTAACAGTGACATTTTGGGGAAAGAAGTAGAAAATCGGAGGGAGGGGATAGATCATATTAGATAAGTTATACCAAATCATTATTCTCACCAAGAAATTGACACATTTTATGAATCATTCTATTGTGGCCCTATGTATATTCCCTCTTCTACATCTCCCATTATTATTTCAAACAAAATTCTAGTTTTAAAAAATGTTGCTAATTATTAGTGAACTATTTTGTGGCACTATAGTATACTACACACAAATAATACTGATGAATAGAATTTGTGATTAGACTTTAAATAATATTTTAACCAACATAAATGTATATGCACGTTGCCTTCAATTGTGCAGTAATTAATATTTAAATAGCAGAATTCAATGGAATAACAAATTTTTTTTTGACTTTCAAGCATTGCAGGATATCTTAGGGGGTGTTCTTCTTCTGACCCCAATCCTTTCAAAAGAGTTTATATAGAAATTAATGAAGTACTACAATCTTAGGTGGAAATCATGAGCTTTGGAGTCTACCAAAATGAACAAGCCGTGTGACTTTGCTTAAGTCCTAGTTTATTCACCTATAAAATTGAATTTTAGTAACTCCTTCATATCAGTTTATTGTGGTATTTAAATGAAATAACACAAGTAAAATACCTAGAAGGTGTAATTGCTTTTGTTAAGCACTAAACATAACACCTTAACTATGGTTAGCATAACAAATCCTCGAGATGCTATACTATTCTGTTTTCACACTGCTGATAAAGACATACCTGAGACTGGGCAATTTACAGAGGAAAGAGGTTTAATTGGACTTACAGTTCCATGTGGCTGGGGAGGCCTCACAATCATGGCAGAAGGCAAAGAGGAGCCAGTCACATCTTTCACAGATGGTGGCAGGCAAAGACAGAGCTTGTGTAGGGAGACTCCCATTTTTCAAAACCATCAGATCTCATGAGACTTATTCACTATCATGAGAACAGCATGGGAAAGACCTGCCCCCATGATTCAATTACCTCCCACCGAGTCCCTTCAACATACGTGGGAATTCAAGATGAGATTTGGGTGAGGACACAGCCAAACCACATCATTCCACCCCTGGCCCCTGCCAAATCTCATATCCTCACATTTCAAAATAAATCATGCCTTCCTGACAGTGCCCCAAAGTCTTAACTCATTTCAGCATTAAATCAAAAGTCCACAGTCCAACATCTCATCTGAGAAAAGGCAAGCCCCTTCTGCCTACCAGTCTGTAAAGTCTAAAGCAAGTTAATTACTTCCTAGATACCATGGGGGTACAGGCATTGGGCAAATACAGCCATTCCAAATGGAAGACATTAGTCAAAGCAAAGGGGCTACAGGCCCCATGCAAGTCCAAAATCCATAGGGCCAGTCAAATCTTAAAGCTCCAAAATGATCTCTTTTGACTCCATGTCTCACATCCAGGTGAAACTGATATGCAAGAGGTGGGTTCCCATGGTCTTGGGCAGCTCCACCACCTTTGACTCTGCAGGGTACAGCCTCCCTCCCTGCTGCTTTCACAAGCTGGTGTTGAGTGTCTGTGGCTTTTCTAGCCACACTGTGAAAGTTGTAAGCGGATCTACCATTCTGAGGTTGGAGGATGGAGGCTCTCTTCTCACAGCTCCACTAGGTGGTGCCCTAATAGGGACTCTGTGTGGGGGCTCTGATCCCACATTTCCCTTCCACACTGCCTTAGCAGAGGTTCTCCATAAGAACTCCACCCCTGCAGCAAACTTCTGCCTGTACATCCAGGTGTTTCCATACACTCTCTGAAATCTAGGTGAAGGTTCCCAAACCTCAATTCTTGACTTCTGTGCACCCACAGGCTGAACACCACATGGATGCTGCCAAGGTTTGGGACTTGTACCCTCTGAAGTCATGGCCCAAGCTATACCCTGGCCCCTTTTAGACATGACTGGAGCAGATGGGACACAGGGCACCAAGTCCCTAGACTGCACACAGCATGGGGACCCTGGGCCTGGCACAAGAAACCATTTTTTCCTCCTAGCCCTCTAGGCCTGTGATGGGAAGGGCTGCCTTGAGGACCTATAACATAACCTGGAGACACTTTTTCCATTGCCTTGTGGATTAACATTCAGCTTCTCATTATTTATGCAAATTCCTACATCTAGCTTGAATTTCTCCTCAGAAATGGGATTTTCTTTCCTATCGGGTTGTCAGCCTGCAAATTTTCCAAACTTTTATGCTCTGCTTCCCTTATAAAACTAAATGCCTTTAACAGCACCCAAGTCATCTCTTGAATGCTTTGCTGCTTAGAAATTTCTTCTGCCAGATACCAGATAACCTAAATCATCTCTCTCAAGTTCAAAGTTTCACAAATCTCTAGGGCAGGGGCTATATGCCTACAGTCTCTTTGCTAAAACATAACAAGAGTCACCCTTGCTCCAGTTCTCAACAAGTTCCTCATTTCCATCTGAGACTACCTCAGCCTGGACCTTATTGTTCATATCATTGTCAGCATTTTTGTCAAAGCAATTCAACAGGTATCTAGGAAGTTCCAAACTTTCCCACATTTTTCTATCTTCCTCTGAGCCCTCCAAACTGTTCCAAACTCTGCCTGTAACTAGTTCCAAAGTCACTTCCACATTTTCAGGTATCTTTTCAGCAACGCCCCACTCTATTGGTACAAATTTACTGTATTAGTCCGTTTTCACACTGCTGATAAAGGCATACCTGAGACTGGGCAATTTACAGAGGAAAGAGGTTTAATTGGACTTACAGTTAGCCTCAGAATCATGGCAGAAGGCAAGGAGGAGCCAGTTATATCTTATGTGGACGGTGGCAGGCAAAGAGAGAGCTTGTGCAGGGAGACCCCCATTTTTCAAAACCAGCAGAGCTTGTGAGACTTATTCACTCTCATGAGAACAGTACGGGAAAGACATGCCCCCATGATTCAATTACCTTCCACTGGGTCCCTCCCACAACACGTGGGAGTTCAAGATGAGATTTAGGTGGGGACACAGCTAAACCATATCAGATGCATTATAGAACCTAAAATTTCCAATGGCTTTTCAGAGTCTATATGTTTATTTATAAAGCAAAGAAGTGGTATTTTAAAGATAAATAAAAGTGGTTTAAAGTTATAAGCAATGGCTGTGTGCAGTGGCTCATGCCTGTAATCCCAGCACTTTGGGAAGCCGAGATGGGCAGATCATGAGGTTAGGAGTTCCAGACCAGCCTGGCCAACATGGTGAAACACCACATCTACTAAAAATGCAAAAATTAGCCATGGTGGTGGGTACCTGTAATCCCAGCCACTCAGGAGGCTGAGGCAGGAGAATTGTTTGAACCCAGGAGGTGGAGGTTGCAGTGAGCTGAGATCACTGGAGATGTACTCCAACCTGGGCAACAGAGCAAGACTCCATCTAGGGGGAAAAAATCTTATAAACAGAGATTAATATATTGAGAAAAAAATATCTTTAATTTAGGAAGATATACAATTAGATTCCTGCTTACCACCATAAGACATGTACCATGAAGTCTTTCTACTGTAATAGTTAAGAGCATATTCCTTGGAACTATACTGTCCAGTTTCAAGTCCTGGGCCCACTACTTTTTAGCTGTGGAACTTTACAGTTAGATAACCTCTCTAAGCTAGTTGTGTCCTCCACAATATGGTGCAGTTCTGAATGGCCAACTCAAGACCATTCAAAATCCTCCTGGCATGACTGCACAATGAAAAATGAAAAATAAAGTCTCCATTTTTCAGACTCTCTTGAAGCTGAACATTTTGCACTTGGGCCAGCTTCTATCATAAATCTGAGCAGGCTGAGATGGTTGTTGTGGAGCGGCAGTAGGATAAGTTCTCTGGAACTACAGATATGCAGTCCAGAACCACAGATTCTCACTGGAAGGTGAAGCAATTTTCCAGTGGCACCCATGGCACGATCTCTAAGGGACAGTCAGCCCAAACTTTTCTGAGTAATTTTTAAAAAGAGACTGATGCATCCTGATTCATCAGCTCTTATGAATAAGACAGGAAGAGTTGTTTTGAGCCAGCCAAGATGGTGGTGGAAGCAACAATCCCCTTGCCAGCTCATTCCTGCAGTGTGGCTCTTGGATTGTTCCCAGAAGCTTCTGAGAAGAAGTCTATGTAAGCGGTATTATTAGCTGCAATAAATTCTGCAAAACTGAACCCTGACCGGTAAAGAAGAAAATGTAATAGTTAACATGTGAGGGTTAATTAAGATATTATAGAGAAAGCACTTATTCAAGTTTCTGGCCATAAAATGCATTCCATCAATATTGGCTATCATTATTATTAGCCAAACAACCTTCAGATTCATTAAATATCTCAACATATGTAATAAAAGTATAGCATTACAGAAATAGATTAATATCAACTTAATCTTCAGATAGGTTAGTTTAAGTATAATATAAAGACTCATAAATTTCATTGTATAGCATTTACTATTATTTCTTGGGAAAAAAAATTAAATGATGTATAGTTGCAAATGGCAAACTAGAAGAATGCATTAACAGAATAAAGAGCACAGCATATAAAGTTATTTGTGAAGAACTAAAGGTCCATAAAAATATAAAATGTATAATGTAATTAGTAATTTGAAAATTATGTACTGTTTTATACCTATTAAATTAAAAGGGATAATACCAAATAATACCCAGAGTTGGCAAGGTGCAGGAAAATATACACTTTTATATATCAAAGTAGAATTATAAGTTGATACAACTTCTACACAGAATTACCAAAGGCTTAAAAACATGCATATATTTTGTCCCAGCAATTCCATGCTCACAAATTTATCTTAAAGAAAATAGGTCAGGCATGGTGGCTCACGCCTATAAGCCCAGCATTTTGGAAGGTCCAGGAGGGTGAATCACTTGAGGCCAGTAGTTCGAGACCAGCCTGGCCAACATGATGAAACCCTGTATCTACTAAAAATATAAAAATAATAATAATAATAGCTGGATGTGGTGGTGCATGCCAGTAGTCCCAGCTGCTTGGGAGGCTGAGACAGAAGACTCCCTTGAACTTGGGAGGCAGAGGCTTCTATGAGCCAATATTGTGCCATTGTACTCCACCTAGGCAACAGAGCAAGACTCTGTCTCAAAATAAAAAATGAAAGAAAAAAGAAAAGAAAAGAAATACAGTTATGTGCAATGGTTCAATCCTAATAAAGTTCACTGTAGTATGAGTAACAAAAGTAATTTTTTATAAAAGTCTAATTGACCATCAGTACAAGACTGAGAAAATGGGGAGAAAAATCTATCAAGTAGAATAGTATGCAGTCATTGAAATTTGACATGTAACTATTGACATGTGTATTGCAGTAATGACAGCAAATAGGAGTGCTTATATCCTTTTGTTATACTTCTCATATGCATCATTATACATTTGACTTATAAAATTAAAAAAATTTGTAAATATAAAGTGGGGCAGGCAAGAGAGATGTTTAGCTCCATATGTCATGTTTAGCTTCTTTCATTTTCAGATGTAAAGAAAAAGTATTAGTTCTTCTAAAGTAAAAAATATCTTTATATCACTAATATCTAAAAGATACATGTCATACTAATCATTACACAGAGGAAACTATGCTATCAATGCACAATGCATTTAGCAGATTTAGAAAGGATGCAAAGTGTCCCCTGACGTGTTCTGATTTCAATTGCCTATGAAATCTAAGTAGGTAACATTAAATTATAAAGTAATGTGGCCTTAGCCAGATTCATAAATTTATATTCTCCCAACCCTCGCTTGTCTTGTGGAGATTTTCCTACTCCGACCCTTTATTTATAGGAAAGATAAGAAACAGAGAGTCTCTGCTCTGAATTTGCAAAATAGGCCAACAGATCTGGATTAATTGATTTCTTTAAGGCAGATTTATTGACAGCATAAAATTTAAATAACATTTTTTACTTGTCTTCCTTCTAATTTGACTTGATAATTGAAACAAATTTATTGAAATTTATAACATCACTTTTCTATTTCTTAAATACAAAATTAGAAAACATTATGATGATTATAACCTATTCAGCTCACAAATGTATTAAAGACAGAATACTAAAATTTCTTGCTGATAATCACATTATTTCCTAGGAAATTATTAAAATAACAATTTTCTTACCAGATACTCTTTTTTTTTTTTTTTTTTTTTGGTAATAATTCACTACTAACACTTAATAGCAGACATCATGACTGAGCAAGCTGCATTGTCAACAGCAAGAAAGCTACCAGATACCCCTCACGGCATCTGTGTGTTGAGTTCTCAGCTCTGAATAACTGTCTAAAGAATTAAGCAATGCTAGGGCTAGATTTATAATGTCTAAATATGTAGAGTAGCTGTTATAATGATAACAGAATGCTGCCTAGTTATTAAGTTTTGAGATTAGCATTTCTAATAAGGGATTATGCAGCAGTGTTAGGAAAAAGAAGAGAAGTTATGTTTTAAAATGTCATCAAACAGAATTAAAAACATTTTCCAATCAATAATTGCTAAGCAGATTTTGAGCAAAGCATGCTCAGTAGCACAGTATAATTAGCTAACTTTATTAGCCACCCAACATCTAAAGGCAAAAGAATATGCCAGCTCCCAAAACAAGAGGGAGGAAAGTTAGTGAATGCATCACATGGGCAATTATAAAATTGATTTCTACAAATACCACACATAGCTACATGTAACAGTTATTGTTACCCAACATGTCTTTACACTGAATTATATGTTCTACATCTTTCCTAAATTCTCTGTAAGACACTGTTGGTTAGGTAGAAATTAAAAACTGAAAACTATGCCCTATATAAATACTTTCTCTGTCTCAAAACCAAATCTCTCCCAACTGCAACATAAACTGTCACTAACCTAAAAATATGGAGCCCATCTCATGTTTTAAAAAAGCAAATCTGGTTATAATAACCACCCCAATATAATAGACCTTTCAAGTATAACTGAGACTAACTTGAGTTTGTACTCAATCTTCTACAGCGTGACATTTCCAGTGACTGCTGTCCTTCAGAGAAAAAGGGAGAGGACACACAGAAAGACACACAGGGAAGAAGGTCATGTGATTACAGAGGCAGAGACTGGAGTGACGCAGCTTCAAGCTGAGGAATGCCATGTATTGCTGCTAAAGCAGCAGAAGGTCAGAGAGAGTCATGGTCTACTTACTTGGCCTCAACATGCTCCTTTTTTTATTTCTTGAAGTGATAACTGAAGGGTAATTAGATAGCTGAAGTGTAAAATCTTTTCGGTACACATTTAAAGGTGTATATTTTCTAAGCACAGCTTTAACTACATCCCACAAAATTTGTTGTGTCATGTTTTCATTATCATTCAGTTTTAAATACTTTCTGAATTATCTTTTAAATTCTTCTTTACCTGGGGAATATTTAGAAGTGTGTTGTCTAATTTCCAAATATTTGAGGATTTTCTAGGTATCTTATTTTATTTAGTCTAATGAAATACCATATAAGAAAAGTGGATTTGAGGATTTCAGTGATAACAAGAATAATAATCATGGTAAACAACGTGACCTGTCCAAAATTGCCACCCAACCACGCAAAAACTTATCTGAGCCCAGTGGTATGCACCAAATCACCTACGTGATGCATAAAAAAGAATAACCTCAATATATGCTTCATTTTGCAAGGAGTAATTTTAATAATTCATGCACCCAGGTTATGTCACCTGTGTTCATTGCATTTATGTTCCTGTTTAAACTACACAGTATTTATAGTTACCGGGGAATAGCAGCACTAACCCAATTATATTTACTCTCAGATATACCTGTGAGATTTACAGCTTTTCAGTTGTGCTTTCAAAATTACCTGTGATTTCCAAATCATACTGTTAAGAATTTCATGTTTTGGAACATGCATGTGTGATAGTTTGAGCTTTTGATTTTTTGCACATGCTTTCCAATTTCAAACTGAACATTTGTAATGAATAAGAATTACAAATACCCTTTGAATGTCCTCAAATCCACTTTTCTTATATGCTATTACCAAATAATAATGGTGTTCCATATTTTTGTATGGTATTAGCAAATAGTGACAGTCTCTGAAAGGCAGGTATTTGTTTTCACTGCAGTACACAGAATGAGAAACAGATGACATAAACTTTTTTTAAGCTTAAGAAAAGAGAGCAGATGTCAGCAAATGGCCTTCAACTCTGTAAATCCTAAACCAATTTCTCATTCAAATTATCCCTTTTTTACAGACTTCACCATCGAGGAAAATGACCTGCAAATGTCCAAGGCTCTCTGGGGAATATCATCTGCATCTTTTTTATTGGCTCTTGGGTACACTTCAGTACTTGTAACAGGTTATGTCCTTGTTTTAATTAATTTTTATTAGAGCATTGTGATGTAATATGCTTTGGGCTGTTTATATGTTGCAAGATGTTCATTTACAATGTAATTGAACTCATATTTTTCTCTATCCCCTGGGCGAAGGTTAGGCTTTAAAATGTTGTGTATTAATACACTTCCACTGGTTGCCTCACAACTTAAACATATAAATTGTATATATTTCAAAATATGGTAATCACAGTTTTATAAATATTTTGCAGGACAATTCCTCTAGTAAAATCTACAATTTCTTCCCAAACATACTTTTATGGATGTCTGCTATGGTGAATATCTCCCATTCCTAGTGATATAAAACAGGAAAACAATCATAAAGAAATCAAGTGGAAAGAAGGGCCCTAGAAAGCTGAGGCTAAGTTCTGACTGTCCAGTTTGCTAGCTATGGTTTACAACTAAGCTAATCTCACTAAGCCTAAATTACCTCATATGTAAAACAGAAATAACACAAGGTCATTTTGAGAATCAAGAGAACCCGGGACTATGAAGATCTCTGAAATTTTAAAGTATTCATGTGTGAGTACTTATTGAATATCTTCAAAGTCTATCCAAATGTGAGATGCCAAACAAAGCAAAACCAAAAATCTTCTTTTTGGCAGCTTTTGCTTAATGATCATGTGAAACATAGCATATTTTAAAGTGGACTTTAAAATATTCTCCATGACCAGTACTTTTTAAAATGTCCTCACTACCAGTACTCTTTAAAATGTCATGCACATATGGATCAGCTTCCGATTCTGGTTCAGTCAGCCTGGGATGAGGCCCCAGATTCAGTGTCACTCAAAGTGTGAATCAGGATCAGTGCTTGTCCTCAAACATGCCTCCCAGTCCATGACAATGAGATGAGGGGCTCATATCAGAATGTCAATCAACACACCGATTCCTTCCCAAAAAATGTCTGACTATGAAAAAAATCAGCTGTATAAAACAGGGTATTTAGGTGATGCAGTGAATTTCCATCTGGCTGAAGCTCCTTATGCCTGTGTGAACTGGGAAACAATTAGTTCTGTCAGGCACTTTGAGTAGCACTCTTCTAGACTGACAGTGGGAGGAAAGGATTTAAAATATCTGTTTTTCATTTGTTGTGATATCACTGTTTATCTAAAGTAACGATGTTTGCGGGGAAGAGTGCTATTGGGGAATATTAACCAGTATTGCTATTGGTTAATCAGCAAAGTACTGACTCTGATATATCTGAGTCAAAATTCCTGTTCTGGACTTATTAGCAACATGAGTTTTAGGCAAATTATCCTCTTCATTTGGACCATTTGGAGCTGAATTGTAAAGGGTACTTACAATGTTATCCATGTCACTTTGTTTCCCACTTCTTTCCTTTATTTAGGCACCCACTGGGCTTAGGACTGCTCAGGAGGCCCCTGGTAGTGGCATTGCCCCCTCCACCTCCTGCACATACACAGCCTGTGTCACCCGCTTCCTCCCTCCCTGATGGAGTGCCATACACTCTGAATCCTCTCCCCTGAGAAAAACTCTCCATAAAATCTGGCCCATTCTTTTTGATTTCACCTCCCGAAATAAACTTTGAAGTGGCAAATCTATTATTAAACAAGACATTTATATTTAAACCAAATTATTTTGAAATCTTAAGAATCTTAGAGACATTGACTGTTTATCACAATGACCATTATTGCCAAATACGCAATCCTATTTTCTTGTTTGTTTCAAAACAATCTTCATATGACTTTATGTTCAAAATCACAAAAACCAAAAAGTGGCCAGGTGTGGTGGCTCATGCCTGTAATTCCAGCACTTTGGGAGGCCAAGGCAGGTGGATCACGAGGTCAGGAGATCGAGATCATCCTGACTAACACGCAGAAACCTTGTCTCTACTAAAAATACAAAAAATTAGCCAGCATGGTGGCAGGCGCCTGTAGTCCCAGCTACTCGTGAGGCTAAGGCAGGAGAATTGCTTGAACCCGGGAATCGGAGGTTGCAGTGAGCAGAGATTGTACCACTGCACTCCAGCCTGGGTGACAGAGCAAGACTCCATCTAAAAATATAAAAAGAAAGTTGTTAAATGCCATAAGAGAAGTCCAAACATAGTGCTACGGAAGTTGAGCAGAGAAAGAGGTTATTCCTGGCTGGAAAAATCAGGAAGAATCCTTGGAAAAGTTAATATATGCACAGGATATAATATGATGCTTATTGTCATAATATTATTTCCTCAAAGTAAAAAGTGCAAGATATTTTGTAAATCCATTGTGAAAAAGAATTAAGCAAAATCTAGACTTTTAAAGAAACCCAGGGTTATTGTATATATAACTTTAGATAAGGGAAAGGGAAAAACAGCAGTGAAGAGGAAGATTAACTTTTACTCTAAATCATTAGAACTCCAATGTAAAATTTGGGAAAATGTAGTTTAGCACGTGGACATTTCTTATTTATAAAATTAGATATATTTAGAAGAAGATGAGGGAAACAGAGTGAATGCTATTGCTGAGAGCATTGATTATATATGTCTCCTACCCAATGCAGGCAAAATTATAGCTCTTGGAAATCTGATTGTCCTCTGTTAAACACTATAATTTCTAATATAATTGGCCAATAAATAACAACATAAATTAATTGTGTTTAAATACTAATGAGATTCATTTCTATTGAGCTTTAGCATATTTCACATAGACATTAATGTGCCTCAAATCAGGGGAATAAACTAAACCACAGCAGCCTTGTGGACATTTTTAGTTTGTAAAGAGCATATATTTGTGGTAATATTTAAATAAGCCTGCTTTATAGGGAAACTTGGGTGTGTTCAAACTACTGAGTGCTTTTTTTAGTAAGTTTGGATTTTATGTAATTGGGTTGCTTATTAGGCTGTGATTAATGCTGTGCTTATTTTGTATGCAATCAGAAAGCTAACATTTGCATGGACAAAGAATAAAGAAGAGAAGCAGTAAAGAAGATAGAAAAGGCTAACAATGCAAAGCTAACAATGAAACCGCCTACAGAATTGTTTTAAGCCTCTCCATTGGGAGGGGGACAAAAATCTATTTAATTATCATATTTAAGACTGAGAAAGTTTTTTAATAAATCAGTCTTGTTAATCACAAATGTTGTGATTTTGAGAAATTCTAGGCTTTGCATACAGAATGCGAGTCTGAATTTGGTTATTCTACATTTATTTATATTTAAATGTTTGAAAACTCTTTAAAAAGTCACCAGAAAATGAGAAACTCATCACATACAATTTAATCTATATCTTCATTTTCATAAGAACCTTCAAAAGACTAGAGCCTACAATTTTTTTTTTTTTTTTTTTTTTTTTTGGTAACTTTAAACAACATTTATTATCTCAGTTTCTATGGGTCAGGAATGCAGGTGTGGCCTACCCAGATGCCTCTGGTCCAAGGTTTTCCACAAATTTTAACTCCTCTTTTCCAAAAGTAAGTCAGAGAGAGCACAGGAATTACATTAAGAGGTACTCAATTATAATATAAGAAACACTTTGGTCTAGTTATGGTTTTTTTGCCTTTTATGCAGCACTCAGGTACATCTCCAATTTCTTGCTATTATTGTTGTATTTACAAAATACATGTGAGCATTTTTATTGATGACAAGTACAACATAAGTGTAACTGGAAGCCAAAATTGTATCTTTTCAAGGTCAAACACTAAGTTAGAGACTGCCAAGTCAAGATAAAACTTCTTTTCATCAAAGTAACCTAATTTAACTTATTCATTGAGTTATTAGAAAGATATTTATTATCATAGCCATGAAACAAACTTAGACTTGTGGTCAACATTATTGTTCTCCAATAGTCCACACCTTTCTGATATAAGCAACTTGCTATTGAATAACTGATAAATTATGAGTCAGATTTTGCTTGAACTCTCCCAGTGAAAAGAAACTCATAAACCACAAAAAGCAAATTCTTACCCATTAATCTTAATTTGAAGTGGGGACGGGAGAAACCAAACAAAAGAAGACAAGTTTTTTACTTCTAGATCATAACATCTTCAACGTTGTAAAGACTACTTGATAGGATCTTAGAGAAGGATGCTTACAAGTTCAACATAACAATAGTTGAGATTATATAATCAAGCATTCCCCAAGTGTTTATTAAAGATGACAATGAAAGAGAATGTTAATGTATATGAAGCTGATTCCAGGCCTTCAATATTATCAACCCATTTTTTAAGTGCTTGCCATATACCAGGTATTGCTTAGAGCATGAGTACCCACATACATGCTCTTTGCCTTCACAGAGGTTTTGGCACGAGAGGCAGATGCTTACACACTTAAGTCCATGTTGGATATGTACTATCAAGGAATTTTATCGTCACCAGCTTTCTCAATGACTACAATAAAACCCAAGCCCCTTCCCATGTCCAGCCTCACCTTGTGTCATGTTCCATACTGTAACAACAGTGGCCTCTTTGTCCTGCTTGAGGAAGTTTATAAAACTTGCTTCATCTTTCTGGAATATCTTGTTCCCTGACATTTATATGGCTGGGTCTTTTTCATGGTTCAGATCTCAGCTTAAAAGAGGATCTTTCTAATTGCCTGTCTAAAAGTAAACTACCTCTTCAGTTACTGTTTTATGGGACATCCTGTTTATTTTATTCATAGTACTTACCTGAAGACTGTAAGAACTTTAATTTTTAATTTAAGTCTTATTTATTTACCCCAAACTAGAATTCATTATTTCATTCAAAAATACTTGTAATGACACTACTATGTATCAGATACTGTTCTGGGTCTTGTGATATAGTAGTGAAAAAATAGACTTCAGTTTCCATCACTCTCGGTATATATATTTTAGAGGTAGGAGATAAATAGTAAACAAATGAAAAAATAATGTACAATATGTCAAAAAAGCAGAATAAGAGAAGCACAAAAAAGTGGAGTGATATTCTATATAAGAGATCTAAGAATGCACTCTTTGGTGAGATGACATTGTATCCATGAAGTCCATGAAGGCAGAAACCTTGTTCGCCCAAGCAACCTCAGTGTCTGGCACAATGGCTGGTCTGTAGGAGATACTCAGAAAATATTTGACAATTGAACGAATGAATGAGTGAATTAATAAAATGTATAATCCCTAGCACATAGTGGGTTATATCCTTACATGAATCTCCCATCAGAAATACAGAATTTGCTAGCCTGTAAAGTATGGAGAGATGACTAAAAAATACAGACTAGAGACAGAGAGACTCAATACATAGTAGTTGAAGTAATATAAACAAGAAATTAAAATGGCCCATATTAGTGGCAGTGGGGATAGAAGGTAAAAATGGCAAAGCACAATGAAAGTAAATGCTGGGGCAGAGTAGAGGAAGTAGGAAATAATATCCCTATGCTCCTCACTTAAAACACTGCATGTGTGGTCACACTGACTGCTTGTTTGAGAAACACAGAAGGAGTGTATAGATGGAAAAGAAGGTAAGCTTAGTTCTGGATATGTTAATTTTGTGGTATCTTTGACTATCCAAGTAAACGTATTTATTTCGCTATAAGGTCCAAAGTTTGGGCGAGGGACTTACGCTTTAATATCAGCAGTTTATAAATGACAGTGGATCTATGGGAGTGGATGAGATTCACTAATACAATGAGGAGAGAAGAGGGATCATTAAAAAAATATCCTAAGGGACACCAACATCTAAGTCTTGACCACAGAAAAACTAGTTATTATCATCTACAAAAGGAGCAGAGAGGTAATAGAAGAATCAAAAGAATATCACGTCAAGAAATGCAACAAAAAACATATGTATAGAATATGAAGAATATGTGTAGAGACCATCTTAAAGGAGTGATCAATGACAATATCACCAGCAATACATATCACCATTATGTACCTCCTAATCTCATCATTCCCAACAACATATAGCATCAATCATATCACAAAGACATCAAACCAGTCCAAATTGAATACACTCTACAAAATAGCTGATCAAGTCTCTTCAAAGTTATCAAGGTCATCATGAAACACAAAGGATGAAGAACTGTCAGATTGGAGGAGAGCATGGAGACAGGACAATTAAATGCACTGTGGCATCCTGGACTGGATCTTGGAACAGAAAAAGGACTTAGTTGAAAAACTGCAGAAATCCAAATAAGTTTTGTTGTGTTGTTAATAGCACTGTGTCAATGTTAATTTATTAATTTTGATAACTGCTCAATGCTTATATTAGATGTTAAGATAAGGGGAAGCTAGGTGAAAGGTGTACGGGTATTTTCTGTCCTATATTTGCAAATATTCTCTAAAACTATCTCTAGAATAGGATTGCTGTAGCTTGAAACCCAACTCTACGATCTGACTGTGTGACCTCAGGCAAGTTAACTTACCTAGCCTCAGTTTCTACATCTAAAAATGAAAATAATAATATCTTTCTCATGTGGTCTTATGAGGATTCATTAGGGCAATATGTATTTATCTTTATGTTGTCTGGCATTAGGGGTTCTGTTTCTTAGAGATTAACTGATTAAAAATGTTAGCCAAATGTTTAATGAACAAATACTAAAAAACTAGTACTCAACTGAGCCAAGAGAGAAAAGCAAATCTGAAACATTCTTCAATGCTTAATTATTATTAACATTTTAATATTATTAAAATGTTGAAAATCAAATTTTAATTTTTTGATCTGGAAGGCAAAACAATAATTTCTCAGCAATTTTTGTTTCTAGATTGCTTCTACATTCCTTATATTACACATTTAAAATATTAAATGTATATTCATTTTTAACTGAGGTTGTAGGCAAGAATTTTTTGCCTCACTGTCCGTACGGGGGTACCATTGAGGAGATATTGCCATCAACTTATTAAGTTTTCCTTCCTCTCTGGTAGACAATGGCTAAAGAAATATCTCCTCTTCAACTCCAAAACTTGAAGATTTTATTGGTTTTAATGACATGATAATATTTTCATAATCTTCTAAATTAAAGCTTAAAGATACTGCCTAAACATTTTCAGAAGGAAACTTAAAATTGTCCCCTTCGCTTTTTTTAATGAAACATTTTAGGATATATTTTTGTTTTCAGGAATCAATCACATACAAGGATAATAGACTGTTGTGTTGATTTCCATTCAGCAAAAGTTACATACAAGTTATATTTTTCAGGGTTTTCTCACCCATTATTTTTATAGGCAAAGTTACATTTAGGGAGGAGAGACGATGTGTCTGGGGAAGCATACACTGAGACATTATGATTAACTCGCATTTTAAAGAAATGTGTAGTGTCTACGTTGTAACAATTTGAAAGAGATTTTTATTCTACAATTTTAACGGCAATAATCAATAAACTCAGATTCTGACATATTATTTGTTAGTACAACATAACATTTTTATTTCCAACATTTGTTCACATACTTGCTACTTCACAAAATCCCTTCAGGGTAAAAATATATTCTTCACCTTGGATCTAGAAATGTGACAACCAATCAAAGCAATTGGCTTTCAAGATAACATAATCATCTCTCCATTTCTATAAGCTTTTCTGCTCTCATTACTCCTATTACAACTTCAGAATTTAGCCTAGAGTAGAGTGACGGGAGGATTTTTCAGCAGATAACATGTAAGAATACTTGCTGTATCAAAACACTTTAATGTGGTTGCTTCTTCAACAGACTTCTGGAAACACACTTACACTTTCTCTGTAAGGTACTATTTGTTGTAAGTCCTGCTACGTTGGCTGGCATTATTATCTGCAAAGTTCGTTTTGTTCAAGCAGAATGTTAACTTGTAATAGTTAAACATCTTATCTAAGTACATGACACACTGATTGCTAAATCTCTTATACATCTTATAGTTTGTTCCTAACTGAAGAAGAATGATAAAAGAAGCCCACAGTCTTTTTGCTTGTGGCATGTAATCCCATTACATTACATGGTGCTATAATTACTTTCAGGCACACAACTGTGGGATGGGGATAAAATATCATATGCTTATAATTCATAAAGCATTCAAAATCCTCACCATTTTTGTTCAATGGCACTTTTCTTATATTCTCTTCTATAAATATTTCTTCAGTTAAATTCACTGTGTTGCTAGCTGTTTGAGACCAAGAAATCACTCAGCAAGCAAGTCAAGTAGATGCAAGATTAAATTCATCATTCCCACTGAGCTGTGAGATATATAGGTGATTTCGCATTGTTTCGACATGTTCAAATGTGCACTTCACAGGAAACAGAAATAGCTAAATGACTAACATCACTAATTTTCAGGTATACAGTAAAATGTAATTCAAGAAGTTTTTCAGTAATAAGATTCTAAATTGAACAGTGTACCTAGAATTCATACTTTGAGCAGATCTCAAAATCCTTCGTGTGTATTAAAATGTTTGATAGCTACAGCAATCATTTCAACTTGTCATTTAAATTGTAGCCACTCTACATGTAAAACTGTAAGAAATTGTCTTCTTAAGGCACTCTTGTAAAATCTGTTATCTTGAAATTTGATTGATGAGAACAAAACTGTTTTGAGTACTTCATTTTCTCCAATGACTATTTTGCTTCACACTCTTTAAATTCCTTATTATTCTTGGATCAAAGATGACTTAAAATGAAATTTTTCATCTAGTGTCATTTTGAGGGACTTTTTTCTCCTCATAAAATTTGGGCTAGAATTTCTGTTTCTAATGCATTTTGAATGGCAGAAGAAATTCAAAAGAATATTTTTTGACAGCAAAATTGAAAAAATGAGAAAATACAGTTTATACATATTATTTTTAAATTATTAATTGTAAAACACAAAACAATTTCATAAGATTGCATGTAGGGTATAATATAATCTCCAGACATTTTTGGTACAAGAGCTGTGTATGCTTTGAAATATTATCTAACTAATTATCAGTCTTGTGCTGATTAACCATGTAAAAGCCCTTAATAATTATTTCTGTACACAAAAGTAATCACTTTCATTACTAATTAATGATATTTTTGCAATAAGAAATACCTTTATGCTTAAACTGACAGAGGGCATTTCTGCATAAAAAGCACATAAGAAAATTTCAAACCAATTTACACGTAGAATGCTTACTCATACTTGAAAGTGAATGTTGGCCGGGCACAGTGGCTCACACCTGTATTCCCAGTACTTTAAGGAGCTGAGGCAAGAGGATTACTTGAGCCCAGGAATTCAAGGCAAGCCTGGGCAACATGGAAAGACCTTGTCTCCACAAATAATACAAAAAATTAGCTAGGCATGGTGGTACGCCTGCAGCCCCAGCTACTTAGGAGGCTGAGGTGGGAGAATTGCCTGAACCTGTGAGGTCAAAGCTTCAGTGAGCCATGATTGCCCCACCGTGCTCCAGCCTGGACAACACACTGAGACTCTGTCTCAAAAAAAGAAAGTGAATATTCAGATATTTAACTTACATCCTAATTTGTTTTTGTCAGTTGTTTTACTAAGATACACTACTTAGATAAGATGGTGGGAGTGTTACTATTTTTCCTGTGCTCACCAGTGATGATGTGAACAGTGGAAGTCAGCAAACTACAGCTCCAGAGCCAAATCTGCCCCATCTTCTGTATTACTTTTCCTTTCAGCTAAGAATGGTTTTAATTTTTTTCTTGTTTGTATTTTAAATGATGATGTTAGTATCAACATAATATACTTGATTTTATCTATTTGACAGAAAAACCTAAAATAATTACTATCTTACCTTTTACAGGAAAATTTGCAGAGCAGTGCCCCCCCCCCCCCCCCCCCC
>NW_016813718.1:2680282-2723112 GCF_001698545.2 Rhinopithecus bieti | reverse complement strand
CACCATTTTCAAAATCACAGGGTATCAGTAATTATGCTGCAGTGACCTTTCAGTTATCTGGCCTTATGAAGGCCAAAACCAAAAATATGCAAACTTTACCCTAATATCTAAAAAGAGATGCCACAGCTAATTTGAGACGTGGGCTACTTTGATCTCTCTGATGTCATATGCTTGTTATACTGTTTTTTACCTAGGGAGATGGTCAGTAGCTTTATCAGTTTCTAAAACAGTTCTTTACCTCTCATATCAAGGCTCTTCACTATACATATAGCCTTTCCATAGACATACAGAGCATGGCATTCCCAAATCAGTATTTTCACATATTCAAGAATGGTTCTTAAAGGTAAAATACTCTTTTACCTTAAAATACTAGGTGAAATACTGTGGCGAAACTAATGACTTTATCAGCAGTAATTAGGAATCCTAAAAGTCTGTTCCAAACTGTGAAACCATCAATTTCCAAAGAACAATTGAAGAAACATGTAACGTCTTTCCCAAACACAATCCTTTTCACTTGGACCTTGCTTACACGGCACAGGCAAATGAAAAGGAAGCCAGGTCTCTAAGGACCATCCACAGCCTTAAAACACTACTCTACTTTAATGTACAAATAGACTTGCCCATTTGTACCTGCATTACTACATTAGAGCTTGATCTCAAGGTTAC
Source organism: Rhinopithecus bieti (assembly GCF_001698545.2). NCBI lineage: Eukaryota > Metazoa > Chordata > Mammalia > Primates > Cercopithecidae > Rhinopithecus > Rhinopithecus bieti. The sequence goes on along the minus strand of NW_016813718.1, from coordinate 2,722,446 downwards.
ATATACAAGAAAATATATGTATCTCATATGTATTTAATTAAATAATCTGCTCCTTTACTCGGCACCAGTTAAATTGGGACCAGCCCTTTGCCTCTTGTGAGATCACTCATCGATTCCAAGTACTTGTTTTGCCAATTACTAACTTGCATGCCATTGTGCTCACTATCCTGGAAATGCAGTGAGTGATGCTAAAAGCAAAGAGGGAAGGACTTGGACATCATCATTCAGAGACCCCAAAACTTTGCTCCTCACCATATCATACAGAGTAGTAGCCAGTAAGTTATTTGCTTATAACAAAGAAAATATCTTAAATGAAGAATCAGATGAGCAATTTAAAATTATATTTGCAGGCAACTTAAATTTTAGTTCAAGGCTTGTATGCTAAAAAATTATTAATAACAAAGACCTTTATTTTCGTGCTGAAATAGGTTTGATGCCAAGTCCTGTATGGGTAGTCGTTACATAATTTATACAGGTCCTAATGTCTGGATTTGAAGTTTTATTTTTTATGATAAAAGCTGACAATCTGTATGATTTATTGTGTGTTTATCACTATGCCAGGCACTGATAATTGACTTACATACACTACTTCCTTGAATTCTTACATTTTCCTTTGTTCCTGCCCTTCTGTTTGCTCAGGATGCTCTATACCCTTCTTTCAATTCTCACACACCCTAGGTCCCAGTGCAAGCATAATTTTCTCAAGGAAACTTCTCAGATCAGGTCATATTCACCTATTTTAAGATATTTTAGCACTTTTTCTAATCAATGTTGGAGCCACGATTCAGACTTCTATAATTATCCTGTCATTTATAGAGACCGTGTTTTATGTGAGAAGGACTTAGGCTTTGCCACAGGTATATTTGGCATGTAACAGTTCAATACCAAAGCACCTTTGACCATCAAGTCTTTGGCCTTCAAGAGAAGAAAATGTAGAGAGACCATCAGGAGCTTAAATGAGATTTCTCCCCACATTGGCAGAAGATAAGCTAACCTGCAGGGAAGCTCTAGAAAACTAACTACACTACCCGCAAACGGACATGCACACACAGTCACACACACACACACACACACACACACACACCCATTCATATACCCACACTACAAATGCTACATACGTACACCTCTACATTTCTCTGGACATCCACTCTAGCTCAAGAGAATTAGTGATATTCCTATCACCAATATTTGGCATTGACTAGTGTTATCCCATCTGGGAAGAGGCAAAATTAGACAGTGGGAAAAACCCTGGGTCAAAAGACCTAAATTTTTCATTCTTGCTTGCCACCCAGGCAATTTCCTTACCACATGCTTCCTGTCTTCTCTTCTGGAATTTCCTTATATATTGGAGGGAGACAATAGTTTCTGCCCTGCATGGGTCACAGTGTGTTTTAAGGATTTAAAATAAAGTTTGAAAACTGTAGAATAATATGCAAATTTAAGTGTCATTATTACTCCCACTATAATTCCATTCTCAGTCTTCTTTCTCAATAGTTATAACAATTTGTTTCACCTGTATATTTCAATGATATGTTTCCAGAAGACATGGAAAAATAAAACTTCAGATATCTGCAAATATGTGTGTACATAGAAGCATATAAAACTGACAGCCAACCAACTGGCCTTGAATTAAGATACCAGTCTTTACTGATAGTATTAGTCATAAGCATAACTGATGTCATTCTTGTATTCTGAAAACGGTTCTCTGAGAGCAGAGCAGATACTAAACACAAAATGCTGTTAAAGTATTAATTCTTATATATACCAAACTTCTAGATGGTGGACACTTCTCTGTAGTTTCTGTCTAGATATTCAGATATTCTGCCTCCCTGCCCCATCACCAAACTGGGAATGGGAATATGAATTATCAAAACTTTTGATAACGTATATCAAAAAAACTTTGAAAATCTGTATTTCTTTAAACTAAGAAATCCCAGCTTCAATAATTTATCCTAAGTAAAAAATTAAAGGTATAAACTGTATGCAAATAAAGGCACAGTACTCTCTGTAACAGGAAAAATAGGAAACAATATAACAGTGTAGCAACAGCAAGATTGTTAAATACATCAACATATATTCATATAATGAAGACAAAGGAGCAATCTATTGTTACTTTTCTTTTGCTTTAATCTTATTTTTTAGCATGAATCATATTAAAAATAAAAAGGAACTAGTCTAGATATTTCAACTTTATTGAAATATAATTGATATATAATAAACTGTACATATTTAAATGTAAATTTTGTGTTTATATATATATAGTTGTGAAACCAAGTAGCAGTGTCAAGGTAATGAACATATCTATCATGCCCGAAAGTATCCTTGTCCCCTTTGTAATTACTCCTACTCTCCCATCTTATCTTCAATCCTAAAAGATTACTTTCTGTTTTCGATTCACTGTCTTTTTTTTAGAATTTTATATAAATAGAATCATATAGTATATACCTTTTGCCTAGTTACCTTAATTTAGAAAAAATATTCTGAGATTTACTTATCTTTTTGTATGTTCTTTTCTGAAGAGCATTCTAAATATGTTTATCTGACCACCTATTCGTGAATATTTAGGTCATTTCCAGTTTGAGGCAACTACACAATGAGCTTCTAAAAATATTCATGTACAGAATTTGTATTGAATATGGCTTCATTTTTCTTGGGTCAATGTCTAGGAACAGAATGGCTGGATCATATGGTAAGTGTAAATTTAACGTGTTAAAAAATGTCCATACTGTTTTCCAAAGTAGTTGTACCTTTTTACATTCCTACCAGCAGGACACGAGAGCTCTTACGGCTCTATGTCTTTTCCAACACTTCGTACAGTAGTACTTAATTGTAGCTCTTCACTAGCACTTCATGGTTTTAATTTACATTTATATAAAGATTAATAATAATGGACATCTTTCCAGACACATACTTGCTATCTGCACATCTTCTATGATGTGGTGTCTTTTGAATATTTTCCCCATTTATATTGAGATGTGTGTCTCTTACTATTGAGTTGGGAGGGTCCTATATATATTTCAAATACACATCTTCTGTTTAATATATAATTTTCAAATATTTTCTTCCTATCTATGACTTGCATTTACATTTTCTTAATGATGTTTTTGAAGAGCAAGTTTTTTTTATTTTTTTATGAAGTCCAATGTATCAAATTTACCTTCATGCCTTTTATGTTATAGTTTAAAACTATTTTCAAAACCCAGGGTCACTAAAATATTTGTTTTATTCTAAAATATCTTAGTATATTTAGCTATTATATTTACCTCTATATCCATTTTGAGTTAATTTTTATATATGATGTGATATGTGGGTTGAAGATTACTTTATTGACTATGGCCATCCCAGTATTCCAGTACTATTTGTTGACAATATTCACCTTTTCCTCCTGAATTACTTTGGTACCTTCATCAAATATCAATTGACCATATATATGTGGTTCCACTCCATGTCTCTTTCACTGTTTCATTTATCTGCTTGTCTAAATCCATTCCAGCACCACACAGTCTTATTACTGCAGCTTTGTAATAAACCTTAAAATCAGGTAGTACAATTCCTCCAACTCTGTTTTTCATCTTCAGAGATGTTCTGGTTATTCTACGTTCTTTTAAATTTTATATACACTTAGAATTAACTTGTCAATTACTACAAAAATACATGCTACAATTGTGATTGAGGTTGACGTGTTGAATCTACAGATCATATGGGTGAGAATTAAGGTCTTTAAAATATTGTCTTTTGATGCACGAATGCATTGATGCATGATATGGCATATCTCTCCATTAAGATTTTGGCAATTTCCGTCAGAAATATTTTATTTAAATTTTACTACCTGCCTACATTTTCCATCAAATGTATCTCTAAATATTTATTATTGATATTATTATTAATGCTTATAATTTCCATCATTTGATGCAAATATATAGAAATGCAACGTATTTGTATATATTAAGCTAGTATTATTATAAGTTCTAGTTGCTTTTTTGGATATAAGGTAGAATTTTCTACAGAAACAATCAGTTTGTCCTTAAATAACGGCAGTTTCCCTTTGCCCTCAGACATCAGACTTCAGGAATCTAATTAAGAAAGGAGGTGGAAAGAAAGAAGGAAGGAAAATATTCCCCAATGACTCAGAAATAGGAATAATAGCTCGCTTTTCCAACTTGCCTTTATTACAAATGGACAGCCCCATTTCTCTGAGAATCAGACCTTACTTAGCTCATTGGTATGTAATAAATTTAAGTTTGTTGAAGAGATTAGCTGAGATCAATTGATATAACGTATGTGAAAACATTTTATACATGATAAAATTACCTATTATTAACAGTATTTTAAGTTAGCGATTCCCTGTAATTATTCTGTTTAGTGTTGTTATTTGCATGTTATGTTTAAGTTGCAAATTTGGTGCATTTTCTTCATCAAGATTTTGTTAATCATATTTCACACCATGAAGTTGGAAATACTGCCATTAAAATGTCATACCATTTTATTACATTTATTTCATTAAAAGAGAGTGAAAAGATTTTGAGTTAAAAGTTGAAATCATCTTTCGCTTCCTTATGAAGATCATATTTTCAATAAGAAAATGGGGCTGTCAAATTGAAAAGCAATTCTTGAAAAGTTTTAGTTCTTAAAGATGCCTAACTGGGACTACTGACTGCTAATGCTGACAACCTAAGGAAACTCCCAAGAAATAGTAAACCATGTGGATTCTTTCCCTTGCTCAGAGAAGTTCCATACACTTCAGGACAGGTTTTGGGTAAATACTGCATAAAGTCTCTCAAAAGCCAGGGCTGCAGCTTTATGTGGCCAGTTCCCAAACAGAAAGGTAACAAGATGTTAAGAAAATAAAGATAAGGGATGGAAGGAGAAAGTGAAAGGGACATGGAGAGAATGAGAGAAGAGAGATTGAGTTTAATGGGGACTTTTGTATGTGGTTGTATCTATACTTTTACTAGTTTCACCTCTTTTAGAACTTCATTTCTGTAAAAGCAGGAAGCATGGCTGACTCTATGTATGCTTTATTGATTTCTGTAAAATAATAAATGATGAGAGGAAGATTTATTACAACTTTTCAGCAAAATACACTCTTTGGAAAACAAGACTAATGTCAATGTGATGGTACACAAAATATGAGCTGCCTTCAAGGGAGCTCATTTTATATCATGATTAAAAGAAATACAGAGCTTTTTCCCTTTGGCTTTAATAATTTATACCAATCTTTGGTAACTTAAGTGAATGTTTTGGTATTCACTGTGTGGAGCAGTTATATTTCACAGTTAATGAATGGACTAATAAATCCTACAGAGTCAGTTGGGCTGGGTGCCCTCTCCCTTTGCTGATTGAATTAACTTACTGCTCTAAGCCTCCTATGCCCACTCACCATCAACCCCCAAGCACTTTCTAAAGCAATTGTGCTTTCATTTAAAGCCTCTACTGAAACAAACTTTGTGACAAAAATAATAATTTCCTTTAGTTCAGCATCCTGAGTTGTTTTCATCTTTAGCAAACAACTCTCCAAAACCACTTTTACTCTCTAATTTGTTTTGTTTCATTCTTATTGGAAAGCAAAGGACAGAGACATTGTGATCATTTGTTCTGAAGCTTCTACGTGAGATCTCTTTTTGATGGGATTGATTTGGAAACCACTCTAACTCACTAGGGAGGCCTTCACTGCACTTCCTTGAAACTGTTTCTAAGATGACCTTAAAAATAATTCTTTAAATTTTCCACAGTAGGAAAACAATTACAAATTCTCTGAATACCATTTTTTTCCATTTTCAGTAGAGAAAAAAATAGCTCTCTATTCAACTCCTCCTTTTTCTTAGCAGTTTTCTCTATTGTCAACAAAATTCTAATTGTGATATAAGTCTGCAATATTTTTAAGAAATGCAAAAATCCACATTGTCTGGAGAGCTTCCAAAAGAAAATAAAACTTCTCCAGTTTGGAAAATGGCCAGCAGAATGTAGTTAAAATTTGAGAAAACACTTTAGGAAGATTTATTTCTTCAGAAAGTCTTACACTGAAAAGTTGGAATACATAGCCTAATTAATGTTTAATGCTGGCAGACAAATGCAAAAGGGAAAGCAGCCAAGCTTCAATGGCCACTTCCCTAAAGAGAAATAGAAACTTCATAATCAATCAACATGAAGCATTTATTGTACAATCTATTATATGTCTATCACTATTCTGTGTTGTGGGGAATACAGAATAATGAGAAACCAGAAGCGTTGACTAGTTGGAATGACAACATCAAATGATCCAGAGAAATTCTTTTTTTTAATTATTGTTTTTAACTGGCATGCAATAATTGTGCATATGTATGGAGTACAGTGTGATATTTTAGTATATGATAATATGTAATGATCAAATTGGGGTAATTAGCATGTCTAACACCTCAAACATTTGTATCCTTTTTTTTTTTTTTTTTTTTTTTTGGTGTTAGAAACATTCAAAATCCTCTCTTCTAGCTATTTAAACAACACAATAAATTATTTTTAACTACAGTTACCCCTCAGTGCTATAGAACACTAGAATTTATTTATCCTATCTAGCTGTAGTTTTGTATCTGTTAACCAGCTTATCTTTACACCAATTTCTACTGGCTTCAACTGGCTCTGAATCTCAGATTTAATTGAGGCACTTGTGTGAAAAGATAAAATTTGAACAGACCTTTGAAGAATAATTAGGGTTTGGATAGATGGAGGAGACAATAGGAGAGCATTCAATGAATGAGGGACAATAGGCTGACTCTTAGGATCATTAATGCAGCCTGGTTGGAGTTCTGGATGTTTGCCATGCAGTAGTGGGATGTTAGGTTGTATCCATTACATTGATTCCAGAAGGCACAGAAAGACATTGTGCTAAGAAAGTTACTAAATTTTTTGGAATGAGAAATGAGCAATAATATGGGTCATTTAAGGACAATTGCAATAGAGAATTATTGTAGGCAGAGAATAACTGTAACAACTTCGTAGTAATCCAAGCATGAGGGAATACAAACATAACTAGGGCTATGGCTGCAGAAACAAAGAGAAAAAAGATAGAAATGAATGACATTTTGAATAAGAATATGATTTTTGATCCATTAGGTATGAAGAATTAAATAAAAGAATTATTTCAAGATGATTTCATGGAATGTAGCCTAGAAAAAAAGGTAATTCTTTTGGCAGAATCAGGAAAGTTTGGATGAAGAATTGTCTTTTGGATGACAATCGTTATCTTTAGGATGAAGAGTTCCCCCAAGCCAGCGAGAGGGTGGGAATAAGGGGAGATGGATGTGGCTAACGTGGTAGGAGAGAGGGAATAGACACTATGATGGATTACCACTTGTAACAAAGATTTTAGGGTGCTAGAAAGACATTTAAAGGACAATATCAAAGTGACAGTTGGGAAAGATAGAGGATAAGAGCAAGAAACAATGGAATATTCTAGGGAGCATGAAGCCAACCAGCTGCCATGCAGTGGATTTTTTTTTTTTTTTTTTTTCTGAAACAGAGTCTCGCTCTGTCCCCCAGGCTGGAGTGCAATGGCGCCATCTCAGCTCACTACAACCTCCGCCTCCCAGGTTCAAGCGATTCTCCTGCCTCAGTCTCCTGAATAGCTGGGACTACAGGCATGTGCCACCATGCCTGACTAATTTTTTGTATTTTTAGTAAAGACGGGGTTTCACCATATTGGCCAGGATGGCCTTGATCTCCTGACCTCATGATCTGCCCACCTCAGCCTCCCAAAGTGCTGGGATTACAGGCGTGAGCCACTGCACCCAGCCACAGTGGATTTTTCTAGAAGAAAAGCTCTATACCATTCCTTTTTGTTTTTTCATCTCCTGACACTTTATCAATTATTCTTACTCCTATAATTTCTTCCATGCCTACCACAAAGGGTTGGTGAGTAGGTCATATATAAATAAGTTTACTTTGTAAATTGTAAGGGGCTATATAAGTTTGTATATGACCACTATATCCTATGTTATCCTCATACTATTTTTTTAAAGCCACTATATCTCTACTCCTCAAGCATGAGTTGCACAAAGTGACTTTGTCACAAAGGGTAGTGTATGGAAAAGAAAAAAAGAGGAGTAAATTTATGGTGGAGAAAGCTGCTGACAAACACTGCCTCAGCCAGGTGATCAAGGTAAACATCAACAGTAATATGTTATTTTGATAGCACATACCCTTAATAACCTTGATCAGTGTAATGAAAACAACACTTTACCTCTGTTGTCTTCCGCCCAGAAACTTAAAACCCCAGTCTAATCATAAGGGAAAAAAATAAATAAATAAAACAGACAATTCCCAGGTAAGAGACATTCTAGAATATTCTTGACCTGTACTCCTCAAAATTCTCAAGGTCATCAAAAACAAAGTTTGAGAAACAGTCACAGTCAATACTGTGAATACTAAATGCAATGTTGTATCCTGGATGGGATCTTGGAAGAGAAAAAAAAAAAAAAAAAAAAGGACAGTAAGTAAAAACTAAGAAAATCTGACCACTAAAATAGAGAATTTAGTTTAATAGCAATGTTTTCACATCAGTTCATCCATTCTGACAAATATACATACCAACATAAGATGCTGATAGTAAGGGAAACTAGGTGTGGGGTACAAGGGAACTCTACTCTTTTTGCAATTTTTCTGAAATCTAAAGTATTATAAACTAAGAATGTTAGTTAATATTTAAAAGTAATATACAAAAACAGCCTAAGGGGCTGGGCACAGTGGCTCACACCTGTAATCCCAGCACTTTGGGAAGCTGAGGTGGATGGATCACCTGAGGTCAGGAGTTCGAGACCAGCCTGGCCAACATGGTGAAACTCTGTCTCTACTAAAACTACAAAAATAGCAGGGCGTGGTGGCATGTGCCTGTAATCCCAGCTATTCAGGAGGCTGAAGAAGGAGAATTGCTTGAACGTAGAAGGTGGAGGTTGCAGTGAGCCAAGATCGTGCCATTACACTCCAGCCTGGGTGACAGAGCGAGACTCCATCTCAAAAAAAAAAAGAAAGAAAGAAGAGTAGAGGGAAATTTAACATTTTTTAAAATTAACATAAATTTCCTAAGAAATTCTATTCATGCTCATTTGGATCGATAAATATCACCCACTTCTTACGTAGACCTCTCAGGTAAGCCTTATATAATGTTGGGAACTTGAAGTCAAATAGAGTAGATACTTTGAAAATACGATTTGGAAAATGAAATAGAGGTTTTACAGTTAGATGTCTTAAAGTAGTTGCTCTAAAATGACATCAGTTTTAGAATTTGATCATACAGTTTACTATATCTTTATTAGAATGATACTTATATTATAATGCCACTATGATATTTTTTCCCCTACAATGTTGATAAATGAGATGGGAAAGGCATTTTCAAAATCTAACATTTGAATATATAATTAAAGTTTTTTCTATCTTACTGTTTTACTATTTTCTATCTTACTGTTGGATTTGAGATAACTCATTTGTGTTTATCTATTATTCAGAATAACTATAATTTTAGTTAAAAAAAGTAACTGAGAATAATTTGTAGGAATTAGCCCAAATAGTTAAATGATCCATCTAGAAAGTATTCCTTTTCCAGCTACTATTTTACAGTTTTGTTTGATCTTGGAATATCTGACTCATTAATGATAACTTATCTTTCACTTGGAATTTTGTCTGAATTTTGGATCTTGATTCCTCAAGTTCTGGGTAAGCAAATGGAAATAACTGCAAAACTTGGATGAGCATATTTCTATCCTGTCAAACTTTGCGACTAAGTCTGGGTGCCTGCAAATTAGATGTCTGTGTAGTGCCAGCTACTCGGCAGGCTGAGGCAGGAGAATCGCTTGAACCCGGGAGGCGGAGCTTGCAGTGAGCCCAGATCATGCCACTGCACTCCAGCCTCAGTGACGGAGCAAGACTCCATCTCATAAATAAATAAATAAATAAATAAATAAATAAATAAATAAAACATTAGATGTCTGTGGCCTCAACCCTAAATCACTATAAGTAGGGGCTTTCATTGAGTTTGAAATGAACACTAGGGCATATGCAAAGTTTTCCTTCCTAACAGAGTGGAACTGTGACTGTTGAATACAAAGGCTGAGAGTGAGGAGCCACAGCCTATAAGACATTATTTAAACTAAGCCTTGTAACCCAGTTCATCAGCAACACTTTGCTTCCACATCTCTTTTGGGAACTTGTCAAGCTCTTCACCTCTTAGATTAATAAAACTGTAAAAGATCTTAGTGGTTATTAATTCTGTCTTAACTTTACATATAAAAATATTAAGAGATGGAAAGGTCAGGTATTCTACCTGAAGGGCACACTGAGGTGGGATGAAATCTCTAGATCCCCAGCTACTGCCTCAGTGTATCCTCTTTCCATCCACAGCCATAATTGTGTTCAGTTGTATTTGGAAGATGACTATTCCATGACTGGCTCTGAACCACCATGTAGAGACTCATAATGCATGTTAGCATAGTAAAGACTTGGAAAAACCTTTTAGTTAAAAAATTCACTTTGTTTAAACTTAAATTTTCCAAAATTATTTAATATTATGAAAAATCTTTTTTGAAATATTACCTTTTGCCACTTTGAAAAAGACCCTTGGGGAAAACTTCATCCTACATTGTTCAAAATCAGGAAATGAACCCAAGTAATGAAAATTATTGCCTTTATAATAGAAATGTCCAACCTTGCCTTCTTTCCAGACAGTTCTCATTTCTTTGGCTTTCAGTGGCTATGATGTTTCAAATTGGCTAACTGGGAATTTAAATTTTTAAACATGGATGAACACATGAAAAGGATTAGGTGTCATGTGCTATGCAGAGTGGAGGAGGGATGAAACACTGAATTGGTGGGAAAAATAATCAATAAAAATTACATGACCTACAAAATATTTTTTATACTCATTTTTTTCTAACCTCCCTAAGTAAAGGTCATTCTGACTGCCAGTTAATAAGATTAGCAACTGCTCTTGGGAGAAATTTCAGGAATGTCACATTTTGTGCAGCACAAGAATATAATAAAACATAGAACCCATGACCCCTTTATGGGTAGCAAAAAACATTATCTTAAATATAAGTAGAATTGAATACACTAGAACAGGCTAGAAAATAATCAGAGTATATCATTGTGTGGTAATAACTTGAATATATTCATTATGTCTTACTAAATTTCTTACTGTATATTGGGGTAAAACAATGCTTGTAAAACAGTTATTAGAGCACAGTTCACACTTTGAGAGGCTGAGACGGGCGGATCACGAGGTCAGGAGATCGAGACCATCCTGGCTAACATGGTGAAACCCCGTCTTTACTAAAAAAAATACAAAAATCTAGCCGGGCGAGGTGGTGGGCGCCTGTAGTCCCAGCTACTGCGGAGGCTGAGGCAGGAGAATGGCGTAAACCCGGGAGGCAGATCTTGCAGTGAGCTGAGATCCCGCCACTGCACTCCAGCCCGGGCGACAGAGCGAGCCTCCGTCTCAAAAAAAAAAAAAAAAAAAAAAAAAAAAAAAAAAAAAAAAAAAAAAAAAAAAAAAAAGCACAGTTCAGATATAAAACAAATATTTTAAAACCTTTGTATAGCTTAAATTATTGTGAAAAAGCACGAGTATTGAACTATTTCTATGGAAAAGAACACTACCCTATGTACTAAGAAAAACAGTTGCACAATATTACATTTGGCTGGGTTGTCCATTCTTTATACTACATGCCACAAAAACAGAAAGCACAGGAATACTAAGTAGGGCATATTCAGCAGTGTATAAGAGAGAGCAATAAACCAAAGGACTGAGCTAGCAGTAGAGAATATCTTAAACACCAAAGTCTGCAGCTGGAGCTGGGCTAACTAGAAGGAATGTCTTAATGAATACAGAAGTTGGACTAAAGTAGGGGATGCAGAAAGTGTCCAAAGACCTATTTCATGCTATTTGTATAAACTAAAGCACAGAAATCAGGATTAATGCTAAGATCTAAATTTAAGGAGAAACTTTATGAGAACAGGGGACAGAAGTAACACAAAACAGACCTATACACTACATCAATGTAATTCCGAATGTGAATAGATTTTAAGGAAACCAAAATTACAAGGAAAATAGGTGGAACTAAAGAGAGCTCAAGCTAAAAACTTAAAAAAGCAAATGAATTAGGCGGGGCGCGGTGGCTCAAGCCTGTAATCCCAGCACTTTGGGAGGCCGAGACGGGCGGATCACAAGGTCAGGAGATCGAGACCATCCTGGCTAACACGGTGAAACCCCGTCTCTACTAAAAAATACAAAAAACTAGCCGGGCGAGGTGGCGGGCGCCTGTAGTCCCAGCTACTCCGGAGGCTGAGGCAGGAGAATAGCGTGAACCCGGGAGGCGGAGCTTGCAGTGAGCTGAGATCCCGCCACTGTACTCCAGCCTGGGCTACAGAGCAAGACTCCGTCTCAAAAAAAAAAAAAAAAAAAAGCAAATGAATTAAACATAGCTGAAACTTGAAACTTGGTGGCATTCAGCCAACTAGGAAGAAAGGGTCTGGCTGGAAGAAGACTTCTGAAGTTGCATTTGAAAGTAAACAGGGGCAACAGCAAGCATTTATTCATTCCTTAATTCCATTCATGCATTTATTTGTTAATATCTTGATTAACTCACTAATTTGAAAAAGACGTATTGGTGGGTCGCATTGGCTCATGCCTGTAATCCCAGCACTTTGGGAGGCCGAGGTGGATCACAAGCTCAGGAGATCTAGACCATCCTGGCTAACACGGTGAAACTCCATCTCTACTAAAAATACAAAAAAAAAATTAGCCAGGCGTGGTGGCGGGTGCCTGTAGTCCCAGCTACTTAGGAGGCTGAAGCAGGAGAATGGTGTGAACCCAGGAGGTGGAGCTTGCAGTGAGCGGAGATCGTGCCACTGCACTCCAGCCTGGGCAACAGAGAGACTCCGTTTCAAAAAATAAAAAATAAAAAAATACATATTGTCCCTACTGTGTGCCAGACACAAGTTCAAGGCCAGGATTCTTAACACCAAAACTACTATTTCTTAAAATAGGCATTATAAAATCAGCAAAGGTTTCAGGGAAAGTCCTAGCACTGTTGCTGAGAAAAAAGAATGACATGCTTCTTGATACAGGCATATTGATATCAAAGAAAGAATAAAACCAATAGCTTAAAGTTGAGGGCAAAAACAAAAAATATAAAGAACAGATAAATAAATAACTAAAGTAAGTATAACATTTGGGGGTAATTGGTGGAAGATTTATGTAGTCCTATACATTTCACCATGACTCAGTTCAAAAATGGTATTCATAAAGATAATACTGACTCGTTTAAAAGGTGTGGTATTATAAGAGTAACTAGCATATCTTAACTATGTATCACGCATATCATATGCATTATCTTATTTAATCCTTACTGTAAACTTGCTATCCCTAATTCATGCTTACATTGCCTCTTATTTACAAAATAAATAAATAAATAAACTGAGTGTTAGAGATGCTAAGTAACTCATCCAACTATCTCATTAATAAATAGAAGGAGTTAACATTTGAACCTAGGTTTGTTTGACCAGAGTTTGTTTACCTAATAACTTCTTTACATTTAACATAACCTATTTTAAGGAAGAAAATTAAAGTATATACTTTTAAAATATTACTCATGGGGACCAGATGTGGTGGCTTATCCTGCAATCCCAACACTTTGGTAGGCTGAGGTGGGAGGAACACTTGAGGCCAGCAGCTATACAAACATTACACATAGTACTATTCTCAAGGGGGATTATAGTCCATCTGGCTCTACAAGGTATGAAAACATAAAACAAAGTAATTTTAGAGAGTATTTGAAGTCACAATTAATAGTGTCATGGGTGCTGAAAGGTAACAATCACTGTGAACTGCTATAATTGGAGAAATTTGGAAAATTTGGACTTAACTCAGGTTTTGAGGACATGTTTGAATGGATGGAGAGGTAGAAGGAGAGCATATGTGGACTGAGGAAAATGTAGAAGTCAAGAAGCAAAAGCAAATTCTCACCAGAGAAAACAATGATCATCCTGAATTGATTGTGGAGGGAATCCGCAATCAATGGACTGTGGAGGGAAGACCACGAAAATGCAGCCTATCTTGTGAATAGTTGCTAGCAGGGAATACTGAACTTGGAATTTAGAGAGGTACAGTGGATCATATTACAGACTCCATAAAACCCAATCAAGAACCTTGAACATCTGCTTGTAAATAATAGAAGACTAATAAAGTCTTATGTGAGACTGTCTTCATACTTCTAACTCAATCAAGGCTTCTCCAGTCTCCAAACTCAGACAAATGTATTGTTGTTAATAAGGGGCATTAAATTTCATGTATCAATGATTAAAAATATCCCCTGTATATAACAAGTCAAAGAGGTACTCTCAGTTTTTCATAGAATCTGTTGATAAAAGGTCTTGCAGGCAAAATAGAAGCCATCTAGGTCCAAAGTTTTGTTCCCTTTTCTAATGCAGCCTTCCAGCAAACTGAAATTTTGAATCTCAGTAAAAGACTGGTCCTATTAACCTCAGTTTGTAATAGCTGCCCAGATTTTATGAGTAAAATCAGAATGTATTATTTTCAATCCTGATCCAGCATTCTGGTAAGATTCATGTGGTCTACCTTAATAGTTATATCCTTCTTGATACAAATGCTGATCCCTCAGATATCTAAAAAACTGTCAGCCTCTGAGGTCAATAATTATTACCTAATCATCAGCTCAAAAACATTTTTAAGGTACTTTAATGTCAGGAATAGCTATAATCCTGCTATGGTTTCATGAAAAGAAAATTTGGCAGAGCATTGCTTTTCTAAGTACCATTTGCTTTTCTAAGTACCATTTGCTTTTCTAAGTACCATTTGCCCAGAGATAGTTGCCTGAATAGAAAGAAAAAACAACCTTATGACATTCATTTTATATATTATCATAATCTAATAATATTTTAGTTAGCAGGCATCCATTATCAGCCTGATACTGTGTTTGACACTAGGGATACAACTATGAAATAAAAAGACACAAAGACAAACACTAATCAAATAACCTAGTAAGTACATGTCATTTTTAAATTGCGACCAAATTAAAGTTGATTATTTGAAAAGAGATGAAATTTGATAAATTTCTGGTCAGACTGATCAAAAAAGAGATAAAACATAAATCACTAAGATTTAAATACATTTAAAATAATCAGATATAATGAACAACTTTAGACCAATATACTCAAAATTTAGATTAAAAGGGTAAATTATATTAAAATTATGACTTAGCAAGCTACTGCACAATGAAATATAAAATATGAATAAACATATCTATTTTTAAAACTGAATTTGTTGAGGAATCATCCCACAAACAACATTCTTGTGAATTCTATCACATCTTTAAGAAAGAAGTGACATTAATCTTATTCAATCTCCTTCAGAAAATAAATAAGAAGAAACATTTTCCACCATGCGTTATTGATGTCAGCATGCCACTGATATCAAAACAAAACTGTTACCAAAAAAAGATTATAGACTAATACATTTTATAAATACAGACATAAAATACCAAACACAAAATATTAAAACTTGAATCCAGCAATTTACAAAAGGATAATGCATCATAAACAAGTAATGTTTATTTAATATTTTTAAAAAACATTGTAGTTTGCCATATTAACAGATTAAAAGAGATCTGTGATCATCTTAATAAAAGTAGGAAAAGCCCTTGACAAAATTTAACACCGATTTACAATTACTTATATAAGCTGTGAAAATCAATTTGATAAAGTGCACCTATGAGAATTTATAGCTAATATCACTTACTGTGACATATTAAAACATTTCCCACATTGGGAACAAGGGAAGGATGTTTTACTCTCATGACCTTATCATTGTGCCAGAGTTCCTAGCCATTGCAATGAGATAAGATAAAGAAATAAAAAATAAAGATATTTTTTAAATGTAGAAATACTTCGATTCACAGATAAAATGAATGTTTATTTAAACAATATTAGAAACCCTACCAAAATACTGTGAGAACTGTGTTAAGCTGTATTTCCAAAAATAGTCACTCCAAAATTTTCAGCACCATATGCTCTTCTAGAGTCTTGCTACTCCCCCATCTGGAGGTGGAGTCTTTTCCCCATTCCTTAAAATTGGACAATTTTGTGACTATCTTCAAGAATAGAATGCAGAAGAAGTGATTTCTGAAATTGGGTAATAACAGATAATACATCTTCCACTCAGCACACTGGCATGTTCTCTCTCTCTCTCTCTCTCTCTCTCTCTCTCTCTCTCTCTCTCTCCCTCTGAGTTTTACCCTTAGGACCAAGGTACCTCAAAATGAAGAATTCAAGCAGCCATTTGAATGCCCATGTCTTGGTGTTCCAACCACAGTCCTAGTTGTGTACCCAGCCTACAATTAGCATCAATCACCAGAAATTAATGAGTGAGCTTTCAAATTATTCCAGTTGCTAGTCCTTGAGGTGTTCCAACTAACAGTGAGTGCAGCAGAGAGAAGCTGTACCCAGAGAGCTCTGCCTAAATTGCAGAATTATAACAAAACATTCTTTTGTTTTAAGTCGCTAAGTTTGGATCAGAGCAAGAACTACTACCAAAACAAGAACTACTAAGTGATTTTAGCGAAATAACAAAATCAACATACAAAATCAACATATGATCAATTGGATTTTCATCCATACTAGTGGTAAATGGTAAGTAAAGTTTTGAATAGTCCACTTATATTAATATCCCAAAAAATATACACAAAATCCTTAGGAATAAATTTAACAAAACAAATATAGACCTCTGCACTATGTATTAGTCAGCTCAGACTGCCATAGATACAAGAAACTTGGGTGGCTTAAACAACACAAATGTATTTTCTCACAGTTCTGAAGGCTGGAAGTTTGAGATCAGCACAGACAGTTTACGTGCTGCACAGTCAGACTCTTGTGAGGGTTCTCTTCCTGGCTTAGAGATGACCACCTCCTCAGTGTCTTTACTTGATAAGGGCACTTGGGTGAGAGAACAAGCCCTCTGGTGTCTCTCCTTATAAAAACAATACTATCAGACCAAGGTCTCACTCTCATGACCTAATTACCTCCCAAAGTCCTATCTCCAAATTCCACTGAAGATTAGGGCTTCAGCATATGAGTTCTAGTGGGATATAGATATTCAATCTGAAACACAGTAAAAAATACAAAAATTGAAGAGAAAAATAAAAGAAGATATATATAATAATGTTCAAGGATTAAGACTCTATTATGCTAAGATTTTATTAATTCTGCCCATACTTATCTGTTAATTTAAAGCAATCTAAATCAGAATATTATCAGGCCTTTTTGTAGTAGCTAACAATTAAAAATGCATAAATGCAAATAACATAAAATGGCAAAATCTATTTTGAAAAGAAGAATCAAGTTGGAGTGTCTGCACTAATAACAAAACTACTATAAAAATATGGTAATCAAGACTGTGGTCTAAATACAGACAAAAAGAACAGCAACAGAATGAAACCAAGGGCCCAGAAATAGACCCACATGGTCATTTAATTTCTGATAAAGGTGCCAAAGCAATTCAACGGGAAAGAGAAAGACTTTTCAATAAATACTGCCAATCACTCAGTATCCCTGTGGAAAAAAACGAACTTCAACCCTTGTCACACAACGTACAAAAAATTAATTTGATGTGGATCATAAACCTAAACACAAAACCTAAAACTATACAATTTTTAGAAGAATGCATAAAAGAATATCTTCACTACTTAAAAGTAGATTAATGTTTCTTAAGCAGGTCACAGAAATGAATAATCCTAAAAGAAAAAAGTGATCAATTAGATTTTATCAAAATAAAATCCCCTTAAAACCCACCATTTATAAAATGATCATCCAAGCCACCCAAACTAGGAGAAAACAGAATTACAATTCAATAATTAAACAAGCAATCCAATTTTTTTTTTTTTTTTTTTTTTTTGTGACGGAGTCTCGCTCTGTCACCCAGGCTGGAGTGCAGTGGCCGGATCTCAGCTCATGCCAGCTCCGCCTCCCGGGTTTCCATCACCCTTCTCCTGCCTCAGCCTCCCTATAGGCTGACTACAGGCCGCCCACCTTGCCCGGCTAGTTTTTTGTATTTTTAGTAGGAGACGGGGTTTCACCGTGTTAGCCAGGGATGGTCTTTGATCTCCGGACCTTGTGATCCGCCCGTCTCGGCCTCCCAAAGTGCTGGGATTACAGGCTTGAGCCACCGCGCCCGGCCGCAATCCAATTTTTAAAAAAAGAAAAAGAAAGTCAAAAGAATTAGACAGACATCTCACAACTGAACTGTCATGATAGTACATGACAAAGTGATGAATATCTTGTTAATCATTAGGGAAATGTGAATCAAAACCATAAGGATATATCATTATATATCCCAGAATGGCTAAAATTAAATTCTCAGAAGCCCAAAAGTGGCTAGGATGTGGAACAATTAGAAGTCTCATGTATGCTCATGTGGATGGTAAGTACAACCACAAAAAAATTAAGGTTCTTATAACTTACACCTTACTTAACATATCCACATGGTATTTAAACGTATCTACTCTATGATTCAGCAATTTTATCTCTAGGAATTTATACATGAGAAATGAAAGTGTTAAGTCTACAAAAAATAGATAAGAATGTTCATAGAAGCTTTATTCATAATACCTCTGCTATAGTTTAAACGTTTGTTCCCCCAAAACTTCAAGTTGAAATTTAATCCCCAAGGTTGGAGGTGGGGCCTAATGGGAAGTATTTGGGTCATGGGGGCAGATTCCTCAGGAATGTCTTAGTGCCATCCTCCTCTAGTGAGTGAGTCCTCACTGTACTGGCTCCCACAAAAGCTGGTTGTTAAAAGATCCTGGCTCTTTCTCTTGCCTCCTTTCTCACTGTGTGATCTCTGCTCAGCCCAGCCCCCCTTCTCCTTCTGCCATGAGCAGAAGCAGCTTGAGCAGATGCTGGTGCCGTGCTTCTTGTACAGCCTGCTGAACTGTGAGCCAAATAAACTTCTTATCTTTACAAATCACACTGCCTCAGGTGTTTCTTTGTAGCATCATTAAGGGAACTTAGACAATTTCTCAACTGGAAAGAGCCCAGAATTCCATCATCAGAAAAACAGTTAAAGCAGCTGCTATATATTCATATGATGTTCATTCCTTGGCAATTAAAAGGAACAAACTACTAACATATGCAACATAGATAAATCTCAAAATTAATTGCTAAATTACCTTAAACAAAAGAGTTTGTACTCTATGAATCAATTTATATAAAGTTCTAAAATAGGTAAAATTAATATATACTAAAAATAAATGAGAGCATGATTGCCTCTGGAGTGACACATCATGGATTACCTAGGAAAAGGCACAAGGGCCGTTATTGGAGTAAGAGTAATGCTCTATATCTTGATAGGAGTTTGGGTTTCATAAGTCTATGGATTGTTCAAGACTCATTGAATAGCATAACTACATTTTGCACATTTCATCATGTATATGCTATACTTAAAATATAAAAATCTGTTATATACACACATGCTTAGACACAAATATATCACTCAGTTAATGATGTGCATGCTGAAAGTTTTAGTGTACCTATGTCTACAACTAATTATGAACTTTATTAAAACCTGGGTTGATCAATGCTAAACAGAGCAATGGATGAATTGATATGTTGAAAAGCAAACAGAAAAATCTTAATTGCAGAATCTTAGTTTCAAGTCTATGTGTGTTCATTGTACAATGCCAACAACATTTCCATATGTTTAAAAATTTTCAGAATAATATTTTGGGAAAAATTAAAATTATGTAAACAATTTTAAAAGACAAATAGTGAGCTAGGAAAGTATATAACAGAGTTGATGGTATCAGGAATGAGTGTTTTTTTAAAGAATGAAGTTTGCCATCTTTCTTGAGTAATCTGCTGAGGACTACAAATTACATAGCTTCTAGAAGTGGTTCTTTTCTTACTACAGTAGGTCTTTCCATTCTTTGGAAGTAACTCAAAAATACATGAACTTGTCAGTTCTACTCACTTCCTGGGCTTTAGCTTAGATGCTATGCTCCCAGAGTAGCCATCTCCACCACAGAAGACATTCTTGGTGTCCTGTTCTCTCTGCATTCATCATCCCTTACTTTGATTTACTTCCACAGTACCTGCATTCCCCAATAGCCTCAAAAACCCAGAAGAGCAAAACTCATGCAAGTCTTGGTCATCATTGTATTCCAAGTTCCTAGAACAGTGCTTTTACATAGCAGGTATTAAACAAATGGAGATCGAATGGATGATGAGTTAAATATTAAAAGAAAATAGTGTATTATGCAAAAAGTATACATTATTCACAATGAAGTTTTCACTTTATCTCAGAGGGTTCTTGGACTGTTGAAGGTAAGGTCATCCAAACTAACTGGTAACCTGAGTCCATAAAATAATTTAGGGACTTCTCCAGTGAAATCTTTTTTCCCATGAAAGAAAAGTTATATGTTCAAACTGAGTAATTTACAACATGAAAAAATTGAACACTAGCCATTGTTTCCAATTCACTCTTTACTATTTTTCTAGTTTCTTTTTTGACAAACCCTGTATTGTATCAAGGCATATCACAGCTTTTGGTCACAAAGTTCAGCATGATGTTAATGTAATCCATCCTAGAAAAAAAAATTGCCCCAAAGGAATAAACAAAATCAACAATGATGAAATGGTGGCTTTCAACATCAGGGAACTAAAGAAAATCATCACATAGGATAGAAAAAGACACTGTATTACTTTGGACCATATTCACAGCGTGCGGTTAGAAAGACAATTGCAGGATGTCTACCTTGGGAAAGTTGAGACAAGAAATGCCTTGCAACAAGAGAAGGCAATGGTTACAAAACTAAATAAATTCTTTGCTGCAATAATTACATAGAAAGATTGATGTTGGAAGCAGACATATGGCTCACAGGGGAGGAGTAATGAGATAAAGGCACATGCTGCTGGCGCAGGTGATCTACTAATTAGATTTCAGCGATGTGGCTCATACCATGTTCAGATGAAATTATCTTAAAATATACAAAAGAAACAAAACAGAGTTGCAGGAGAAATGATTTAGAGCCATGATCATAATGAAATCAGGATGACGGAGCTGAAATAAGGTTTTTATAAGACTTTCGTTGGCAAATAAAAGCAATTTGTCATGTAATATCAAAATCTTATTGGATTGAGTAGAGCCATTCAAGAAGTAGAAATATCACTTCATTATACATTCTTTTCGTATTCTTTCATACGGGTAGATACAATTACATTGAGGGCCCACCAAGCTATGCATTTGTATTGCAATATTTTTTATTCTCCATAATAATTTCCTGAGATAAATGTATCCTAGAAAAGAGGGTTCAGAGAGGCTAGATAACTTGCCCAAGGACACACACTTGTAAGCAGCAAAACTGGGATCCAAATTTAAGATTTCTGATTACAAAGATAATCTCATTGATTCTGTGCAATGTGCTCCGTCTTGTTCTAGAGCACTGAGAAAGTCAAATGCAACTTGAAACAATCGTAAGGAAATAAAAACCAATGTACATAATTGCTCTATAACACATACTTACTTCTATACCATTACACAGAGAGAGTTCGGGTTATGGTCTTGATCATCAAAACCATTTATGCTGGGTTAGTTACTTGTGGTGAGACCTTGCATGGTACTTTGAATACTGTGCTCAAGTAGACTTTCCTCCTCTTGGCCATCTTTTGATGTCCTCACAACTAAAAGGCTATATTACCACTATAGTTTACAGTTTCAAACTAAACCACTGATATTAGCTCTTACAATACTGAGATACAATGGAAATGTTTGAGGGTTGAGGAAGGAAGTGGTAAAACTATCAAATTTTTCTTGAATAACCCTTCGAATTGTAGATGTCAAGACATTTAGAAAGCATACTGACAAGAATAATTCCTAGGGAATTGCATTAGAATAATTTGGGTGGCTAAAATACATTTATACCTATACCTAGTTAAAATCATTCATTCATAGCTTCTGTCATGATATTAATAAAAAGCTACAATCAATTTTTTCTGTATTATAGTGGCTTTTCTTTGTGTTGTGGCTAGTTAACATACTCAAATTTTACTTCTACCTGAGAAAAAACTTGCATTATGTAAAGTAAAATTAATTAGTTTATTTGGCAATAAACAAAACTTTTAAAAGTACTCCTTTGGTTGAAGAATCAATTCATATAATTTCAAGGATTAGTGAAAGAAAATCAGCTCATTAGCAGGATGCTTACATGGAAACTGTAGGCAAAAGACTTTTGATAGAATTCATTAATTTTAAGTTTGGTATCAGCATGCCTAAGTCAAAAACATGTGACAGAGCAAAAACCAGTTCTACCTTTGAAGACTGCTAAGTCCTAAGAGGGACAAACATTTGGACTCGGTGTCCAAATGTTTTTTACCATGTATTCAGTGTCAGCTATGTACCAAGCACTATCTCACTTTTCATCTGGCATCTCATTTGAAAAATAGAGACATTATAAAAAATAGTTGGGTCCAGGATGAGTTAAATGGCAAAAGGCCTCTGAAGGCAGAAGAATGTGTAACAGAGAGCTCAATCCTTAAACCATCTGTCCAAGAAGCTAGAGGAAACCTGAGGGTTGAGAAAATAGAGAGAAACTGCCTTAGGAGTAGTCTCAAGTAGAGTTGAAGGGAAGATCTCCAGCTCCTGCTGGCAAGGGAAATTACAAAGTCAACAAGTTCTTGTTACAAGGTGAACACTAAAAATCAGACTGTCTAGAAAAAAAAGAAAACAATTTATCTGCATGGATAGATTTCTGTAAAAAATTAAAATTCCTTTTAAAAGCAATTTATTGGATGGAATTTATTGGAATTTTATGTATGGTTTGTCACCCTTTCTCTTACCATCTCCCCTCTTTCCCTCTTTATGCTTCAGGTATGTCGGTGCTTCTGTGGACCTCACTTAAATGTATTGGGAATATTTAAGACTCAAGATATTTCCTTAAAATGTACCTAAAAGTTCCTTGGTTTGCTCATTTTTTTCCCCTGAAATAAAATAGACATCAATTTCTGAATACTTTAAAATCACTTTATCTTAAAATGAACACCTCTATCTTCTGAGCAGTTGAAAGCGTCTTCCTCCTTCTTTGGAGTCCATATTTGAGTGACAATTACCTGACGTATCACAGGCATCGAATAAGCATTTCTTAAAGACCTGCAATGCACCAGACACTGTATTAGATGCTGTGAAAACAAGTTTACTTGTCGGATCAGCTTCAAAACAAGCTTCCTCTAGCTCTTTTCCTATTTTCTGTGACCTTAGATGTTGGTCCACATCAGTAAAAACTGTCTGAAATGGAAAAGATAAATAGAACAGACCTTGTGGCAGTAAATATTTTCAAAAAGCTCAAAATATGTGGGCATTTAGTAAACTAAATGCCTTTTTTTATGAGCCTGCCTCAAGTCAAGACAAGGTCAAACCAGTTGTCCCTGAGCTAAAAAAGCAGTTGCCCAATCTGACTTTGACTTTGAGACAGTATGTATTTCCATTCATATATTTATTTCCAGGCAACCATTATTAGAGAAGCTATGCTCAAGGCACCAAGGAAACTGCTGAGATTAGAACTAACATTATGGATAGTGTATGGATCTCTCTCAAAAGGATACAGCATATACCTATAAATGATTATGATAAAACGTGGAAAGAAACAAGTGTCATGAGAGATGAAAATATGTAGGTTTGATCTGAATGTATATACACACCAAAGATCAATGTATATATTTCTATATGAATAATTCTCCCTCTTGTTTGTCACTGTGTTATTTCAGTATTCCTCTGAATTTTTGTTCTTATTTCAGTAATGGGTTGTAATTTAATCTGACACCTAGAACTCAATGTGGAAATAGGAGAATGTAAATTTATATTCTTAAGTTGGCACAGATGCAGTATGATGAGGGCTTACTTTATCATGGGCTGAAACACAAATAGCTGCTAATAGGAGACAGAGGAGGAGATAGTTTGGTGCGATAAACAGAGAAGCCCTTTAAGAGCTGAGAATCTGACTAAATGGTCGAATGCACCGTAAGCACATCAGTCATTCATAACCTCTCAGTCTTAGAGTTCTCACCTGTAAATCAGAGGAAATTAGTTTTTACTACAAGCTGTTTAGGTTCTAGTCTCTCAAATCTATTAGCCAGTGGACTTCATGGACTGTGTGCACCATGAGGCCTTAGTTCTCATTGTAGTCCCTGTGCCTAGCATAGTTCTTGGCCTATAGTAAATGCTCAGAAAACACTGACACAATGAGTGACGAATTAATAGAATTGTTTGTGAGTGGCACGCTAATAATGTCCACCACATTCTTTTTTTCTCATATCCTTTTCCAGGGTGACCAACTATTCTGGTTTGCCTAGGACTTTCCCTAAGCTTTTTGTTCTAAAAAAAGCTTTCCTACTTCCTGGGAAAACCTTCAGTCTCAGGTAAACCTGGATGGTTGGTCACCCTTCCCTCTACCATCTCCCCTTTCCCTCTTTATGTTTCAGGTATGTCGGTGCCCCTGTGGACCTTACTTAAACCTATTGAGGATATTTAGGATTCAAGACATTTCTTTTAAATGTACCTGAAAGTTTGGAAAATTATTTCCTTGGTTTGTTCATTTTCCCCTAAAATAAAATAGACATCAATTTTCAATGTCTTTCTGTAGTCATATGGCAAGTGCATGAATGACTCACAAATAAAAATGTCCTTCTATTTGCCAAAAGCCATCATCCACCTGAATAAATCGTGATGTGATAAAAACACAGAGCATAAGGCTTCAAATAATTCTTGGAATATTTTTATCGGACACCAAGCCAAACAGATGTGATACACAAAATTCTAAATTGATGGTGAACTGTGAATATCTGGTGACTTCCAGAGAAAATAGCCCAGGAGAGCAGGAATCACCAACCTGGAAGTGGGAGAGCAAGTCCACAAAAGAAATCCAAAAGTGTTTAGAAATCTGAGAGGGCATTATTTCTTTCTTTAAAATTTTCACATGTATCTTGACTGTCAACTGAACTGAGAGTGATTAGGGCAGTGTCATTCTGCAAGGAATTACAAAACAAATTCTATGCCACTGCCTTCTTCCAGCTCTGAAAAATGCAAGATGGCACTGCCATCAACCCCCAGACCTCACTCAAAGCTACAGGCCATTCCCGTGGAACATGAAGTGGTACCCTGGAAGGAAATCTAGTTTTTAAAATAGTACAGATTTTATGCTTGACTAGCAAGGATCATCATTCTATTTTACTCTGCAAGGGGCAGAGGAATCTTAACACCTGATAGTGATGTGTAGCTGGATTAGAAAGGTGTATTTCTCCTCAAAACACTAGTGGAGCTTTACATTTATTTGCCTTCACCTAGAGAAACTCTATACTCTATTATTGATTTCAGTGTTTAAGGATCAGCATTTCAGTATAATATAGCAACCATATTTTCTGCAAGGCAAGTCTTACATCTTGTGCTCAACCAAATAAACACATCTGTTTCAGTGCTGAAGGGAAACTACCCAATGGATATAGTAAGAGATAGTATGTCTCTCTGAATACGCACTCTACTGTGGAGATTTTCTACCCTTACCTCCCATGAGACGCAGCTCCAGTATATTTCACTTTTCTGTCCCATTGAGAGATTCATTCATATACTCATTCAAAAATATTCACTGGTGTCCAGGTGCCTAGACACTGGAGCTAGAGCAGGAAACCAAACAGACAAGATCCCTATTCTTGCCGAATTTACATATGAGAATCAAGAAAGAGACAATAAACAAATAAGGAAAGTAAGTGACAAGTCAGAAAGTGATACATGTTTTGGATGAAAATAAAACAATAGAGAGGATAAGGAAGTTGTTGGGAGGTTTCTAGGACTGGTGTTGAGCCAAACTTGAGAGGAGGCCTTTCATCTTTTAGAAACCCATATCCTCTGTCTACTCCTTTTTGCATGCTGCGTACTTCCTTGGGAGAGCTTAAGTAAATAGGTTTTGGGCCTTATTTAGATAAGGCACAGAGAAAAACTTTGCTGGAAGAATTCTTTTCTTCTCCTTCTCCTTCTTCTTCTTCTCCTCCTCCTTTCTTCTTCTTCTCTTCTTTCTTCTTTCTTCTCCTTCTTCTTTCTTCTCCTTCTTTTATTTTTGAGAGAGGGCCTCACTCTGTTGCTCAGGCTGGAGTGCAGCGGTACGATCAAGGCTCACTGCAGCCTTCACCTCCCAGGCTCAAGCAATCCTCTCACCTCAGCTCACCTTAGCTGGGATTTCAGCCATACCGCCATGCCTTATTATTATTATTATTATTATTTCAGAAATGTAGTCTCACTATATTGCCCAAGCTAGTCCTGAACTCCTGGGCTCAAACAATCTTCCCTGTTCAGCCTCCCAAAATGCTGGAATTATAAGCATAAGCCACGATGCCCAGCCTGGAAGGATTTAAATAAAGACAATCAATGTTAATAATCAAATTGATAGATATTTTTCCAAAATCCCAACCAGGTAGTTCATTGCCCACATAGTGTAGTAACAAAATAGTTATCAGAAAAAGCATGGAAGTTGTGGACAAGTTTCTGGCTTTGATTTTTGATTCAACCATATCAGACCTGTGTGTCCTTACACACCTTATTTTAATCACTCTGAGCTTCACTTTGTGCTATGGATATAATGATTTTTTCATGCTTAAAGGGTTCTAATACGATAATTAATGTAAAGCTTCCAGCACCCGGTTGACACTCCTAATACCACAGGTTAAGAACAGTGATGATGCCTCACACTCTCCTTTCTTCCTCTGAAATGGGACTGACCAAGGCTGAGGTTAGAGAAGCAGTGATAACAAAGGTTAATAATTAGCTCAATATGGGGAGGCAGAAGTTGCAGTGAGCCAAGATCGTGCCACTGCACTCCAGCCTGGGCAACAGAGGATTCTTTCTCAAAAAAAAAAAAAAAAAAAAAAAAAAGAATTGACTCAATTAGCTGTAACAGTAGGTCTGAAGACTTCAGAAATACGAAAGCCTCTACATATTTCCAGATGTAGGACAAAATCAGAGGTGATGGTATGGAATTGTATCCTCTCTGCATTCCTGCAGCACAAATGAAAACTCAAATGAATTATGCTAACATTGGGGCTAAGTCCTTTATTACCTATCTCATATTCTCTATACTCTCTGAGAAGCTTCAAACTGAGACGTGAATCAGCTTTCATAACCCATATCTGTTTTGGCCTTGAGAGGATCCATTCCAACCTGCATGTTAAGAGACATTTTCATTATTTATTTCCAAAGCAGACAAATACAAAGAACAGGAACACTGAGTTTTAGCGGTTATAAAAAGGAATAGCTTTAATTATTTTTTAAGGAAACAAGTAATACTTTTCTCATTTCTTACCTTTTAGGAAATGTAAATAATTTTATTTTAACGAGTTAGATAAACACACTCAAATATTCTAATATTGTAGTGAACTACAGACCAAAGCTGTGATATAAAGAGTCATGGCTTCAGTTAAACTATTGAACTAAGGAGCATGAGCCCGTGTGCCCACAGAAGTCCTGCCTGATCCTTCCAAGAGGAAAGGGGGAAAGGGAGCAGTATCTTAGGAATAGAGGAAATGGAAATGCTTTGGCAATACAAAACTTGCAGGCCCTGCACATTTAAAAAAGAATTGCCTTAGCAACAGGCCTGGTGACCAATCAAACCATCAAGATGTGCCCATGACAGAGATTTCCTGAGATGTGGGACTTTCGGTGCTAAAATTGGACAGTCCCAGGCAAAGTGGGATGGCTGGTTGCACTAGGACAAGTTTCACTGATGATGTCTGGAGGGTAGGGATGGAACAGGAAGAATAGCAGAGAAGACAAATGCTGAGAAAAGGAGAAAGGCCTAGATTCCAGTTTCACGGGGTAAGAATTTTATTTTTATGTGTTTTTTTATTATAGTATCTTATATTTTTGTTAAGGTATAATTAACACGTTATAAAATTAATCCATTTAAAACACACAATTCAATCCTTTTAGTATGCTTGCAGGTTGTACAGCAATCATCATGATCCAACTCCAGAACCTTTTCATCATCTCAATGAGAAACTCTGTACTCACAAGAAACCACCTCTCATTCTCCTTTCCCCATGTCCCTCAGTATTTTAAAAGAAGGTGGTTTCGATTTTCTGAGTTTAGGAGAAAAGAGTAAGTAACAAGACACATAGAGAATCCAGAACATAGTGAGGTTAAGTAACCATTTGTTGTGTCTAATATAGCCACAGAGCGAAAAGGAAAAAATCAGCTCACATCTTTTAAGGACAATGTCTTTCCTGTTTCCCAAACCCACTGCTGTTTGCCTGGTACCCTGATGGGAAGATTGATATCATAAAATTCTTAGAAAAAGTATCATCATGGCCATGTAATCAGTTTTTATTAACTTTTCTTTAGGAGACCTCAGTATTTCACAAGGATTTACTATCATTCTTTATCTCATTTCTTACTTCATCTCCTTGGATGTAACTTGAAATTACAAAGTAGAATGGTTAGGTTAGGTTATAGCCTTATTTTATGTAGTCTCTGTCAATTAATTATTTAAGGAATACATATTTTATTCACCTTTTCATCAGAAACGATTGCTCATCATTTTAAAAAATAAATGAGAATTTTTTACTTCAAAGAGAAACTTACAGAAAGCTTTTGAATTAGCTGTTCTTCCTTACATATCAATGTCTGGTATCTATTTGTTCTTGGCTTGGAAAAGCAATAGTTTATATATCAACCCACCTTAGCCAAATGTTGCTGAATATTACCAAATCCTTGCTATTGGCCATGTTTGCTTTGTGTTCTACAGGGGTGACTGGAAACTTCCTGAATTTCTAGAGTCTGGCAGTCATACAGAAACATAAATTGGAGAAAACTGTCAAAGAACATTGGACAGTTTAATTTTTTATCATCAACTGCTGGCTTCAAAAACAAGGAACTATTGTCCAGATCATAAATGTAGAGTTTGTCACTTTCAGTACAAAATAATACCACCAGCCCCCTTTTGGCAAAAATTTCAGTTAATTACAGCTAGTAAAGATACATTTTCATTGGTCATCCTTATGTTCTCACTGGATCCTGCTTGTGACTCACAGCATGCATGTAAAAGCCATTCAACCTGTGTTAGTTGAAAGGGCTAAGACAGCTGCACTATAATGGGTTGATTACATGATCTGATCTACATTAGAACCAGGTTCTAAATAAATGAGCTAACCAGGTGCAGACCAACCGATAAGAAGCAAAATGTGTACCTCAGACTAGGAGAGGATAGGAGTTTTTACCCTGGAATTCACAAACCTCTAAATGATTTAAGGTTCTATCTGTGGGCTTTAGGAGATCTGTGAACATCCTACAGTAATCTGCAAAACATTATACTTTTGAGGGTAGAAGAAAGGGAAAGGGAACCACAGCTTTCTATGAGATTTCCAAAATGGGCCATTATTCAAAATAATGAATCAAATAATAGGTTAAAGGTTCCTGCTCTTGGGATTGTCATTACATACTTGATTTTATTTTCTACTAAATGATCTGCCTCTATAAACAATGCTTTATATTTTGCCTACTTAGAGTTATACCCCAAGGATGATTCAGTGATAAGTTTCTGCACCTATATTCATAAATATATATTTCTATATCTAATGTATATATACTGCATCAACCAGAATGTTGTCATACAAATAGAAAAACTGTGAGTGATTTAGAATAAGGGATTTACTATGGGGATTACATTGTTATGCAATTAGGAAAACTGGTAGAGAAATCTATGCAAAACTATTGTCTCTGTTTGTGGTGTTAAATCTGAAGTTGTCAGGCTGGCTGTTGTGAAGGAAATCTAGATGTAACAGTATAACAAAGCAATGAGCAAATGGAACTCATATCTATCTCAAATTTCCTTCACCCTTGATAATGCAGGTGACCCTCCAGTGAAGCTAACATCTTTCACCATACTGCTATATACTAATTACATAGACTCTGAAGAAGGAAATTCATCAAGAGATCAAGCCCCTCAGATGAGCTGAAGGAGGTGATGAACTGCAAGACCTGCAGACACTGGTGCTGCTCCATGTCAACATGGTGAGTCTGCAGACTAGGAACAGTCACGTGATGTGTGACCGAGTCTGGCACCGTGCACAGAGCTTGAAAATGTAAAATTGACTGCTCTTTCATTTCCACCTTCCAAACCTCATGAAGTATTTTTTCAATGATCAACTCTAACCCAAAGAAGAAAGAATTCTGGAAAAGTTAGTTTCAACTTGGTTTAGATGATGTAATCTAATGCCACCACACACAGTACTTGATTGAATACAGGCATGGAAAATTTTTAAAAAAGCTCTTACTTATTATACCTATAAAATAAATGTGATGATTTATTTTTAATCTATTCCCTTGAGTTATTATAAACTATTAGTTGATAATATTGGTGAATGTAGATATTTGAGCTGTTTCCTTTTTCTTTCTTTTTTTAAGAGATAGGGTCTCCCTCTGCCATGCAGCCTGGAGTACAATGGCACAATCACAGCTCACTGCAGCCTCAAACTCCTGGGTTCAAGCAATCCTCCCACGTCAACCTCCCAAGTAGTTAGAATGATAGGTATGTGCCACCATGCCCAGCTTTTGAGTTTTTAAAAGTTGTCACCAATGTCCCATTAAGAAATGACTACTGTGGAACCCCAAGCACAGGATATAAATATGGAACAATAAGAGACAGTGGTAGCATCTGAAATTAAGAAGTGGCCAATACGTAGAATGAACAAAACTATCCAGGAAATCAACAACAACAACAAAAGGAGCTCAATAAACACAATAGAAAAATGGGTAAAGGATATTAAAGGGTAATCCACAAAAAATATAAAGAAATGCTTATATTCACCAGTAATGAGAGGAATGAAACTCAAGATAATAACATACTACTTTATACCTTATGGATTAGCATAAATGAGAATGTCATATGTTGGTGAGGACATGAAGCAAGAATGTTCATGCACTGCTGGTTTGAAGTAGGCTGATGCAGGTGTTCATGCACTGCTGGTTTGGAGTGGGCTGATGCAGGTGCTCATGCACTGCTTTTTTGGAGTGGACTGATGCAGGTGCTCACGCACTGCCGGTTTGGAGTGGGCTGATTGCAGGTGCTCACGCACCTGCCAGGTCCTGGAGTGGGCTGATGCAGGTGCTCATGCGCTGCTGGTTTGGAGTGGGCTGATGCAGGCATCCTGGAAAGCTCACGAGGGGAATTTACTTGAGTCAAATTTGCTGACCTAGCAATATTAATCCAGAGTTTGTACCAAAAAGAAATCCTCGCAAAAAAATCCAAAACCACTAGATTATAAACCGTATGCATCACTGTGTTGTTTATACAAACAGATAGTTAAAGGCAATATGTGAGTTCATAGCTAATAAATAAATAAGGAAAACAGAGTGGACTTACACTGTAGAGTACTATACTATCCGACTGTTAGAAGCAAATGAGATGTGCTCTCTGCAACACAGAGAACTATTTAAAAAGCCAGTGTTTCAGTGAGAAGAGTAAAAATACAGTATTTTATGTAAGTTATGTTTGTGGACAAAAACATACTAAACTGTAATGACAATTTAAGAGAATATATAAAAACTCAAAAGTATGTATTAAACAGATTAGAGTGATAAGCCACAGGGGAGGAAACTGGGAATGAAGAGTGAGAATAAAAGTGAATCAATCAATAAAGAAAGAACAGGCTTTGCACAGGGAAGTGACAAGAGTGAGCTGTGGAATAACTTCACCTTCTGTCCTTAAAGACTGAAATAAACAAAGACACATATTCATGAACAAATAAAATTAGTCATAAATGTTTTTTAGAATACCTAGCACATAGAGAGCATTAAACTGCTGCAACTATTTCTCTGAGCTCCAACAGTACTATATTACACCGCAGAATTCACGAGACTTTCTGGTTTTGTGATTACTCGGCCTCAAGGACAATCTGAGCTTTCAGATAAAAGGGAGTTTCTGGTTAGTTTCCAAAAAAGGCATGTCGGAAAATGAAATACATAGTTTTAATTACTGAAAAGAAAAGTTAAATAAAATAGCATGAAGGTAGAAAATATGAATGCTTTATAATCATAATTTTATTTAATGTCTTGCAGTTTGTAATTTAAAAATCATGGTACAAAACTATGGGGAAGAAACGCCTGTGAAACAGAAAATAGGGCAGATGCAAGAATGAGAGGAATGCCAGGATTCTTGGCATCATTCTCTTTAAAATAGAGCTCTTCTGTTGTGTAGACCAAATATGATGACATTTCACGTTTTATTTTCTACAGGACAACTGCAGTATGAGATATCTGAGCTTCTTCACAAAGTGGAGTTACCACCCCTAAAAGAATTTTGCATCCAATGACACCACTGGCCCCTGAAACTCTTTATTGTACTGAAGATGTTGTAATTTGGAAAGGTAACTAATTGGGTGAAATGTTAGATCATACTTTTATAATATTTGTCATTTGAATGGCACTGTATTAACAGGCCTTGCTTATCTATTAACTTGTTTATCTATTAACTTACTAAATGTTCATTGAACATCTTCAATATATCACATTTGATTAGACCTTAGATTTCATTCAAAAATTAACATGCCGGCCAGGAGTGGTGGCTGACGCCTGTAATCCCAGCACTTTGGGAGGCCGAGGTAGGTGGATCATGACATCAGGAGTTCAAGACCAGCCTGGCCAGCATGGTGAAACCCTGTCTCTACTAAAAATACAAAAAATTAGCTGGGCATGGTGGCACGTTCCTGTAGTTGCAGCTACTCAGGAGGCTGAGGCAAGAGAATTGCTTGAACCTGGCAGGTGGAAGTTGCAGGAGCCAAGATCACACCATTGCACTCCAGCCTAGGTGACAGAGTGAGACTCTGTCAAAAAAAGGAAAAAAACTAACATGCTACTTGGGAGTCAGTAGAATAACACCCTCTCCCAAAGACGTTCACATCCTAATCCCTGGACTCTGTGAATGTGTTACTTTGCAGATGTGATTAGGGCTTTGAAGTGGAGACACTGTTTGAGATTATCTAGGGGACTCCAATATAATCACAAAGGACCTTATAAAGAAAAGCAGGAGGCAGTACAGTCAGAGAAAGAGATGTGAAAAGAAAAGCAGGGACCACAACAAATCAGAAATTAGATGATGCTACTGGCTTTGAAAATGGAGAAAGAGGTATGAGAAAGGCATACAGGCAGCTTCTCGAGCTGGAAAATGCACAGGAATGGATTCTTCTCTAGAGTCTCCAGGAGGAATGAAGCTCTGTCAATACATTGATTTTGGCCCAATGAGGCCCATTTCTGACTTCTCACCTCCAGAACTCCAAGAAAATAAATATGTTTGATTTAAAGCCACTAAATATGTGGTAATACGTTACAGTAGCAACAGGGAATTAATACAAATTTGAGAAACTTCTGACACAGTCAGGGACATTAACAAGTAAACACTGGGGATACACAGTATTGTTTATTAATTAAGTTATGCACCAGATATTATAAAATGATTTAACTCTGAATGGGCATTCTGAGAAAGCTTCTCTGAGGAGACACATAGGCTAAGATCTGAAAGAGAGTCAGAATAAGGAAGGGAAGGGAAGGGAAGGGAAGGGAAGGGAGGGGAAGCAAGGGGAGGGGAAAGAAAGGAGGGAGGAAAAGAAGAGGGAAGGAGGGAGAGGGGAGGGGTCAGGAATAGGTGATTCAACTAAGCAGCAGAACAAAAACATGACACTTCTAAAACAGCAAAAATCCCAGGAATCTCATTAATAATTCCAACTCCCATCATAGTCTTTACACCCCGCACCTGCCAGCTCCAAGGAACGTAGCTATTTTTTGGTCCTGATGTTAGGAGTGCTGATAACTCTCCCCATTCTGAAAGAACAGCTAAAAGGCAGTAACAAATAGGCACGCACGGATTAAGGAAGAAAGCATCTCTGCACGGAAGCTGATACAAAGTGTCATTTATAAGCTACTATTAAGTCTCAAATAATTAAATAACTTAAATGTGTGGAACATTTTCCTGATTTGTAACTTTTAATTATTTTCAAAGATATTGTTATTTTTTACTACGATTAATTGGAAAACCAAGTAATCTGCCTTCTGGTAACAAGTAGATAACAGGGTAACTTTTGAGGGAATTTTTGTGGAGATATGGATACCGTAACAAAGTACATTCAATTTTTAACCAATTCCTGGGAACATAAACACCACTGAGCTGCTACCTAAACAGTTTCTGTTACCCCTATGCCATATCAGGAACACAGGCAGCTCTATCTGGTAGATTTCTAAAGGGAAAGCCACTGTAGATTAAAACTATGTGGTATGAGTTTTTCTTCCCTGAGAATGGTGAAATTGAGTTGAAGAACCAATTTGGATGGGATTTAAAACTAAAATCACACTGTAGCTTTGTAGCAATCAAATGCATAATTTAATAAGCTCATTTAAAGAGTTTCTTACTATTCAAGATAGTGCAAATAGTCTTGTCTTCTAGGATGACTAAGGACCTTTATATGACACTTTAAAGATTCCCAAAGGTCTAATATGAAGCAAAACAAAATGTCTTAGTTATAAAAGCTTTGTTTTACAATTGTCAAAGAAAGCTTTCTTAGTTAAAAACTGAATTGTATAATGACTCAATATCAGAAAGAACATTGCCAAAGTGGGCTATTTATTTTCTATTAAAAGACTTCCTAAGTTGTCTTCCCAAAAGAAGTAATCTTGGATGCCTATATTATTTCATCATCCAGTGTATTATTTTAGGAAGGACAATAACAGCTGTTATAATTTCATAGCTACTCTGGAAAATAATTATTTTTTCCTTGGGCTTGTTTTATTCATCAGAGTTGTAAAAGGGCTGATAACTTGGGCAGCAGGAGTTTTGTATAGGTGAGAATTAGTTGCATTAGTTAGACTATCCAGTCCTTATGCAGAGGAATATCTTTATGCTGCTGAATTTGGATTTGTCCATAATTTCCTGATGTTAAATACGATTAATGTCAGATTCACAAATACTCTTTGTGTGGGGTTAGCTGATGTCACTCATTGATGAGATAGACCATAATATTATAGTATAGATAAGTCCAGGTAAAGGCATTTTACTTTACAGGTTAACATATGCATATAAATGAAAAAAATATAAAAAGAAATATTTTATGTAAACATTGAAAGTAAACTCATAGAAAAACTAAGCCACTTAGTCTTTTCCTTTGCTCCCCAACAAGGACTCTTAAAGGCATCTGATGGTTTATAAATAAATATTACAGCTTTCAAATAACATCCAGGAGTTTCTGAAATTAACACATTTCTTATTCGTCATATAGAATCAATTAAATTTCTTGAACTCTCTCTTGTTCATAATTCATTGCATTCCCTTTTAATCTTTTTTTAAATAACAATTTTGTAACTAGGTAACTAGGTTGTTTTGGCTTAGAAGTCCCAGGATTTTCAGGAATAAGAAATATTTTAAAATTTAAAGACCAGCCTCTATAACTCCAAAAGATTTTAAAAGAATCTTGACATACAGGATCTATTTCTAAAGCCAAAATATTAGTTATAACATTCCAGATTAGCACGATATATTTCTTCACAGAATTCCATTAATGAATTGTCTAAAGTCATTGTCACTTAAATGAGTGCCATTCTTCAGAACATTTTCTCATTATTGATTTCTCTAAAATTCCATCTTAATATAAATGTCCTCTTTTTGAAATTTCTGGAATTTTGAAGCTTAAAAACTAGGTGTGAATTTAATGTGGAGAAAGAGGCAGTGGCATGTCTCTATTTTGACAGTAGTTCACAAACATTGTGGTTCTGGTGTGTACTGTAAGGGATGTTATTAACAACAGAGTATTAAAAAGATATTAGTCCTTCTGGTCAACATCGTTTCTTCAGTGACAGTGCCCTTCTACTCTATGACCTTTAAAGACACCTTGAGAATTGCTCAGGACCTACCTGTAGCAGGATGTGAAATTTTTGTACAGGGAGTCACCTAGAAATGGACTCTAAAATTAACTTGAAAGGTGGAAATTATGCGTGGCCAAAAGGCCCCTTGGCAAATTTCTTTTTTTAATATACTTTAAGTTCTAGGGTACATGTGCACAACGTGCAGGTTTGTTACATATGTATACATGTGCCATGTTGGTGTGCTGCCCCCATTATCTCGTCATTTACATTAGGTATATCCCCTAATGCTATCCCTTCTCCCTACCCCCACCTCACGACAGGCCCTGGTGTGTGATGTTCCCCGCCCTGTGTCCAAGTGTTCTCATTGTTCAATTCCCACCTATGAGTGAGAACATAAGGTGCCTGATTTTCTGTTCTTTCGACAGTTTGCTGAGAATGATGGTTTCCAGCTGCATCCATGTCCCTACAAAGGACATGAAGTCATGCTTTTTTATGGCTGCATAAAGCATCTGTGAGAGATATATATCTTTCATTAAGTCTGACACTGCCATCTTTTCTCCTGCATTAGATCTGATAGTTTTTTTCTTCAAATAAACAATAGATGAGCAAGTTGGCTTGCATTTGGGATTTATCTTATACAAAAACGATGTATCTTAAAGGACTAGAGCCACCCTCAGCCTGAGATGTTCACACTTTCAGAGAGAGAACTGAAACCAACAGAAGGAAAGATGAATTCCTTATCTCAGAGTCACTCCAGAGCACACGTGATTTAAATAGAATAGCAAACTGAATCTATTATCGTGTTTACCATGTTATTCTTCCATCTGTGTGTTTTTGCCCCTTAATTTCACTCAAGGTAAGTCACTTGTGATGCAACTGCATTTCTGTTTGTCATTGTAAATCACTGGATTCCCTGTATTCAAGACACAGCAGGCCACTCCAATTAAGCTTGTACCCGGATTTTCTTTGAAAACAATGTGTATAAGACGTTTGCTGAAGATTGAGTATATGCTTTAGAGATCTTGAGAAGGTGAATGTTGTTGGGGCAGGACAGTGTATACACCTTTAACTCTAGTGGAACCATGTCCTTCCCAGCCATGATAAGTTATTTTATGTCACAGGTGATAAAGTAAATTTCATTTACAAGTGGCATATTTCACCTTTCAGTGCACAATGTGTTCTTCTTGTGAAATCAAAAAAAATATGTCTGTAAGTCCTGCTCAGTCATTTCTATCTCTATGTCTAATCACCTCTTCAGTCAGAAAAGAAAGAAAAATACACAATTAGGTTTAGGAGAAATATCTCCAGTTCCCAGAAATTAACTGTCACAGAAATGTTACAGCAACTTTGTAATATTTGAAATATTTTTTGCTCAGCATTTCAACAAAATTCTCTTTCCTATTTGACTTTTTAACCTTTTCTGTGTCTAAAGTTCTAAAGTCTGGGGCCCTTGACTTGCCTGTATATTAGAAGATGAATGCATTATCCATTGTCTTTGCCAATCAAAGGGGACCTATCTTTCCACAAAACACCCTGTATTCTATTTTTTGCATTTATTCTCAGCAATAAAGAATATTGTTTACATTAGAGGTTGATAATGGCAAAAAATTAAATAAAGAATGGATGAGTTTCTTCTACTTAGGAAACATAGTAAGATCATCAGCAAGAATAAAGAATTCATGTGCCTGGCAGCCCAAAGGAACTGTGTGACAAGAAATAGATACTAAGAGACATTAATTAAGATGGAAATAATGAACCACAGGACAACTTTCAAAGATTGAAATAAGCTCTGCACAGAAATCCTTTTTTTTTTTTTTTTTTTTTTTCCAGAAATTGACACACTCAAAACTGGTATCTAGTTATGATATGGAACCTATTTGTCATTAGTTTAAAAAAAAAGTAATGGACTAACTTGGATAGGTAAGCAGTTTTCTCTCTAATTAAAATTATCTTTTGTATAAGATGTAAGTAAAGGGTCCAGTTTCTGTTTTCTGCATATGGCTAGCCAGTTTTCCCAGCACCATTTATTAAATAGTGAATCTTTTCCCCCATGTAAATTAGTTCAACCATTGTGGAATACAGTGTGGCAATTCCTCAAGGATCTAGAACTAGGAATACCATTTGACCCAGCAATCCCATTACTGGGTATATACCCAAAGGATTATAAATCATGCTGCTATAAAGACGTATGTTTACTGCAGCACTATTTACAATAGCAAAGACTTGGAAACAGCCCAAATGCCCATCAATGGGAGACTGGATAAAGAAAATGTGGCACATATACACCATGGAATACGATGCAGCCATGAAAAAGAATGAGTTCATGTCTTTTGTGGGCACACAGATGAAACTGGAAACCATCATCCTCAGCAAACTAGCACAAGAACAAAAAACCAAATACCATATGTTTTCACTCATAAATGGGAGTTGAACAGTGAGAACACATGGACACAGGGAGGGGAACATCACACACTGGGGTCTGTTGGGGTTGGGGGGAAAGGGGAGGGAGAGCATTATGACAAATACCTAATGCATGCAGGGCTGAAAACCTAGATGACAGGTTGATAGGTGCAGCAAACCACCATGGCATATCTATACCTATGTAACAAACCTGCACATTCAGCACATGTATCCTAAAACTTAAAGTAAAATTTAAAAAAAAAAAAAAGAACAAAAGAGGAAAACAATTGACTTTTATTTATGTAGTAAAGTTCTTATTTTATTTATAGGCCTCCTGTATTTCAAATTCCATGAACTGTAATTAAAGCATAAAAAGCAAGTAAATTTAATCAAAGGCTAATGAAATTTTCAAATTTTACTTTATTTTATTACTTTCATTCATCTGGAATTGCCTTTATTTCACCCTTATTTTGTTTTTTCTTTTACTTTTTAATCGACTTATAATAATTATACATATTTTTGTGGGGCCCATAGTAATATTTCAATATATATAATGTATAGCAATCAGATCAGGATTTAGCATATCCATCATCTCAAACATGTATTATTTCTCTGTGTAGGAACATTCAATATCCTCCTCTTTGCTATGTGAAACTATGTGATATATTTTGTTAACGATAGTCATCCTACAGTGACCTAGAACACTGGAAATTATTCCTCCTATCTAGTTCTAACTTTACATCCTTTAACAAATCTCTCCCTACTCCCCTATTCCCTCTACCCTTTTCAGCCTTGAGTATCCTCTCTTCTACTTTTCACTTCTATGAAATCAACTTTCTTTTTTTTTATTTATTTATTTTATTTTTATTTTTTATTATACTTTAAGTTCTAGGGAACATGTGCATAACGTGCAGGTTTGTTACATATGTATACTTGTGCCATGTTGGTGTGCTGCACCCATCAACTCGTCAGCACCCATCAATTCATCATTTATATCATGTATAACTCCCCAATGCAATCCCTCCCTCCTCCCCCCTCCCCATGATAGGCCCCAGTGTGTGATGTTCCCCTTCCCGAGTCCAAGTGATCTCATTGTTCAGTTCCCACCTATGAGTGAGAACATGCGGTGTTTGGTTTTCTCTTCTTGTGATAGTTTGCTAAGAATGATGGTTTCCAGCTGCATCCATGTCCCTACAAAGGACGCAAACTCATCCTTTTTTACAACTTTCTTTAGCTTCCACATGAGTGAAAACATACAGTGTTTAATTTTATGTTTCTGGCTTATCTCACTTAACATTATGTCCTCCAGTTCTATCCATGTTGCCACAAATGACAGGATTTCACACATTTTTATGGCTGAATAGTATTCCATTGTGAACATATCCCACATTTTCTTTATCCATTCATCTGCTGTTGGACCCCTAGGGTGATACCATATCTTGGCTATTGTGAATAGTGCTGCATTAAACATAAGGATACAGATGTCTCTTAGAAATACTGATTTCCTTTCCTTTGGATAAATGCCAGTAGTGGGACTACTGGATCATATGGTATTTCTATTTGTAGTTTTTTGAGAAACCACCATACTGTTCTCCATAGTGGCTGTACTAGTTTACATTCCCACCAACAGTGTATAAAAGTTCTTTTTTGTTCACATCCTCCCCAGCATTTGTTATTTTTTGTCTTTTTGATAATAACCATCCTAACCGGGGTGTGATGATAACCTCATTGTGTTTTTGAATTGCACTTCCCTGGGACTGTGCTAATTAATTAGACAACACTTTTTACAAAAAATGAAATTGTATCTTGCCTGTTTAAAGTATCCACTTACATAAATCATATCGTCATAAAACGATCAACTGTAACAACTGCAGTTAAGTAGCCACATAATTAAATTCTGTCTTTTACAAACATTAATTCTGATTTCAGTGTTCTCCATTACTAACTTCCATATATAACGAAGGTGTTTACATGGTAGTGATGACTAAAAAGACAAATGTTGAGTTTAAGGTTATGAAATCAGTGTTTTACCTGCTATTGCCTAGAAATGTTAAAACGGCAACCTCGGCCGGGCGCGGTGGCTCAAGCCTGTAATCCCAGCACTTTGGGAGGCCGAGACGGGCGGATCACGAGGTCAGGAGATCGAGACCATCCTGGCTAACACGGTGAAACCCCGTCTCTACTAAAAAAAAAAATACAAAAAACTAGCCGGGCGAGGTGGTGACGCCTGCAGTCCCAGCTACTCGGGAGGCTGAGGCAGGAGAATGGCGTAAACCCGGGAGGCGGAGCTTGCAGTGAGCTGAGATCCGGCCACTGCACTCCAGCCTGGGCGACAGAGCGAGACTCCGTCTCAAAAAAAAAAGGCAACCTCTATTTGCTGCATATTAAAATCTCTATTTCTCTTCAGGGTTCACATATACTTTAAGATATGACTAGGGAGCTAAATTGTTATTCCTCTACAGTCTCCAGAATTGAAATTATGTGAAAGTGTACTTTCAAATCAATCAAGTAAACACCATTTGTTTATAGTACTAATGCTGTAAGCACTATAAAATGCTGATAGAATTATAAGAAAATCTCTAAAAACCAGATTAAATTGAGACATGCTCAGTAAAAAGCAAACAGAATTCTTAAGCCCTAAATTTAGGGAATCTTTAC
This sequence comes from Rhinopithecus bieti, assembly GCF_001698545.2. Lineage (NCBI taxonomy): Eukaryota > Metazoa > Chordata > Mammalia > Primates > Cercopithecidae > Rhinopithecus > Rhinopithecus bieti. Next base: position 2,681,474 of record NW_016813718.1, on the reverse strand, counting down.
TTTGTAGACCTAATAATTCAGAAACACTTTAATCTTAAGTTTTGTAGACTGTGCTATTGTTTTCTCTCTGGAAAAATGAAATTGATTTTGTTCAAAGGATTCTTGATGTCCAATGTCATTTTTGGCAACATGTAAGTTTTTTGTTACTGTTTTTTTGTTTCTTGTTTTATTTTGATTTGGTTTCTCCATGTGCCAGTTTTCCAAATACCTAGATTCTTGAGCATTGCCACACATTTCTTTACAAAAGAAGAGGTGAAAAGGCCCAACATCACAGTCACTATAGTCTCTGCTTCATTTCTGAAGTCAACAAATGTGTCCTTTGCCTCAGTTGTGGCATCTGTCAACTAGATGCATTTGAACTCTTCTGAGAGCTTCCCTTGGGTTCAAGGATGCCTGAATAAAAGCTTGACTATTGCAAAACTTTTAAAAACTATTATTGTAATGTACTACATTATAGAGATCTGGAGTTACAGATAACAATGAGATAATGTACAAGACTTATATTTGTTAGTATTGTACAGAATGTAAATCAGTTGATCATATTGTTTTGAGTCATTTTATATTCAACTCTTGATCTTACAGATTAATTACTATTTCCCTTTCCAGGAAAGCTGCTTTTTAAATTTTCCCATCTAGGATCAAGGATTTTCAATCACTATTAAGTTTAATATAGCCCTATTTGAATCTTCATTATATTTACAACCTTTAGGCAAAGCTGTATTGGCTGTCTTTGTACCTTATTTTCTAACTAAAACTAGATTGGTTTTAAATAAAATTTAAAGTTTTGGCAATTTGTACCACAACAACATGAACACTAAATATAAGCAGCAGAACTGTACATGATTTTAAGAATTACTCATTATCATTAATTATGTTCTTTTCTGTTGAATGTTTCTACCTTATTACACAATTATAAAGCATGACTTTGCTTATAATAACTTTTAAATAATTACGAATTTTTCCAGAAAAGAGCAATTTCCAATATGTTACTTAAAAATAATAGGCATGGGCAAGGACTTCATGTCTAAAACACCAAAAGCAACGGCAGCAAAAGCCAAAATTGACAAATGGGATCTAATTAAACTAAAGAGCTTCTGCACAGCAAAAGAAACTACCATCAGAGTGAACAGGCAACCTACAGAATGGGAGAAAATTTTTGCAATCTACTCATCTGACAAAGGGCTAATANTAT
>NW_016813718.1:2674971-2678264 GCF_001698545.2 Rhinopithecus bieti | reverse complement strand
GGGCCTATCATGGGGAGGGGGGAGGGGGGAGGGATTGCATTGGGAGTTATACCTGATGTAAATGACGAGTTGATGGGTGCTGACGAGTTGATGGGTGCAGCACACCAACATGGCACAAGTATACATATGTAACAAACCTGCACGTTATGCACATGTACCCTAGAACTTAAAGTATAATAATAATAATAATAATACCTCAAGATTATACTATTAAGTAGTATCATTGCAATATTTGAGAAGGAAAAGATAATGTCGGAAATGTGCTCTTAATGTGAAAAAAGATGGATAATCAGTACAAACAATAAGGCTGCTGCTTCTGTTAGGAAAAAAAGAGACCTTCCTTTCAGTGGGCAAGGTAATTTTTTATTCTGTTTATATTGAAACACTAAATAAGGACAACATTTTTCTCACAGGTGTGTATGAATTTGCATAAACTGGATGAAATACCAAAATAATTTTAATAATGTGAAAATTAGGACATATGAAAATCAAGGTTGTGTATATAATTATCATGTTTACAATATTTTTGATGACATGAATCAAACAACTATGTTTAGATGTGCATCTGTTTCACATAACAGAAAATAGTGCTGTAGCTAAAATATTCTTTATTTTAAGAACATAATTGTTAGATTTCTCAATGCAGCCATCTGTCTCAGGTGTGATGATCCATCACTCTGACTTTATGAAACAAAATGAAACATTTAAATCTGATATACCTTTGTTTTCTTACTATTGCTTTATTAAAACTGGGGAGATTTTCTTCATGCTTTCTCAAGCATGATAATTAATGATGTAAGCTGTTTGTTTTTCTTAATTGCTTTATCTACAAGGAAAAGAAAAATTAATTACATTTGCATCATTAGGATAGTTCCTAAGCTTGTTTTATGATTCTCTGCTTTAAATGTCAGTCAGAAACTCAGCTATTTGAGAAGTCCAGAAGAATAAGATTATTCCAAATTCTAAATTATCATATCCCTGACTAGTCACTTTAGGATTCACTGGCTTCCACATTGACCTAGCAAAGTTTTTACCAACTACTCCCATGTGAAACTGCATTCTCAGGGGTCTGCTTGGATCATGTGCTTTAGGTTTGAGGTATATAGAGACTGTGTCATCTTTATTCAAGAAAATATGTGGCTAGTAGAATTCTAACCTCTGTTTACAAATAAACAGTAACCCACCACTTTAGCAAAAAACTTATTTTGAACCTAAATTCTTCAAGATTCTTTAGAAGATACCAAGTTTTCTAATTTGTATATTTTAGCCAGAGAAGCCATAAACCAGCCCTTAAAGTTCATCCTCAGACAAAAGTAAAAATGGCTTGTTATACTTCTATTCATTGACTGATTTTTTTTAATACTTACTACATTATCTTTTCAAATCAGATTTTTCTTAATTTTCCAAATATTTTAATGAGTTTGTAATCCCTTAAAGAATGCATCCATGTGTCTAATAAGTCATTCCATCTAATTTATCTGTAGCATGGAGGAGGAAGAGGTATAGGGAAAATGAGCCTTTCCCTTACACGCCTTTCTGAAATATATTAACTTTTATAAGTTTCATGTAATTGTGTAAAGGCCATATAAATGAGAAGCAAATTGTTATTGTTAAATGTTTACTAAATTCAAATCAATAGTTAAAAAATATGCATAGAGGTAAAAGCAAAGAGCAACATGGCACCCATACACTACTTTAAGTGGAGGATATTATCTTTGCTTTAGAAGAGGACTGAATACCCCTATCCACTCAGTCCAAACTTATCTTTATCACCCCTTGCTTTTAAAATGGTTTTACAGCATTTCTGAATCCCTAAACCAGATATTATTTAATTCTGAATGTGTTTTATAATATAAATATTTACTGGTTATTTTACAATTTACACTTTAAATGTTTTGTTCCTAAGCTATTTATCCATGTTGTTTAAAAAATGTAGCTTATTTTCACTACATTATACCATGCTATTGTTATAAACCATGTTGCTATAAATCTTATACAAATTCCTAATACACATATGCAAGGACTCTTAAAATAGTTCATGTTTGAAGCCCTTTGGCAGTTTATAGAAGCTTATGAAGCCTTTTCATAATAATTTTATGAAGAATTAAATATTTGGCACATTTAAATAAGTAAAATAAAACGCATAGGTTTAAAATTAAACCAACTTTTGAAAATACAATTAAAATATGTTTTGTTTTTTGAATGTGTGTTATAGTCATAGATGCTCTTCTTTATTATCCCACTAGATAATAAAATCTAGCAATGGTATAATTACTGCCATAGTTTCGAAGAAATGATTAACATAAATGATGTTTGAAAATATTGCAATAACTATAATGTGATTTGACTACATCTGTGATTTCTGTACTATTAAAACCTAGATATTTCTAATACTATAGGTTTTTCCTTTTACTCATAATTGAAGGAAGTGGTAAATTTAAGTTAGAAATTAAAATGCGGTGAAAATAAAGATAAATGTTTTTCCGATATAACACACAGATCCTCTGAAATCTATCCATGCGGACCTCAGTCAAAAACCCCTAATTAGGAAAAGAATTATACTAAATGATTACAAATAATTTTCCAAAAATTATTTTCTCAATTCATGCTCTCACAAAATACTATTAACTGCGAAAGTCGCAGTTACTTTTCACCAACCTAATATAGAAGAGTTTTCATTGTTTCACATTCTTTCAATACTTGATATTGTCAGACTTTAAATTTTTGTCTATGTTGTTGAAGGAAAATGGCATATTGTTATGCATTTAATTTGCATTTCTGTGACTTTTATATTGGAATTCTTATTACATATTATTAACCATTTGCATTTCTGTTTCTGGGAAATATCTGTTTATGTTTTTGCTCATATTTCTAATGATTTATAAGAGTTCTCAACACTATCTGGAAAAAATAATGTGTCGTTCACATCTTTTGAAAAAGTTTGTTTTCATTGTGGTGCCTTATGATAAATAAAAGTTGTTTTTTAGTGTAATCAAAATCGTCAATAATTTCTCGTTCTTTTCCGTCTTAAAATATACATCCCAACTTTAAAGACATAAATATACATCTTTGTATTGTCTTCTATTAGTTTCTCCTATCATATTTAAACCTTAGTAATCAGTGGTGTGACTGAGACAGAGCATGCTGACTTACAATGGCCAATTATTATATTTTTAGAAATTTGGGGAGCTGGTTGACATCACATTAGTAGCTTAAACTGGGCCACTATGGGAATATTTACAACATGGAAATTGGTTAGCGCAAAAAAAAAAAAAAAAAAAATTCAAAAATGT
>NW_016813718.1:2655658-2674426 GCF_001698545.2 Rhinopithecus bieti | reverse complement strand
GTTAGCCAGGATGGTCTCGATCTCCTGACCTCGTGATCCGCCCGTCTCGGCCTCCCAAAGTGCTGGGATTACAGGCTTGAGCCACGGCGCCCGGCCTATTAGCCACATTTTATTTGTAATGTTATTGGTATATTAGCTCTTATTAAATTTATCTTGCCACTAAGTTTTTCTAGCATATACAAATGCAATTAATTTTATATTATTGATTTTATAACCATCAAAATTGCCATGCCCTCTTATTAAATCTAATGCATTACTTGGGTGCTCTTTGAGGTTTTCTATTTAATAATCATCATCTGAAATAATAAAACTAGGAATCTTATTTTCCAATTCATGTATCTTTTATTTATTTTTCTTCTCTACCTGTTTAGGAAAGGATACTGTTGAAAAAAATAGCCATTTCAGGTACCCAATGTCTTATACAAATCTTAAAAGGTATGATGTTTTCAGTAGGTTGCATAATGGTAAATATCTTTTAACAGATTTTAAAAGGAACCTTATCTTACTAATTTGTGAAGAAATACATACTATATTTTGTCATATTAATATATTGAAATTGCCATATGATAAATCTTCCTCTAATTTCCTTAAATTTCATAAATGGCATAAAATGATTTTCTAATAACAAACTTTGTGCTGCTGAGATAAATTGATATTAGTAGTGGCGTGTTACTTTTCTATAGGTGACTAGTTTTAATTTGCTAAAATTTTATTTAGAATTTTTCTTACATATATAACGTATTTGATTTATAATTTTCTTTGTCTGCCCTTTACAGGTTTTTGTGACTATGTTTTGCTAGCATTATAAAATGTGTTAGCCAGTGTTATCTCTTTTTCTATTCTTGGGAATATTTTGTCAACGATTACAATTATTTGTTACATATATGACTGGATTAGTTCCATATAAAGCCATCTGTGTGGAAAATTATATTTGCAGGATGATTTTTAACTACTGAGGTAATTCTATCTTTGATTTGGAACTACTTTTTTTCACCTTCGCACAATTTTAATAAATTATATTTTTATGGATTTGTCATTTCATCTAAATTTTCAAATGTGTTGACTTAAATTTCTCAATATGACTCTGATTATTCTTTTTTTTATTATTTCTAATTATATCTTTTTTACTTCTGTCTTGTTTAATCAATCTTGGTGTGTAAATATCAATTTTATAAGTCAGTTAAACTCAATCTTAGGTTTGGTTGATCATCTCTATTGTATGTTTATTTCATTTTTTCCATATCACTTTCATTTAGTTCATTTATGCTTTACTTTTTTTTTAATTTCATCGCTTACGTTGTTATTTCCAGCCTTGCTTTTTTCTGTAAGCATTTAAGGCTATGTGGTAGGCAGAATAATGGCTCCTCAAAGATGTACACATGGTACTCCTTAAGACCTGTCAACATGGCCGGGCGTGGTGGCTTAAGCCTGTAACCCCAGCACTTTGGGAGGCCGAGACGGGCGGATCACGAGGTCAGGAGATCGAGACCATCCTGGCTAACACGGTGAAACCCCGTCTCTACAAAAAAAAAATACAAAAAACTAGCCGGGCGAGGTGGCGGGCGCCTGTAGTCCCAGCTACTCGGGAGGCTGAGGCAGGAGAATGGCGGGAACCCGGGAGGCGGAGTTTGCAGTGAGCTGAGATCTGGCCACTGCACTCCAGCCCGGGCGACAGAGCGAGACTCCGTCTCAAAAAAAAAAAAAAAAAAAAAAAAAAAAAAAAAAAAAAAAAAAAAAAAAAAAAAAAAAAGACCTGTCAACATGTTATGCTACATAGTAAGAAAGAATTAAGATTGCATCTGGAATTAAAGCTATTAATCATCTGATCTTCAAATAGAGAGTTTATCCTGGATTATCTGGTAGCATCCAGTCTAATCACATGAGCTCTTACAAATGGAGGAGAAGCAGAAGAGTGGGTCAGAGAGATGTGGTGTGAGAAGTCTCACTGACCTCTTAATTTTAGCTTGGTGAGACCACACGATATTTCTAACCTACAGAACTGTAATATCATAAATTTCTGTTGGTTTAAACCACTAAGATTGTGCTAATTCATAAGAGTAGCAGTAGAAAATTAATACAGCCTATAAATTCCTCTCTAATGTATAATACGGCTAAGTCACTACTGACATTTATTTTGTAACATTTAGTCTTTTTTGTTACTGTCTAGTTACATAATTTAGAATTTTTATTTATGGTCTCTTGTTTATATATACATTATTTAGAAGTTTTTGCATTCTAAATGTATCAGGCTTATTCTAGATACCTTTTAGATTGAGTTCCTACATTTTGATCAGATTTTTATTGTGAATGATATAATCTTTCATGGCTTAGTATACGGGCATTTTTTAAATGCCCTCTGTGCGTTTGTTTGAAAATACTATATACTGAACTTTTTGAGTGCAGTACTCTATTGCTACCTATTTGATGAATTTTAAGTGGGCTTTAAGTCTTCTGTATCCTAACTTTTTAGGAGGGCATCTTGATATATAAATTAATGAGAGGTTGTTAAAGACTCCGCTATAACATTTATTTATTTCTGTCTAAAGTTCTATTAGTTATTAAAATATATATATACACATTGAGGTTATGGTCTTTCTTGGATTCAAATTTAAGTTATTATACTTTCTTGGTGAATTGAAATTAAATGAAATCATATGATCTCCAGAATACTTTTCACCTATAGTCTATCTTGCTTATATATCTGCAAAGCTTCCTTTTTTTTTGGAGTCTGACTCTGTTGCCTAGGCTGGAGTACAGTGGCACCATCTCAGCTCACTACAGGCTCTGCCTTCCCAGTTCAAGTGATTCTTCTGCCTTACCCTCCCAAGTAGCTGGGACCACAGGCATGTACCACAGCACATGGCTAATTTTTGTATTTTTAGTAGAGATGGGGTTTCACCATTTTGGCCAGGTTGGCTCGAGCTCCTAGCCTCAAGTGATCTACCCGCCTCAGCCTCCCAAAGTGCTTGAATTACAGGTGTGAGCATCCAGCCTTCAAAGCTTTGTGTATAATTTGCCTGGTATACATTTTCTATTCTCTCATATTCAACTTTTCTTTATCCTAATGTTTTAGGTGTGTTTCTTATGAATGTTGAACACCTGAATTTTGTATTTTTCTTTAATTTGGTCATTTTTTCTTTAACTGATAGATTCAGTCTATTTATATTTATTTCAATTCCTGATATATTTTCACTTTTGTAGTCTTATTTTTGTGTTCTTAAGTTTCCTCCCAGTTTAGTAAAGTAGGATTTCCTATTAGACTCCCTACCCCTGTCTCCCACATCACTCAATGCCCACAAACTGACTCAAGTCTACTGGATTTTGCAAATGTTTTCTATGAAAACAGGACTTGTTTCTCAGATCACCTCTCTTTGTTCCCTCTTTTACTCAGTTATTCAGCCTTTGCCTATTTTACTTGCTTGCCAGCACCAACCTATTTAAAATTGTGTCTACCCTACGTTTTGTTGTATCCATGAGGAGGGTGGGTCCGGGTTTCTATCCTGCCTTACCGCCAGAAACAGAGATTTTTTTAGCAATGTAAACTTACAGGTTGTCAACAAAGAAAATAAAATCCTATCATTATTATAGTTAAGTAATCCTTTTACCTGACCCTTAAAAAATTGGGCATGACACCCTTAACAACTCCAGCATTGTAAACATTATCACTCTAGTATAAATGAAGCTACATTGTCTCTCTGAAGGGCTTTATTCTAAGAACTATAGATGGCTAAAATCAGTGAAATTCTCAAAATTGCAATCTTTCTCACTTAACACAAAACAATATTTTCCATAAAAACACATGGCATGTCATAGGTGATCAACAAATCATTATTGAATAGCTAATGAATAAGTACATTATGCCTTTACCGATACAGTAAGATGACTACTTTCTTTCAAGTCATTCTCCTATGTATTTCCCTAATTCCTTTTTAAATGTGGCCTTAGCCTTTTTTGTGGATATTATTTAACAAGAAATTATTTTTCCCCCTAAAGATTCCTCTGCCTAAAAATTTAGTGTAGTCGTATATATAAGTGTGGTTTCATTTAATAGAAAATAAATCGATTCAATGTTAGTGGCCTTACAGTGTCGTATTTCAAAAATGATAGGTAAGCATGCTAAATAATACAGGATGTTAGTTACATAGCATCTTAGAGCAGTGTAAGAAAATTTCACTGAGCAAGAGCTTACGTCTCAAACATTAACATTTTCCAACATTATAACAGCATTTGTTTGTTTTATCCCTCACAGTTATTTTTGTCAAAGAACTGTTACCCAGTTTTTTTACCCAGCATTCCCTTTAAATGTAAGGCACATTTCCTCTATAATGATTAGTCTGGAAATTTATAAGACTACAGAAACAAGGTAACTTTTAATTACTTCAAGTAGTATTATCACACATGAGGTCTTGAGATGTCATTACCATATGTTGTACTATTTTACAAGTTCTAAACTAAGCTATTCAGGTTAATATTGACAGTATATTCTATACTTAGTATAATCTGCCCTCAAACACTCTCCAACTATGAGACTTCTGGAGCAATATATTCTTGCTAAAAAAAGCAATGCCCTTGTATCGGGTTGGTAAAGGCATTCTGACAATCTGTAACAGGCAGAATTCCTTTCTTGCACACTTTCCCAATAGTCTCATTTTACTTTGTGCAAAATGTAATAAGGAAAGATATCCTTTGAACAGAACACTTGGTGATATTTCAAGTGTTTAAAAATTACTTTCAGTACGTGAATTACATAAAAACTAAGAAGACTCCTGACTTGCTATATCTGTTCATTGCTGAACTTTTGGTATATATTATAATTGATTTTCCTACATTAAAATAAGATTAGGAAATTGTTAATAATGCTTCATTTTTTAAAGATAATTGTGACATCATATGCACTATCAAATTGAGAATTGCCCTCATGTAAGGTTTTATTTGTTTTAAAACATTTTCGTTGTCCCCAGTTGGTCATTTGCCTTTGCCATCACTATTGCATCTGCGTGTTTATTAATATAAATATGGTAACATGGTGGAATGCATACATTCACTTAATTCTTGATTTCCAGGAGTTAGCTCCTAGATTGTACCCCCAGATTCCCATAAAGTAGATGCTGCCATTGTCTTTTTGTTTTTTAAATGAGAAAAAATAAAAAAAGAAGTTAAAAAAATCCCAATTTATACAGATAAAATGAAAGAAACTTGATTCAAAACCGGCTTGCTGGGATTCCAGAGGGAGGGCTGGTTTTATCATACAACCATATCAATACAACCATATTATGACTATAACTCAACTATTTACTGTCTATATAGCATTCATTTAAGGCTTTAAAAAGAGCTTTATGCAAATGATCAAATTCATTAACAGTACCAACCCTTTAATCCTTTCATCATCCCTAAATGGAAGAGAGTTGTTATCCCAACTTTACAATTTAAGATATTGGCAATAAAAGAAGGTGTAAATCTCATAGGTGAGGAATTGGAAAATGATCACAGTTCTGGCCAGAACTTTAGCCACTATATTCCCACTATACTCCCTCTTCAGTAAGCTCTCTCACCATCAACCCCTTTTAATATATGGTGGCAGAACAGGAATGAGAGAGGTCAACCCTTTAGCTTCTTAACCCTCAGTTTCTTGTCTTTTTTTCTGTGAACTGAGGGTGGACTGGAAATCTCTAAACACCAGTCTAACACAATACTTTATGCTTCCAGGTTTAGATCACTCCAATAAAAAAAATATTTTATGAGTCTGTTCTCAATTGCTATTGCATTATAAAAAAAAGTTTTACTTTTCATTTTTCCTTGTTTCAGCTATGATGATTATTTTAGATCACATCCACCATCAAATCTGAAGTTTTTGATCATATTAAAACATTCTATCTAAATTAAATAATATGTTTGGATTACAAAAGGCTAGATAGAAATTTTAGCAATAGCACACACTTTACTATTACAAGTATTGCATATGCCCTTTAAAATAGATAAAACTGTTCATTTCTGGTTTTGTTTCAATTTCCAGATTGAATTCGTGCCTGTAATAATGTATCCTTTATATTGTTTAATTCTTTAAAACATGAATTGAGTCTTTAGCGGCTTTGTAATCCTGACAAAAGGAATTTGAGATTAACACCTATGAGAACCTATGCTGTACCTCTCAATGTTATATGTTAGAAATAACCAGATAAAAATTTATCTTGTTTTAAGCCATCAAATCTGTGGCAATTTGTTATGGGACCTCCCAGGAAACTAGTATAGCCTAAGTTATATTTTCTTTTCTACACATCTGTAGTTGTATTTCCCCCAAACACAAACAAATAAAATAAGAAAGCTAAGAAAATAAAATATCTCTGCCCCAAATGCAGTGTGGCATATTGATTCTGGAGCAAAAAGAGGAACATTACTGGTGGAAAAAAAACTAGAAAAATCTAAATTCAGCCTGTACTTAACAGTAGTGTACCAGTGTTAATTTTTTTGTTTAGCAAATGCAGCATAGTTGTGTAATATGCTTAGCATTAAGCAAATCTGAGTGAAGAACATACAGGAAATGTCTGTTCTATCTTTGAAACTTCTAAACTATCTAAAATTATTCCAAAATTTCAAAAAATAGATTCAAGAATAACTTTACCACACTTAGAACTAGGATGGAAACTTACCCAATTTTTTTTTTTTTTTTTTTTTTTTTTTTTTTTTTGACACAGAGTCTCGCTCGGTCACCCAAGCGGGGGTGCAGTGGCACAATCTTGACTCACTGCAATTCCCTCCTCCCAGGTCAAGTGATTCTCCTGCCTCAGCCTCCCTAGTAGCTGGGACTACAGGCATGCAACACCATGCCCAGCTAATTTTTGTATTTTTAGTAGAGACAGCGTTTCACCATATTGGCCACGCTGGTCGTGAACTCCTGACCTCGTGATCTGCCCACCTCATCCTTCCAAAGTGTTGGGATTACAAGCGTAAGCCACCATGCCCGGCCAGAAACTTACCTATTTCAAAGTCAATCAGACAAAGTTGTTTGTATTATTCCTACCAATCAGTGCTCTAAGTTTGAAAAAAAATTAAGGTGGTTTATGACTTAGAAGACACAGACATTTCAAAATATACAATCACGAACCATGAAATCAACATAACCACAGTGTGGAAATACCACCAGCCTCCCCACATTGGCCCATAAAGCGGTATCTGGCATGAACTCCACACCCAGCTACACTATTTTTATTAGGGAAGACAAATGACCTATTTTGATACAGCAACCAGTTTATTTTTTAAAAAAAACATAATTCTCAGGATTAAAGTTAGGAAAATAATGACATCATTAATAATCTCACATCTTTAAGAATACCTAATAATTATTGATAATTTTATATATACCTTAATTTATATAGATTGCCACATCTAATTCTTTCAAACCACTTATCACCATTTTATCCCTTAGAAATCGATATTCAGAGAGATCTAGTAAGTGCCCAAGTTTATATGGTACTTAGATGTGACAGAGCCTGGCCATGACCTCAAAACTTTCTCATCTCTCATCCATCAAAACCTACTAACTTTACATCATAGAATGAAAGTGGAAAAGAGATGATCCAATACTCTGTCACATCCACAGGCAGAACTTTCTTCTACGGTTTGCACGGTGTTTTCATTCTATATTTTAGTGATGGTGATTTTAACTTTGCTAATATGCAAATATTGGTTAACACCCATATAAAAAAAAAGTCCAATGTACATTAATTTTAGCAAAAGCAAGTGATCCAAATATGCTCTCTCCATCTGTTGTACATCCTTGTCTACTCTATGTCTTAGGAGCTTGATCTCAGGCAACTGCATCCCCTAGCTTCTGATTAGTTTTAGCCATTAAAAGGCACGAACAGAAGATGGAGTTTGGATTCTACTTCCCCTCTGCTCCTTCTCTGACAGACTGCTGTTCCTGGTCTAAATAATTTGGATAGTATCTTTGATCACTGATTCCATACAGCAACCGTCTCCTATGATCACAGCTTTTACTAGGTTTTGGTAATAGCTTCTTCCTCCTTCAATATCTTATGCAAATAGTTAATTTATTAAATTCTTTTCAGTATATTTTATTTATTGTCATATCTGCTTCCTGATAAGACTCAGATATATTTATTTAATATCAGGTTCATGCATAATAATTCTTAATGTTTTTCCTCAGTGTTAAAGCTCTCTACATTTTACAATTGTATTCATCTTTAAAAAGAAAGCTAAGTCTTTCTTCAAGTTTTCTCATCCAATCCTTCTCCTTTACCCTCTGCCAGAACACACACACACAAACCCACACACTCACACCCACACTCATAGTCAAGGAATTTATTTAAATCAAATTATCTTCAAAAAGACAGAATAAATATTGTGAATGCAGTCAAGTCCCAAATTTAGGTAAGTTCTTCTTCTTTTAATAATTCAATCTGCTACTACTGTACAATAACATGGAAAATCACTATTAAATTTTTTTTTATTGCATAGATGTACACTAGCAATATCATAGGAGAGTACAGAAAGGTGATGTTAAACCCAAAGAGATATTTGATGTATGATTTTGTTTTTGTTGTTGTTTTGTTTTGTTTTGAGATGGAGTCTCGCTCTGTTGCCAGGCTGGAGTGCAGTGGCGCGATCTCGGCTCACTGCAACCTCCGACTCCTGGGTTCAAGTGATTCTCCTGCCTCAGCCTCCCGAGTAGCTGGGACTACAGACATGTGGCATCACACCCAGCTAATTTTTGTTTTTTTAGTAGAGACAGGGTTTCACCATGTTGGCCAGGATGGTCTCGATCTCCTGACCTCATGACCCGCCTGCTTTGGCCTCCCAAAGTGCTGGGATTATAGGTGTGAGCCACTGCACCCAGCCAATGTATGATTTTTATGAAAGAGAAAAAATTACAAATTTGCTGATTTTTCTGTGACCCCAGGTGGGCATGTTGTGATACCCAGCAGATAGACTGGTTATAATAAACACATTCATTCTATTCCTTCAACATAATATAAGCATTTTGACAATTATTTTTTTAAAGGCTATATTGGTTTCCACTTCTGGTAAGAATAGAGAAACTCTACCGTAATAATTCACCATTATAAAACAACTATAAAATATGCCCACAATGCCAAAATCAGCAATCTAAAGGCACTCTTTTGAGGAGGAGCATTGTATAAACTGAATTCCATTTTTGTGGCTTTTAACCTATGGCCAGTTGCTGTATGTGTAACGTATCAGTTGGTAAATGTACCAATGGAAGAACTGAAGTTAGAGAAATCATGGTTGTGGAAGAAAGTGGAGGGATCAAAGAAAAGAAGGAGACAGAAATTCCCAAATTCTGTATACCCACATCCCTGACTAGGGATAGAACCACTCATGTAAGAAACAGATTCAAATAAGCTCAACCAATGACCAAAAAACTGAACTTAGACTGGAGCTGCTTGCCCCCAAAAACAGAGTTTTCAGTTCAAATATAAATAAGATAATAGCTTGGCAAACAAAAGAATTACAATAATTTTCAGTACATAATGATCTATATTCTCCACAACTTAATTTTCTCAGTATCTAGGATACTACGCAAAACTACCCAACTTGAAACAATCAAAGAAATAAACCACATTCTAGAATAAAGAAATTGTCTGAACCTCAAAATGAATGATATTGAAACTGGGAGACAAGGATCTTAAGCTGGTTGAGATAACTTTTCTCTATTAAAAAAAAAAGTAAATGTGTATTTGGCAAAAATAAAAAATCTTGGTAGACAAATAATGATATGAAAGTAAAGAAATAAATGAAAATCTAGAATGGAAAATCTAGATCTGAAATTTAAAATTTCCTATAAGAACTGCACATCTTAATACAGGTGACAGAGGAAAGAGTAAGTTAATTTGAATATAGGTGGAAAAAATTATTTAATATGAAAAACACAGAAAAAAGAAAGTAAAACATGAACAGAATCTCAGAGCCTGTTAGATAATATCAAATAGTTCAACAAATGTGTAACTGGTGCCCTAGAAAATGAAGAAAAAGAGAATGGTGGGGGGAGAATATTTAACAAAATAATACCCTCCAATCCTAAATTTGCTAAAAGACAAATTTTGAATACCCGTTCTCAAGAAACAGCAAATAAACAAACATAAATAAATTATACTGAGCCATATTATAGTAAAACTGTTGAACGTAAAAGATTAAGAACAGAGCTTAAAAACAGCAACAAACACGTACATGCACATACGCACATACACATTTACACACACACATTACATACTGTCAAGAAAAGTTTCAATTAAAGGCTAAATTATCATCAGCAAAGGCCAAAAGAGAGTGGAATCTCTTTAATGTTTTGAAAAAAACTTTATTTACAAAAATCAGTGTTTTATGTTGCTGTTTGATTTTGCAACATCTTTAAAGTCCTAAAAGTAGTTTTTAAAAACATCAGTGCTGCATGCTGCTGCTTGACTTTCAAAATAAAAATTCAATGCCTGCCTGCATTTCACCTCTATTCAGGTTTATAATACAATGGGACATTTGAGGAAAAGATAAAAATACCGCTGCATAAGAAATCTGGTCAATATTCTTTATGCATACCTTGTTAGATGACAAAGACTTAATAATTGTAGACAAAGTTACATAATTGTAGAGCTTTTCCATTACCTTCTGCTCATTCTTGCTTTCTCTCAGTCTCAGGAAAGTCGTAATGACAGATATTCACATTTTGATGTGAATGAATATAAGATATTATATAGCTGCTGTCACAGTTATTGCCTTTAAACCTGTATTTCTGTGTGGAATACCTTATTTTATCCATTATAATGGAAATTTTAGGCATCAGTGTCAAAGAGAGGAAGTTTGAGAACAGAAAATGGTCCTTCCTCAAGCCACTGAAATCACTGACGGCAATTACATTTTACACATATATGAAAACTACTGTGTTCAATAACATTAAAAGAATGAAGCAATATAGAAACAGTAGAATGTGTTTTAAAGAGCACCTATAACTACCGGTATTGTCTATCATTAGTCCAGTGAATTAAGGGTTTGGTGTCTCATACACAGTTACATACGCATATATACACACACTTATACACACACTTGTGTCTTGGAAGTGTGAGCAGTTGAATATATCTTGCAAATCAAACCAATGCATATTCTAGAGGAAATGAATCTCAGGTGCGTGCTGCCAGTATTTATAAAGTAGTTGCATAATGGCCTTTAACTTGTGGCAAACATAATGCTAAATATCCATTTGAAAGCTTAATCTCTTTTCGATTTATCTGTGTCCAAATGCCTTCAAGGCCAGAGAGAAGGAGATCAAAATTCCCCTGTCCAAAGGAGACATACTGTTTTCCATGGAAACAAATTTGAAGGCAGAATAGATTAGTATAGTATATTTCCTCTTGATAGTATTTTTTATTTTCTCTCTACTGATTTTCAAAGACTCTCTGCTTTATGGTTTGAGTGATTTATAAGATCTTTTCAGCTACCAAGAAAACAAAAAGAAGGAATTCTGTTCATTGTTTCTTAAGTTGTTTTGCCATAAAATATGATGCAGGCTCCATGTCCCATTGGTTTCCAGATTTTCTTTTTGAGAAGGAGACTCACTCTGTCACCAGGCTGGAGTGCAGTGGCGCAATCTCGGCTCACTGCAACCTCCGACTCCCGGGTTCAAGCAATTCTCCTGCCTTAGCCTCACGAGTAACTGGGACTACAGGCGTTCGCCACCACTCCCAGCTAATTTTAGTATTTTTAGTAGAGATGGGATTTTACCATGTTGGCCAGGTGGTCTCGATCTCTTGACCTCCTGACCAGCCCGCCTCAGCCTCCCAAAGTGCTGGGACTACAAACATGGGCCATTGTGCCTGGCCACTTTCCGGATTTTCTTCAGAAATCCTTGGGGTTTGGGATTTTCTCATTTTCTCAGAGTTGCCGATATATTGTTTTGGTGTTATGTTAGATGGTTAAAAAATTGTCTCCTTTGGTGAGAGGATTCTAAAAAATTGTTTCCTGAAAGAGCCAATTACTCTAAATATTGGTATCAGGAACTAAGTTTTACACACTGCATGTACTTTTAGGTCTCTTTACTTCAAACACACCCATGAATGTGGCTATACATATTTCATGTCAGTCCTCACCTAACAGTAAACAGAACCACAAGAGGCGAATACTCAGGAACATTGGAATGGGACACACAGAATTAGTAAACATATCTTAGGTTACAGGCTTCTCAAATTCAAGTATGGAAAGTAACTTTTCTTGACTTCTTACAGTTTATGGCCTGTATACAACATAACCTTATTTTATATAGTTTACTGTATTTTCTTTTGTGATAAGCCCTTGCAACTTTAGCAAAATGCAGCATTTTCATTTTTTAACCATGGGTGATAACATTCTGGCAGAGTCTTAAAATGAGAATTATTCACAAAGGGCTTCATAGTTTATGGGTAAAGGTTTTCATGTCTTTTCCCATTTGATCTTTGCAAAAGCCATAGGATATCCATAAGACAGATACTATTATTTCTATTTTACTGCTAAGAAAGCTAAGGCTCAAAGAAATGTTCACAGATGGGCGTGGTGGCTCATGCCTGTAATCCCAGCACTTTGGGAGACCGAGGCAGGTGGATCATTTGAGCTCAGGAGTTTGAGACCAGCCTGGGCAACATGGTGAAACCCCATCTCTACAAAAGATATAAAAATTGGTCAGGTGTGGTGGTACATGCCTGTAGTCCCAGCTATTTGGGAAGCTGAGGCTGAAGGATCACTTGAGCATGGGAGGTAAGGCTGCAGCGAGCCAAGATTATACCACTGTACTCCAGCCTGGGTAACAGAGTTAGAGTCTGTCTCAATAAATAAATAAATAAATATATAAACTGAACAAACAAGCAGTACATAAATAAATAAAATAAGTGTTTACCGCCTCAAGTTATTTAACTTAATAGGGAGTGGAATGGACTAAGGACTAAAACACATCTGATTTTTCTGATTAAAATTCTAGGAGATAGTAGGAAAGATTGGGCTCTGCAGCTGAATATGTTTTGCTGGAAAGCTAAGTCCACTACTTAGTAATTGAGAGAAAGTTGTGTTATCTCTCTCTTTAAAACTCAGATTTGTCATCTATAAAACCAGGATTAAAAACATATTTTCCCAGAAGAATAAAGATAATTCAATGAGGATTCAATACTCAAATCATCTGAGACAAAATAATTATTCAGTGACCATGGTTATCACCACAGTCCCTATATCTTCACTGTCTTCACAATCATATCATCATCATCATCATCATCATCATCATCATCATCATCATCATAGTACCTTGTTTTAATAAATAACCATATCTTTCATGCTTTATGACTGGAACTATTCTCTCTTATTAAGCCAAGAACTTTAAGACAAAACAGTGTTCCGGCGTTTTTTGCACTCATTAGCATTTAACACTACATATAATAATATTTAATATTTTAGAAAGATTAGACCTGCCAGAAGATGGCCAACTAGATGCAGCTGGGTAGAACTGTTGTCACCAAGGGACCAAGATGACTGGTGTACTCCTAACAGATCTTCAGATGCAAGGCACCGAGTGCAAATGGAGGAAAGACATAGAAGCTGGGCTGAAGCAGAAGGAAGTTGGGAATCCTGCACAGAGCTGTCATGCACTGGGACTCATTCCTGACCCCCATCGATTCCCAGGGTAATGGATGTGTTGAACTGGCAGGGAGAGCAACCCATTCTCACCATGGACCTCTGGAATCCTGGCAGGAGGAGATCCCTCTACCACCACGGGCACTAAGTTGGAAGGGAGAGCTGCTTAAGGGAGTGGTAGGGGCATCCTACTCCTCCTCTATCAGGAGCTAGCTGATATGAAGCCCAGAGGGTTTGGTGCAGGAGTGTCTGTAACAGAGCATGGCAAGGGATGCTATCCTCTATGTTTTACTTGCTTCCATAGGAGACTTTAACCCTAGGGCAACTGTCAGACCTGAACTCTGCAGGACAGTCTTGCCCATCATATGGGGCCAATCTGATTTGAGATCCCCTTGGTCTGCTGGCCTCTCCCAGGACCCCAGCCTAACAGCAATTACTTGCAGGCAGCCTCAAGTGCCCTGGGGCCAGCATCATAGCTCCTGTGCTGGCCGACTATGCCTGATCAGTGAAGAGCTCCAGGAAGGTGGCCCTCATGGCTATGCACCAGCTCACCACTCTCTCCCTACACTGCAGCATTCCCTGGACCCACAGAAATTCTCCACATTATTTTCCCAGTGTGTGTGTTTGAAGGTGGATTTTGACTTCCTTGCCCCACAAGTGCCTATGTGTGCAGGCATCCTGCCCTGCCACTGCTGCAGCAGGAATGCAGTCTGCCCTCTCTCCCCTACCAACCACATTGCAGTCCAAGCCTTGACAGGCACGGAACCAGCCAGTCCTTCCCCCACCAGCGCCCCATCCTTGCACCAACACTGCTGCAGGAGTGTTGACACTCAGCAGAGAGGCACAGAGAACAGCAGACTCTCCCCTCCTCTGAGCAACCACCCCTGCCTAGACACACAGAGAAGGCACACAGACCTGTGCCCACCAGCACCCCATTCCCATGCAAACACCACCACCAGCACAACCACACACAGTCACCAGCATTCTCCCACTCCCAGCCAAGATGTCTCTGCCACTGTCGTGAATACCCACAATGGAGGCAAGCACACTGGCACCCACTAGCACTCTGCCATAGCCAGTGAGCATGTACCCCACTGTGCGGTAACTGACACAGCTGCTGGCACATGTAAACAAGGATGGATCCCATTGTCACCGTACTACAAAACATTTTGGCTGACACCACCCATCAGAGTGTGGTGACCAGCTGTCTGGGGACACCTCAGGCTCCTACAGAGCAGTGTATTCCTAACTTTGAGGAGGCAGAAAACAAATTCAGGTCCCAATACAGGCACCCAAGAGTTAGAGCACATAGTCCAGGAGTTGGGAGCTGAGCACCGGCCCTGTTAAATCTTCAAAAATGAAGCCAGTCAGATGAATCCACCTCATGCCACAATCAAACCCTCAAGGTCATAAGGTAGGATAAAAGAAAAAAATCCATCCAAAGGCCAGCAAATACAAAGACTGAAGGAACATTAACCAAAAACATAAGGAAGAATGAGGGCAAGAACCCTAACAACTCAATATCCAGACAGCCTTCTTTCTTCCAAATGACCGCACCACTTCTCCACCAAGAATTCTGAACCAAGCTGAGACAGGTGAAATGACAGAAATAGATTTCAAAATATGAATAGGAACAAAGATCGTTGCAATGAGAAGTATGCTGAAATCAAATTCCAGGAAGCTAAGAATCATAATAAAGCAGTGCAGGAGCTTACAGACGAAATAGCATAGAAAAGAATGTAACTGACCTGATAGAGTTGAAAAACACACTACAAGAATTTCATAATGCAGTCACAAGTATTAATAGCAGAATAGACCCAGTGGAGGAAAGACTCTCAGAGCTTGAAGACTGGTTTTCTGAAATAAGACATTCAGAAAAGAATAGAGAAAAAAGAATAACAAGGAATAAGCAAAACCTTCAAGAAATATGGAATTAAGCTGGGCATGGTGGCTCACAGCTGAAATCCCAACATTTTGGGAGGCTGAGGTGGGCAGATCACGAGGCCAAGAGATCAAGACCATCCTGGTCAACATGGTGAAACCCCGTCTCTACTAAAAATACAAAAAAATTAGCTGAGTGTAGTGGCACATACATGTAGTCCCAGCTACTTGGGAGGCTGAGGCAGGAGAATTTCTTGAACCCAGGAGGCAGAGGCTGCAGTGAGCCGAGATCACACCACTGCACTCCAGTCTGGCAACACAGCAAGACTCAGTCTCAAAAAAAAAAAAAAAAAAAAGAGAAAAGAAATACGGGATTAAGTAAAGAAACCAAATCTACAACTCATTGGCATTCCTGAAAGAGATGGGGAGAATGTAAGCAAATTGGAAAATATGTTTCAGGATGGCATCCATGAGAATTTTCCCAACTTAGCTAGAGGGACTAACTTTCAAATTCAGGAAATGCAGAAAATCCCAGTAGAATACTTCATGAAAAGATTATCCCCAAGATACATAAGCATCAGATTCTCCAAGGTTGAAATGAAAGAAAAAAATGTTAAAGGCAGCTAGAGAAAAAGGTAAGTTCACCTACAAAGGGAAGTCCATCAGACTAATAGCAGACCTCTCAGCAGAAATCCTATAAGCCAGAAGAGATTAGAGGCCAATATTCAACATTCTTAAAGAAAAGAGATTCCATATCCAGTGAAACCAAACTTCATAAGCAAAGGAAAACAAGATCATTTTCAGACAAGCAAATACTGAGGAAATTTGCTACCACCAGATCTGTCTTACAAGATCTCCTAAAGGAAGCACTAAATACAGAAAAGAAAAACCATTACCAGCCACTACAAAAACACACAGTACATAGGCCAGTGACACTATAAAGCAACCACATAAACAAACCTGTGTAATAACGAGCTAACTCATGATGGAAGTACTAGATCCACACATATCAATACTAACCTTGAATGTAAATAGGCTAAATGTCCCAATTGAAAGACAAAGAGTGACAAGAACCATGGGTATGTTGTCTTCAAGAAACCCATCTCACCTGCAATGACACACAGAAGCTAAAAATAAAGACATGGAGAAAAATATATCAAGCAAATGGAAAACAGAAGAAAACAAGGACAACTATCCTAATTTCAGACAAAACAGACTGTAAATCAACAAAGATAACAAAAGACAAAAAAGGGCATTACGTAACGGTAAAGAGTTCAATTCAACAAGAAGACCTAACAATCCTAAATATATATGCACCCAATACAGAAGCAACTAGATTCATGAAGCAAGTTCCCAGAGACCTTCAAAGAGATTTAGACTTCTGCACAATAATAATGGGAAATTTCAACACCTCACTGCCAGTGTTAGACAGATTATCAAGGCAGAAAGATAACAAAGATAGTTAAGACTTGAACTCAGCACTGGATCAAATAGATCTTGTATTAGTTTGTTCTCATGCTGCTACAAAGAACTGCTTAAGACTGGGTAATTAATAAAGGAAAGATGTTTAATTAACTTGTAGTTCTACATGGCTGGAGAGGCCTCAAAAAACTTACAATCAGGCTAAGTGTGGTGGCTCATGCCTGTAATCCCAACACTTTGGGAGGCCAAAGTGGGTGGAACACCTGGAGATAAGGAGTTTAAAACCAACCTGGCCAACATGGTGAAACCCCGTCCCTACTAAAAATACCAAAATTAGCCAGGCATGGTGGCACACACTTGTAATCCCAGCTACTTGGGAGGCTAAGGCAGGAGGATCACTTGAACCTGGGAGGCAGAGATTGCAGTTAGCAGAGATTGTGTCACTGCACTCCAGCATGGGCAACAGAGTGAGACCCTATCTCAAAAAAAAAAAAAAAGAAATTGACAACCATTGCAGAAGGGGAAGCAAACACATCCTTCATCACATGACAGCAGGAAGAAGTGCTGAGTAAAGAGGAAAAAGACCCTCAAAAGACCATCAAATTTCATAAGAGCTCACTCACTATCACAAGAACAGCAGCATTAGGGTTACCACCCCCATGATTTATTTACCTCTCACTGGGTCCCTGCCACAATACGTGGAGATTATGAGAACTATAATTCAATATAAGATTTGGGTGGGGACAGAGCCAAACCATATCATTTCACCCCAGTCCCTCCCAAATCTCATATCCTCACATTTCAAAACACAGTCATGCCCTTCCAACAGTCCCCCAAAGTCTTAACTCATTCCAGCATTAACCCAAAAGTCCAAGTCCAAAGTCTCATCTGAGACATGGCAAGTCTCTTCTACCTATGAACCTGTAAAATCAAAATCAAGTTAATTACTTCCTAGATACAATGGGGGTATAGGCATTGAGTAAATACACTCATTTTAAATGGGAAAAAATGGCCAAAACTAAGGTACTACAGGACCCATGCAAGTCCAAAATTCAGCAAGGCAGTCAAATCATAAAGCTCCAAAATGATCTCCATTGACTACATGTCTTACATCCAGGTCACACTGATGCAAAAGGTGGGCTCCCATGGCCTTGGGAAGCTCTGCTCCTCTGGCTTTGCAAGGCACAGCCTCTCTCCTGGCTACCTTCACAGGATGGCACTGAGTGTCTTATGGCTTTTCCGGGTGCATGATACAAGCTGTCAGTGGATCTCCCATTCGGGGGTCTGGAGAATAGTGGTCTTCTTCTCACAGCTCCACTAGGCAGTGCCCCAGTGAAAACTCTGTGTGGGGGATTGCACCCCACATTTCCCTTCTGCACTGCTCTAGCAGTGGTTCTCCATGAGGGCTTTGCCTCTGCAGCAAAATTCTGCCTAGACATCCAGGTGTTTCCAGATATCCTCTGAAATGTAGACAGAAGTTCCCAAACCTCAATTCTTAACTTCTGTGCACCCACAGACCCAACACCATGTGAAAGCTGCCAAGGCTTGGAGCTTGCACCCTCTGAAGCCACAGGTCCAGATGTACCTTGGCCCTTTTGAGTCACAGCTGGAACACAGAATACCAAGTTCAGAGACTGCACAAAGCAGCAAAGCCCTGCACTAGGCCCAGGAAACCATTTTTTCCTCCTAGGCCTCTGGATCTGTGATTGGAGGGGCTGCTGTGATGACCTCTGACATGCCCTGAAGACATTTTCCCAATTGTCTTGGTGATTAACATTTGACTCCTAGTTTCTTATGCAAATTTCTGCAGCTGGTTTAAAATGGGTTTTCTTTTCTGTCACATCATTA
>NW_016813718.1:2650338-2654576 GCF_001698545.2 Rhinopithecus bieti | reverse complement strand
GACAAACCTGAGAGAAACAAGAAATGGGGAAAGGATTCCCTATTTAATAAATGGTGCTGGGAAAATTGGCTAGCCATAAGTAGAAAGCTGAATCTGCTTTCCCTTTAAACATAAGTTCCAATTCCATACCATATCTTTGTAAATACATAAAACTGAATGCTTTTAAAAGCACCCAAGTCATCTCTTGAACACTTTGTTGTGTAGAAATTTCTTCTGCTGGACACCCTAAATCATCTCTCTCAAATTCAAGGTTCCACAGACCTCTAGGGCAATTGCAAAATGCCTGCAGTTCCTTTGCTAAAACATAGTAAGAATCGCTAGGCACAGTGGCTCACGCCTATAATCCCAGCACTTTGGGAGGCTGAGGCGGGTGGATTGCAAGGTCAGGAGAGTGAGACCATCCTAGCTAACATGGTGAAACCCTGTCTCTACTAAAAATACAAAAATTAGCTGGGCATGGTGGCAAGCACCTGTAGTCCCAGCTACTCGGGAGGCTGAAGCAGAAGAATGGCGTGAACCTGGAAGGTGGAGCTTGTAGTGAGCCGAAATCATGCCACTCCACTCCAGCCTGGGTGACAGAGCAAGACTCCATCTCAAAAAAAAAAAAAAAAAAAAACCAGTAAGACTCACTTTTACTCCAGTTCCCAACAAGTTTCTCAGCTCCAGAGCTGAACTTAAGGAGTTTAAGACACAAAAAAATATTCAAAAGATCAACATATCCAGGAGTCGTTATTTTGAAAAAAACTAAACTAAAAATAGATACACTACTAGCTAGACTAAGAAAGAAAATAAAGAGAGAAGATCCAAATAACCACAATTAGAAGTGACAAAGGAGATATTACCACTGATCCCACAGAAATACAAATAACTTTCAGAGAATATTATGAACAACTCTATGAACGTAAACTAGAAAATCTGGAAGAAATGGATAAATTACAGGATGCATACACTCTCCCAAGGCTGAGTCAGGAAGAAATTGAATCCCTGAACAGACCAATAACGAGCTCTGAAATTGAATCAATAATAAATAGTCTACCAACCAAAAAAAAAAAAAAACCCAGGACCAGATGGATTCACAGCTGAATTCTTCCAGATATATAAAGAAAAGCTGGTACCATTCCTACTAAAACTATTCCTCAAAATTGAGGAGAAGGGACTCCTCCCTAACTCATCCTGTGAGGCCAGCATCATCCTGATACCAAAACCTGGCAAATACATGACAAAGAAACAAAACTTTGAGCCAATATCCTTGATAAACATCAATGCAAATTCCTCAACAAAATACTGGTAGACTGAAACCAGCAGCACATCACAAGCTTATCCACCACAATCAAGTAGGCTTTATCCCTGGGATACAAGGTTGGTTCCAAATATGCAAACCAATAAATGTAATTTATCACATAAACAGAAGTAAAGACCAAAAAAATTACATGATTATCTCAATATATACAGAAAAGGTTTTCAATAAAATTCAACACTCCTTCATGTTAAAAACTTTCAATAAACTACGTATTGAAAAAACATACTTAAAAACAATAACAGCCATCTATGAAAAACCCACAGCCAATATCATACGGAATGAGCAAAAGCTGGAAGCATTCTCCTTGAAAACTTGCACAAGACAAGGATGCCCTCTCTCACCACTCCTATTCAACATAGTATTAGAAGTCCTAGCCAGAGCAATTAGGCAAGAGAAAGAAATAAATGGCACCCAAATAGGAAGACAGAAAGTCAAACACTCCCTTTTTACATATGACATGATCCTACATCAACAAAACCCCATATTCTCAGCCCCAAAGCTCCTCAAACTGATAAACAACTTCACCAAAGTCTCAGGATACAAAAACAATATACAATAGTTACTAGCATTCCTATACACCAATAATAGTTAAGCCAATAACCAAATCACAAATATAGTTACATTCGCAGTTGTTACAAAAAGTATAAAACACCCAGGAACACAGCTAACTTGGAGGTGAAAGACCTCTACAAGGAGATCTACAAATCCCTGCTCAAATAAATCAGAGATGACACAAACAAATGAGAAAACATTCCATGCTCATGGATAGGAAGAATTCATATCATTAAAATGGCCATACTGCCCAAAGAAATTTATAGATTCAATGCTATTCCTCTTAAACTACCAATGATATTCTTCACAGAACTAGAAAAAATTTAAAATTCATATGGAACCAAAAAAGAGCCCAACTAGCCAAGGCAATCTAAGTAAAAGGAACAAAGCTGGAGGCATCATACTACCCACCTTCAAACTATACTACAGGGCTACAGTAACCAAAACAGGATGATACTAGTACAAAAATAGACACATAGACCAATGGAACAGAATAGAAAACCCAGAAATAAGGCTATACAACTACAACTACTTGATCTTCAACAAAGTTGACAAGGTCAAGCAATGGGGAAAGGATGCCCTATTCAATAAATGGTGCTGGAATAACTGGCTAGCCGCATGCAGAAGATGGAAACTGGACCCTTTCATTACACCATATACAAAAATCAACTCAAGATGGATTAAAAGACTTAAATGTAAAACCTGAAACTATAAAAACCTGGAAGACAACATAGGTATTACCATTATGGACATAGGAACAGGCAAAGATTTCATGACAAAGATGCCAAAAGCAACTGCAACAAAAGCAAAAATTCACAAGTGGGATCTAATTAAACTAAAGAGCTTATACACAGCAAAAGAACCTATCAACAGACTAAACAGATGACTTACAGAATGCTAGAAAATTTTTGTGAACCATGCATCTGACAAAGGTCTGTTATACAGCATCTATAAGGAACTTAAAGAAATTTTCAAGAAAAAACAAACAACCTCATTAAAAAATGTGAAAACAACAAGAATAGTCACTTTTCGAAAGAAGACATACATGTAGCCAACAAGCATATGAAAAAAAGCTCAACATCACTGATCATTAGTGAAATGCAAATCAAAATCACAATGAGATACCATCTCACAACAGTCAGAGTAGGTATTATTAATAAGTCAAAAAATAATAGATGCTGGTGAGGTTGTGGAGAAAAGGGAACACTTATACACTATTTGTGGGAGTGTAAATTAGTTCAACCATTGTGGAAAACAAAGTGGCAATTCTTCAAAGATCTACAAAAAGAACTACCATTCAACCCAGCAGTCCAATTACTGGGTATATACCCAATAGAATATAAATTATTCTATCATAAAGACACATGCATATGTATGTTCATTGTAGCACTATTCACAATCGCAAACATGGAATCAACTTAAATGTCCATCAATGGTAGACTGGACAAATAAAACGTGATACATACACACCATGAAATACTATACAGCCATTAAAAAGAATGAGATGATGTCCTTTACAAGAACATGGATAGAGCTGGAGGCCATTATCTTTAGCAAACTAACACAGGAACAGAAAACCAAATACTGCATGTTCTCACTTATAAGTGGGAGCTAAATGATGATAACACATGGACACATAGAGGGGAATAACACACGCTGGGGCCATCAGAAGAGAGAGGATGAGAAGAGGGAGAGGATCAGGAAAAATATCTGTTGTGTACTAGGCTTAATACCTGGGTGATAAAATAATCTATACAACAACCCCCATGATATGGGTTTACAAATCTGCAAACGTACCCCTTGAACTTAAAGTAAAAGTTATAAAAAGGAATAAATCTAAAAATATACGATTTTATAAAGTAGTAAGTATATTCTCTGTATTTTCTGTCTCTAAAGTATTTAATGTTAAACCGTAATTAAATTTGTGTAATTGTTGAGAAGTTTCAATTTAACCTAATTCCCTTTCTTGGAATTTTTCATTGGATTAAATTGACAGAACCTTTTGAATATCCCTTTCAATATCCTTAAAGTTCAAATGATCTGATGTCATAACTAACTTCCATGAAGTTAATATTTAAGGAGAAATCTCTAGGCATGTTGTTGAATTTAAGACAATGAAGATGTGTCATCTTAATTGGAATTCATTTTCATTTAACATTTCATCACAAATACAAATTCTCAAAACTAGTTACTCAACTGTTAACAGTCACTTGTTATTCTCAATTTCCTCAGAAGTCCTTCATATTGGCCTTTTCTGTTCCTGTCTACTAAATGCTGTACAATTCAACCTTGACAGGTTTTAAACATGTCAAAATATTTATATTTCCCCAATATAGTAAAGTTTTTTTTGTCTTTTTTTTTTTTTTTTTTTTTTTTTTTTTTTTTT
>NW_016813718.1:2606377-2650002 GCF_001698545.2 Rhinopithecus bieti | reverse complement strand
TTTTTTATTTCCCCCAAAAAATAAAGTTTTTTTTTTTTTTTTTTTTTTTTTTTTTTTTTTTTTTTTGTAGAAGGAGCCTTGCTCCATTGCCCAGGCCAGAGTGCAGTGGCATGATCTCAGCTCACTGCAACCTCCGCCTCCCAGGTTTTTAAACAATTCTCCTGTCTCAGCTTTCCCAGTAGCTGGGAATACAGGCAACTGCCACCACACCCAGCTAATTTTTTTGTATTTTTAGTAGAGACAGGGTTTCACTTTGTTGGTCAGACTGGTCTCGAACTCCTGACCTCAGGTGATCCACCTGTCTCAGCCTCCCAAAGTGCTGGGATTACAGGCGGGAACCAAGATGCCTGGCTAAGTTAATTTTTTTTTTTTTTTTTTTTTTTTTTTTTTTGAGACAGAGTCTCGCTCTGTCGCCTGGGCTGGAGTGCAGTGGCCTGATCTCAGCTCACTGCAAGCTCCACCTCCCGGGTTTACGCCATTCTCCTGCCTCAGCCTCCCGAGTAGCTGGGACTACAGGTGCCTCGCCTGGCTAGTTTTTTGTATTTTTTAGTAGAGACGGGGCTTCACCATGTTAGCCAGGATGGTCTTGATCTCCTGACCTCGTGATCTGCCTGTCTCGGCCTCCCAAAGTGCTGGGATTACAGGCTTGAGCCACCGCGCCCGGCCAAGTTATTTTTTAAATAGATATTTCTCCTCAAAATTCAACACATTTCAGAATTATTTTTGATAACCTATAACGTTCCAAACATGTGCTGGGTACTAGGTATACTGAAATAAATAAAAACTAATGCTGGCCATCAAGAAGCTGTTTGTAATGTGAAGTAAGGAATTTAATATATAATCACAACCAAATCCACACATGTGGAGTAAATCATACAAAGATGGAGGAGGAAAAATGTCAGGCAAGGGAATTAGCAGATGTATCGGCCCAAAAGCAAGGCAAACCTGATGCCCTCCAAGCAGTAAGTAGTTCAAAGTAACTGGACAAGAGTTTAAAGAAGGGAGTGTTCAGTCTGACATGACTAATAGAATGTGAACCTTATCTTGAACTTTATCTTGAAAATAATGTAGAGATATTGAAGGAGATTGAACAAAGGAAAGCTATGAGCACCTTCACATGAAAGATGACTCTGAAAATAGTGTTGAGACTCCATTAGAGAAGAACACTATATTAAAGGAGAGTACCGGAATAAAGCCAGTCTAGTTAGAACACTCAATCAGAATGACACTGGTTATAAAATACTGTTCAAGTATTGGGTGTATATATATCTTGGGTGTATTTTATAGCTCTTTCATCACTATCATATAAAAAAATCCAGTCCAGTCTCTATCAACCCATCTCGCTACTTTAAATTCCTCAGACTTTGGCATGCATAGTGATAAGGAATATTCATGGACATACACACACATGTACACATAATTGAATTTGTGTGTGTGTGTGTGTGTGTGTGTGTATGTATGCCCAAGAATATTCTAGTAAATGTTTAGCAACTAGATCTCCAGAAAAGAAAGAAAAACCCTGATTTTCATTTGCCACCATGGACAGTTTCAAACTACCAATATGTCATTAAATGCAGGGCTTGAAAAATATGAGCAATAGCATGTGCACACACATTCACTCACAATTTTCACCTCTTGAGGGTATCATTTGCACCACTAAATTCTTAATTTTGAGAAGTCCAATTATTCATTCTTTTGTTACTTGTGCTTTTGGTGTCATATTTTAAAAAGTATTGCCTAATCCGAGGTTATGGAGATTTACACTTATGTTTTCATCTAAGATTTTTAACTTCAGTTCCTACATTTGGATATTTGATTCACTTTGAGTTAATTTTTGTAGATGATGGGAGGTAGATGAGGGTCTCAATTTCCAAAACAATTGAGAATAAAACAACACATTCAGGGAAAAGTAGAAGTAAAAGGTAGACCAATCTTTCTCACTACTTTAAATTCCTCAGGCCAAAGAGCTATGAAATACACCCAAGATGCACTACAGTATACTTTTCAAAAAAGGTAAAATCATTAGTTTATTCAAATATAAAATGTGACAGTTTTTATACAGCATATTCATTAATTAAGGAATCAGTAAGATGTTGTAAGCAGTTTAAAGAAAAGTTTAGAAGCTAGGGTAGTTACAGAACAATAAGAAGTTAAGTTAGATACAAAACTGATCAATATACAACAGGACCATATATCTTCAAGATTATGTGTTTCATTAGAGATGAATTATTTATATTGCTTCTGTACAAAGTAAGAAGTTTCACTATGTTTGGGAACTTTAGTCAATCGTAAATACTGAAATGAATGAAGTTACACCTCTAGATAATCCCTGAGTAGCCTTTGTTTCTGTACAGCATTGAAGGGATATGTGTAAGTGTTTTGACTAAAGTTATAACACATTGACTAACAAAGTAGAGGCCAGACAATGGGTCTTTTGCCTTCTACTGCCATACATATTACTCTCATTCACTTATCTGTCTTGAAACCAAAAGGGAACAGTAACTTTTAGAAGCAAATACAGTAATTGTGGAATTGTTTCATCTCCATAGTAGCTCCTTTTTATTGTTAATTATTGATCTTTCAATAAACAAAGGTAAAATATTCTATGCCATTACATTTTCATACCAACTGTGAGAATTGGAAGTATTTATTCCTCATGGTTTCATAACCAAACAATTACATGTGCTCTCATCTCTCTTTGGATCTGATGTTTTATTTCTGGATTAATGGGGAGCATACTAAATTGTCCTCCACTTAGAACACTTGGTAATATGCAGCAAATCTCAGATTTCTGTTTCTGCCATGGAGGGTATTTTACATGTCAATAGTCACCAATGAATTCACTGTTAAAAGAAGTTAAAGGATTTGCTTTGATCTTGGAAGTCTGTCATTAAAACTCCTGCCAATTGGCAAAAACTTGAAAGGTTTGCTTTTCAGCAAGGAGTCATAGGAAAGTTTAATCAATTAGACTTGGCTTGATTTTTTTTCCTCAGAGTGTTTTCTTCTTTGAAAGACTCCCCAGAAGGATAAATTAATATGTCAAAGAAAAATCCAGATCTGAAGTTAAAATGGACAAAGGTATCATTATCTATAAAAGAGACATAAGGCCTGCCACAGCTTTGCCTCTCAGCGCTCAGGCACCATGCCTGACTTCCCCAAGAAGAGCAATGTTTTTGGCACATAAACAAGCTTAACTGCTAAAACTATCTTAATCTACTTCCTTTCTCTTTGCCTATTCTCCTTGCATGTGGTGTGCAAACCAACCACAAGTCTTTTTTCCATTAACTTTAATATCCATTGGGAAGAATATCACCCCATTATGGAACACCTATTTCATTGCCAGTAGTTCTTGTGATTCTTAACCCCGGCAGGATTGAAGACTTGCGGGAAATGTCCAGCCTTGGCTTAGGGTCCTTTATGTTTTCACAGCCTTCCTTCCTTGGAAAGGTGGGCTAACCTTTTCATATTATTTTCTGTTTTGGAAACTAGAAACTTTTCTCAATTGTATAAAATAAACAGAAAAATCAGTGAGTATGAATATGGAATCATTTATTCATTTTTTAATTTCTCCTTGATTATTCAAGATATATTTTAATACATTCTTTTTTATTCATTTTTTAAATTGGCTGATAAAATTATATGTTTTTCACATACAATACAATGTTTTGAAGTATGTACACATTGTGAAATAGTTCAATCTAGCTAATTAACCATTGCATTACCTAACACCATTATCATTTTTGAGGTGAGAACACTTAACATCCATTCTCTTGGTTTTTCAGAAATACAATATACTGTAATTAACTACAGTCACTATACTCTATAATAGATCTCTTGAACTTATTTCTCCTATCTAATTGCATTTATGTTTCCTTTTTCACCAACTCCCAACCCCTCTTCCATCTAACCACGTGGCCTCTGGTAACCATCATTCTGCTATCTACTTCTATGAGATTAACTTTTTAAAATCCCACATATGAGTGAAATCATATGATATTTGTCTTTCTGTGCCTGGATTATTTCACCTAACATAATGTTATCCAGGTTCATTCACGTTATCACAAATGATAGTATTTCCTTCTTTTACTTGCTAAGTAGTATTTCATTGTGTGTGTATATGTATGTATATATATATATATATATATGTCACATTTCTGTACTCATCCATCTGTTAAATATACTCATAAAGAAGAAAAACAAAGATTACCCCAAAATATAATATTGTGATTTAGTATATATATGGTTCTATTTCTTTGGGTTTACTTTAGCATGGTTATTAAAGTCTGAAAGTTAAAGAGCATATTCAAAACGTAATGCCTTCCCCCAACATGCTTTACGTTCACGTTAGCTTAATTACTTTTCTTTATCCATTACATTTAATCAGACATAAAATCCTCTGGTTTCATCCTTTTAAGGTGTCCCAAATTTTTCTCTTAGGTTTTGTTACACAGCCATACACTAAAAATTATACCTGGATTGCTGCAGCCACATCCTAGTTTATCTCCCTTATTTTCATCTGTGACTTCATCTCCACCAGATGAATATAGTTAACATACTGGAAGAAAGTGATTCTTTTCTGTTAATGCCACTCCAGAATGTTTTAAGATTTGACATTATCTTGTCAGGCCTCTGAGCCCAAACCTGCACATGTACATCCAGATGGCCTGAGGCAACCAAAAAGTACAAAAGAAGTGAAACAGCCAGCTCCTGTCTTAACTGATTGACCAACCTTACAACATTCCATTATGACTTGTTCCTGCCCTGCCCCAACTGATCTATCAATTGACCTCATGACATTCTTCTTCTAGACAATGAGTCTTATGATCTCCCCACCCTGCACCTTGTGACCCCCTCCTCTGCTGACAATAGATAATCACCTTTAACTGTAGCTTTCTACTGCTTACCCTAGTCCTATAAAACTGCCCCACCCCTATCTCCCTTTGCTGACTCTCTTTTCAGACTAAGCCCACTTGCACCCAAGTGAAATAAACAGCCTTGTTGCTCACACAAAGCCTGTTGGTGGACTCCTTTCACATGGACATGCTTGACATTTGGTGCCATGACTCAGATCAGGGGACCTCCCTTGGGAGATCAATCCCCTGTTCTGCTGTTTGCTCCATCAGAAAATCTACCTATGACCTCGGGTCCTCAGAGCAGCCCAAGAAACACCTCACCAATTTTAAATCAGTTAAGAGGCCTCTTTTTACTCTCTTCTCCAACTTCTCTCACTATCCCTCAACCTCTTTCTCCTTTCAATTTCAGCGCCATCCTTTAATCTCCCCCTTCCCTTAATTTCAGTTTCTTTCCTTTTCTGGTAGAGACAGAAGAGATGCATTTTATCTGTGAACCCAAAACTCCCACACCAGTCACGGACTCGAGAAGACAGTCTTCCCTTGGTGTTTAATCACTGCAAGGACACTTGCCTGATTATTCACCCACATTTCAGAGGTGTTTGATTACCGCGGGGACACCTGCTTTGATCCTCCACCTTGGTGGAAGTACCACCTCCTCTGGGTGGCAAGTACCACTCCCCCTGTGTCTCTACCCCTCTTTTCTCTAAACCTACCTTTTTACCATGGGCAACCTTCTGCCCTCTATTCCTCCTTCTTCCCCCTTAGCCTATGTTCTTAAAAACTTGAAACCTCTTCAACTCTCACCCGATCTAAAACCTAAGTGTTTTATTTTCTTCTGCAACACTGCTTGGTCCCAATACAAACTTGATAATGACTCTAAATGGCCAGAGAACGGCACTTTTGATTTCTCCATCCTACAAGACCTAAATAATTTTTGTCATAAGATAAGCAAATAGTATGAGGAGACTTACGTCCAGGCATTTTTCAGACTTCACTCCCTCCCTAACCTCTGCTCCCAATGCAACCCATCCCAAATCTTCCTTCTTTCCCTCCCATCTGTGCCTTCAGTCCCAACCCCAAGTGCTGCTAAATCTTCTGAATCCTCCTTCTTTTCAGACCCCTCTGACCTCTCTCCCCCTCCCCAGGCCACTCCTTGGCAAGTTGAATCAAGTCCCAATTCTTCCTCAGCCTCCACTCTCCCACCCTATAACCATTCTGTCACCTCCCCTCCCCACACCCGGTCCAGCTTACAATTTCATTCTGTAGCAAATACTCCTCCACCTGCCCAACAAGTTCCTCTTTGAGAGGTGGCTGGAGCTGAGGGCATCATCAGAGTGCATGTACCATTTTCTCTATCAGACCTTTCCCAAATTAATCAATGCTTAGGCCCCTTCTCATCAGATGCCACTAAATATATACAGGATTTCTGGTATTTAACTCAGTCCTACAATTTAACCTGGAGTGACCTAAATGCCATTCTAACTTCTACCCTTTCCCTAGATGAGTGGGATAGAGTTTATACCCTAGCATAATCTCACACTGACACCTGCTGGCATCATGAACCAGACTTTCAAGAAGGCATCAGGGTAGTTCCCCAAGAAGATCCCCGATGGGAATACCAGACAGGCTCCCCAGGTATAGCTAGGTGAGAATACATGATTTCTTGCCTAGTTGAAGGGCTTAAAAAGGCAGCTTACAAGCTGTTAATTATGACATACTTAAATAAACTACCCAAGGTAAAGAAGAAAACCCATCCTAGTTCACAGCTCATTTGGCAGTGACCCTGAGATGATTTACAGCCCTAGACCCTGATGAGTCAGAAGGCCATCTTATTCTCAATATGCATTTTATCACCCAGTCAGCTCCTGACATTAGAAAAAAGCTTCAAAAATTGGAATCCAGCCCTCAAACCCCACAACGGGAGTTAATCAACCTCGCCTTCAAGGTGTACAACAGAGAGGAGGCAGCCAAGCAGCAATGCATTTCTGAGTTACAATTACTTGCCTCTGCTGTGAAACAAAACCCAACTGCACCTCCAGCACACAAGACCTTCAAAAGGCCTAACCACACTGGTCAGGCATTCCTACAGGACCTCCTCCCTCAGGATCTTGCTTCAAGTGCCAGGAATCTGGCCACTGGACCAAGGAATGCCCACAGTCCAGGATTCCTCCCAAGCCATGTCCCATCTGTGCAGGTACCCAATGGAAATCAGACTGCCCAGCTTTCCTGGCAGCCACTCCTATAGCCCCTAAAGCTCTGGCCTAAGGCTTTCTGACAGACTCCTTTCATTTTGCTCAGCTTAGTGGCTGAAGACTGACACTGCCTGATGGCCTCAGAAGCCTCCTGGACCATCACGGATGCCAAGCTTTGGGTAACTCTCACAGTGGAGGGTAAGTCCATTCCCTGTTTAATCAATATGGGGACTACCCACTCCACATTACCTTCTTTTCAAGGGCCTGTTTCCCTTGCTCCCATAACCGTTGTGGGTATTGACAGCCAGGTTGCTAGACCCCCTAAAACTCCCCAAATTTGGTGCCAACTTGGATAACATTCTTTTATGTACTCCTTTTTATTTATCCTGACTTGTCCCATTCCTGTA
The DNA here is from genome assembly GCF_001698545.2 of Rhinopithecus bieti. NCBI lineage: Eukaryota > Metazoa > Chordata > Mammalia > Primates > Cercopithecidae > Rhinopithecus > Rhinopithecus bieti. The sequence goes on along the minus strand of NW_016813718.1, from coordinate 2,642,550 downwards.
TTAGGCTGAGACATTTTAACTAAATTACCAGCTTCCCTGATTATTCTGGACTGTAGCCACATCTCAAAGCTGCCATTCTTCCCAACCCAAAGCCTCCTTCTTATCTTCCTTTTGTGTCCCCCCGACCTTAACCCACAGGTATAGGACACCTCTACTCCCTCCTTGCTGATCACATGCCCATTACTATTTCATTAAAACCTAATCACCCTTACCCTGCTCAATGCCAGTATCTCATCCCACGACAGGATTTAAGGGGATTAAAGCCTGTTACCACTCGCCTGCTACAGCATGGGCTTCTAAAACCTACAAACTCTCCTTACAATTCCCCCATTTTACCTGTCCAAACACTGGACAAGTCTTACAGGTTGGTTCACGATCTGCACCTTATCAACCAAATTGTTTTGCCTATCTACCCTGTGGTGCCAAACCCATACACTCTTTTGTCCTTAATACCCCCCTCCACAACTCACTATTCCATTCTTGATCTTAAAGATGCTTTTTTCACTATTTCCCTTCACCTCTTGTCCCAGCCTCTCTTTGCTTGAGTTACCTGGACTGACCCTGATACCCATCAGTCCCAGCAACTTACATGGGCTGTACTGCCGCAAGGCTTCCGGGACAGCCCTCATTACTTCAGCCAAGCTCTTTCTCATGATTTACTTTCTTTCCACCCCTCTGCTTCCCACCTTATTCAATATATTGATGACCTTCTACTCTGTAGTCCCTCCTCTGAGTTTTCTCAACAAGGTATCCTCCTGCTTCTTCAACATTTATTCTCTAAAGGATATTGGGTATGCCCCTCCAAAGCTCAAATTTCTTCCCCATTCATTACCTACCTTGGTATAATTCTTCATGAAAACATGCATGCTCTCCCTGCCGATCATGTCCAGCTTATCTCTCAAACCCCAACCCCTTCTACAAAACAATAACTCCTTTCCTTCCTGGGCATGGTTGGATACTTTTGCCTTTGGATACCTAGTTTTGCCATCCTAAAAAACCATTATATAAACCCACAAAGGGAAATCTAGCTGACCCCATAGATCCTAAATCCTTTCCCCACTCCTCTTTCCATTCCTTGAAGGAAAGTCTAGAGACTGCTCCCACATTAGCTCTCCCTAACTCATCCCAATCCTTTTCCATTATACAGAGCTGAAGTGTAGGGCTATTTAGTCGGAATTCTTACACAAGAGCCAGGACTGTGCCCTGTAGCCTTTCTGTCCAAACAACTTGATCTTACTGTTCTGGGCTAGCCCTTATGTCTCTGTGCAGCAGTTGTCACTGCTTTAATACTTTTAGAGGCCCTCAAAATCACAAGCTATGCTTCACTTACTCTCTACAGTTCCCATAACTTTCAAAATCTATTTTCCTGCTCACACTTGACGCATATACTTTCTGCCTCCTGGCTCCTTCAGCTATACTCACTCTTTGTTGAGTCTCCCACAATTACTACTATTCCTGGCCAGGACTTCAATCTGGCCTCCCACATTATTCCTGATACCACAACTGACCCCATGACTGTCTCTCTATAATCCACCTGGCATTCACTCAATTTCCCCATATTTCCTTCTTTCCNACTCTCTACAGTTCCCATAACTTTCAAAATCTATTTTCCTGCTCACACTTGACGCATATACTTTCTGCCTCCTGGCTCCTTCAGCTATACTCACTCTTTGTTGAGTCTCCCACAATTACTACTATTCCTGGCCAGGACTTCAATCTGGCCTCCCACATTATTCCTGATACCACACCTGAGCCCCATGACTGTATCTCTCTGATCCACCTGACATTCTCTCCATTTCCCCATATTTCCTTCTTTCCTTTTCCTCACCCTGATCACACTTGGTTTATTGATGACAGTTCCACCAGGCCCAATTGCCAATCACTAGCAAAGGCAGGCAATGCTATAGTGTCTTCCACATCTCACTGAAGCTATGGCCCTGCCCCCTTCCACTATTTCTCAACAAGCTGAACTCATTGCCTTAACTTGAGCCCTCACTCTTGCAAAAGGACTACGTGTCAATGTTTATATTGACTCTAAATATGCCTTCCATATCCTGCACCACCATACAGTTATATTGGCAGAAAGAGGTTTCCTCACTACACAAGGCTCCTCCATCATTAATGCCTCCTTAATAAAAACTTTACACTTCAAAACACATTACTGCAAAATAAAAAGCCAAGACACAACCTGAAAGTATATAGTTGGAAAACATGTATTTGATGAAACAATTCCTTCCAAAATATATAAAGATTTCTTCAACTCAAGAATAAGAAGACAAACAACTTTATTTAAAATGGCAAAAAAGATTTGAAGACACTCTACTAAAGGAGATATGAATGGTAAATTAGCACATGAAGAAGTTCTCACATAATTTGTGATTTAAGGAGATGCTAACTGAAACCACAATTAAATACTATTACACAAGCAGTAAAATGACTAAAATTGAGAAGACCAACCATACCAACTCCAATTCTAATACATTGCAGTAGGAATATAACATGCAAAAACAACTTTGGAAAACAATCTGGCAGTTTCTTAAAGCTAGAAACATACCTAAATATGACCCATCCATTTCACTTCTAGGTATTTGCCAAAGATAAATAAGCCAAAAACATATTTTTTCCCTTATGAAAAAACCCCAAATGTTCACAGCAGCTGAACTTATAAATTTCAAAAAATTACAACAACTCAAATGTTCAACTAGTGAATATACAAATACATCCATACAATGGAATACTACTAACAATAAAAAATAAATGATTGATACATGTTACAATGCATGCAATATATGCAATGTAACATATGTTACAAGGCACATAATATGCTAAACTGACACCAAAGCCTATCTACTGTATGAGAGTATTTATATGTCATACTAGTAAAGCCAAAACTGCAAGACATCAGATCAAATCAGTGATTTTCAGGGACTGGGGTTGGGAAAAGTAGTTAACAGCAAACGGGAATGAAGAAATGTCCTGAAGTAACAGAAATACTATTTTTCTTGATTGTGATAGAAATTACATGACTATAACTTTGTCAGGACTCATCAAATTGTATACTTTAAAAGGGTGAGTTTTACTGAATTTAAGGTGTTTTTCAATAAAACTGATTTCTAAAAGGCTGTTTTAGCTTACATATCTCCTAAAGCAGGTTCTAAACAAAAATACTTGTGTCATATACCTTTGGGAACAAAATCCTAAGGAGTATATGTGAGTTACAGAAAGAGTAAAACAGGGAAGAAAAGAAAAGCTACTGACAAGATGAATTATTATTTTACTTTAAAATATAACTCTATGCTCCTTTCTGTTTTTTAAAAAAATCTTGACTTCTGATATCATAAGATGTACCTTTTCTAAGTATACAAATTAATAATTCGTAGTAATTTTACAATTGTAAAACTATGAGCACAATCCAGTTTTAGGACATTTCCATCATCCCTAAAATACCCTCCTGTGCTCTGACACAAATTTGTGATTGCACTCCTAGCCCCAGGCAATCCCTGATTCGTTTTATACATCTATGGAATTGCCTTCTTAGGAAATTTCACATAAATGGAATCAAAATATCCTATATAACTACAATACAGTATCAAAACCAGGAAATGTACAGTACAACCCACAGATACATTTACATTTCAACAGTTTTGCATGCACTCATTCATGTGTATCCATGTGTGTATGTAGTTACTTTATCTTCATTTTTGAAGGAGAAATTTATAGACTATAACATTCTTGCCTGACAGTTTTGTTTTCTTTCTTTCAGCACGTTTAACACGTCATTTGACTCCCTCTGGATTACATTTTTTTTTTTTTTTTTTTTTTTTGAGATGGAGTCTAGCTCTGTCACCCAGGCTGGAGTGCAGTGGCCAGATCTCAGCTCACTGCAAGCTCTGCCTCCCAGGTTTATGCCATTCTCCTGCCTCAGCCTCCCGAGTAGCTGGGACTACAGGCGCCCCCCACCTCGCCCGGCTATTTTTTTTTTTTTTTTTTTTTTTGTATTTTTTAGTAGAGACGAGGTTTCACCGTGTTAGCCAGGATGGTCTCGATCTCCTGACCTTGTGATTCGCCCGTCTCGGCCTCCCAAAGTGCTGGGATTAAAGGCTTGAGCCACCGCGCCCGGCCTGGATTACATTTTTTAATGAAAAGCAACCTATTAATACCATTGTTCTTACCCTAAACATAGTGATTCCTTTTTCTCTTGCTGCCTTCAAGATTTTCTTTTCTTTGAATTTCAACATTTGTTCAAAAACGTCTGAAGAATCTTGTGAACTGTGCCTCAAGACTACCTACTGGGGAGTGGAAGACAGAAGTATTTGTCCTTTAACCTTTGGCTCTCGTTGATCCAAGGTGATTCCATTGGACATTTCTTTCCCAACACTTTTAGGTGCACATGCATAAGGGATGGCATGTTCAAAAGAGCAGGAAGTGAGAAGTATGTTTAAAAAGCCCAAAGAAGGTGTTGATGCACCTGTTTCAAGCCAATCGAAACCTTATAACTTGTCACCACAACAATGGCAGGAGTAAGAGGTAAAATCTGAAAGACTTGAAAAGCTGCACAGGAGTCTTCTGATATAAAGACATCATGTAAACTCAAATAGAATAATATACCATATTCATGGATAGGAATAACAATATCACAAACATGTTATTTTTAAAAAATGAATTCATAGATTTGAATAAAATACCATAAAACTTTTATAGTATGCTTTGCTGAATTGACAAGCTGACCTTTTTTATTTATAAGGAGAAAAAATATCACCAAAAGAAAAGGAATTCTGAAGAAAACAACAAACTGTAGAGACTACAGATAGGCATAAAGAACAAGTAAAAGTCTTTGGGGAATTCATGTATGGATAAATAAATTCAATAATTGAACAAAATTAATAGTCCAAAAAATAGACTCATACATATAGAGGTTATGATATAATTTGTCCACAACAAAATTGGCATTGCAGACCCATTAAAATAACATAACGTTTATGTTAATGTATAATAAACACAGTACAGTCACCTCTACATAAATGGTGTGGGGACAATAGATTTTCCATATGAAAGCAATGAAATGAGATCTTATCTCATACCATAAATAATTAAACTATAATTGGATTAGAAACGCAAATATTAAAGGAAAAATTAAAAATCATAAGTCATTATAAGAAAATATATGGTTGACAGTGACATAAGGAAGAATTATGTAAACTGAATTTAAAAACAACAGCAACAAGATAGACGGTGGAAAAAATATATACATACGTATGCAATTACATTAAAATTAAGGAGTTCCATTTATTAAAAGACTTCACAAAAAAGTGAAAAGTCAAGCCACAGACCAGAAGAGAAACCTTAGAAAACATGTGAATTACCAGAAGACTACTATAAAGAACTCTTAATTCCCATGGATCAATAAGAAAAAGGCAAACAACCCAATAGAAACATTGTCAAAAAACATGAAGGAAACAGAAATGGTCCATTATATTGACTTAAAATCTACTAATAAATTTTGATTCAGAGTTTGAAAACACTAGTCTAGACCAGATAACTCACAGATTTGAAGAATTAGTGTCAACAGAAATATGCTGTTTCTTAATACTGTGTATTGTTTATTTGCAATGCCAGAATATAGATGGCATTTCCAAAATATTTTTTTAGTTTCAAAATCACAAAATTGATAGATGTGCTTAAGAAATTCAAACAATAAAAATATATGTAATAAAATTTTCACCCCTTGCTTTATTCTTTTTTGCCTTTACTCCCTCCCCAGAAGTAACTTTGGTATATTTATTGAGGTGTGTTTCTTAAATACTTTTCAACTTACTTACAAACACATATGTAGAGTGCTTTAAACAATAATTATGATATCATGATTACTATTCTTCAACCTTCTTTAATCACTTACTGACATATTACCAACCTCTTTCAACAGTAGTATATTTACTGATGTCATCAAATCTGAGGTGCTTTGATGGTATTGCATTCATATTTTACCAGGATGGGTCAGCACAAGATTTACCCAATTGTATCATTTTTAAAGTGAGTCTTTATCTTATCTGCAGTTGCATATTCAAATCTTTATGCAAATCCATTTGATATCTGTCTCAGTAATAATTTGATGCACATGTTCCAACCAATTCTGCAATATTCTAGAAAGCAGGTTTTCCAAAGCTGGAAAATTTTCAGATGGTACTGTTAGAGAAAGACGGCATTTTCCAGAGGTGTATTTGATTTTCTTTTTCTTAAACAACACCTGTTCAAATTAAATTCACAGATACATAATTTGTCATGCAGATGATAAAAACTATGTTGCCTAGAGCTTGGATATGTGAATCAGGAACTAAACCAATATGTGAAAACACATTAGAGGAGCTACTTGATGGACTTCTGAACTACGGAATTCAACAACTATGCTGAACTATTAGCTTGAAATATGCACTTATTCAATTTTGCCTTGAAATGAATAAAGAGCCATCTCCTTATATATGTGTAATAAGAAACTAAAGTTAATTGTACTTGTTTCTAAAATTTAATTTCACTTGAGAAGAAAAATAAAGAATGAATCAACTCTTTCAATAAGAACACATCTGTTTTGTGGTACTTATTAAATGTATAATCTACCTTTTCTATAGATTTGAATATTTCACTTTTGCAACTTCCTGAAAATAGCAATCTAATCTATCTATGCTGACTTTAATGCTACCTCTTGACACTTGATGCATTGTCAAAATTCAGCTAATATGTATAATAAAATACTTTTAGACCTGGATAGTGATAAAGGATTACAAAACTGCCTAACATTAAGAGTTGAAACCACCTCTCCCATTCTTTCATTTGGCAGATGTGGATGATGACAGCTGAGTGCAGATATGCCTCAAATTCTTCTCAAGGCAGCACTTCAGGAGGCCCCAGTTGATCCATCAGAGTTAGCCTGTGAGATAAGATTTACTGGCCATTCCTGAAGCTGCTAAAGCTCTGCTTTCAAGTGACCTGTGACCTTGGGAAAATATCTTTTTTGTACTTTTATTTTTCTTCGAAGAGCAATGTAGCTAAGTATAGGTATCTCCCAGGATTGCTGTGAATAACACATGAAATATATTGCAAGAAACAGCCCAATTTGTTATACTATAGTTGAAAAGTGCTTGTGGAATGAATCCATTGAAACATCCCTAAATAGTACTTGAATTTAAAAACAAAAAACTTTTAAATTTTGACTTAAAACTTGGTAATATTATAATTTTAGTACTTCTCTTTTTCTTTTAATTGTGGCAAAATATGCATACAAAATTTACTATCTTAACCATCTTTGAATGCACAGTTCAGTGGCATTAACTACATTTACATTGTTATGCAACCAATCTCTAGGAATTTTCATCATGAAAACTAGAACTCTATATTCATTAAACAAACCTGTATTAACCCCTCTTTTCAGCCCCTGGAAACTAGCATTCTACTTTCTATTTCTGTGAATTAGATTGCTTTAGACACTTATGTAACTGGAGTCATACAGTATGTGTCTTTTCGTGACTGACTTATTTCACTTAGCATAATGTCTTTGAGTTTTATCCATGTTGTAGTAGGTGACAGGATTTCCTTCCCTTTTAAGGCTGAATAATATTCCACTGAACATACCTACCACATTTTCTTTATCTTTATTCATTAGTCAGTGAATATTTGTGCTGCTTCTACTTATTCATTATTGTGAATAATGTTCCTATTAACATGGGTGTACAATTATCTCTTTGAGACCCTGCTTTCAAGCATTTTGGATGTATACCCAGAAGTGGAATTACTAAATCATATGGTAAGTCTACTTTTAATTTTTTGAGGAACCACCACACTTTTTTCTCTGTAGCAGCTGCACTATTTTACATTCCCACCAGTAGTACATAAATATACCAATGTTTCCACATCCTCACCAACACTTGTTACATTCTGAGATTTTTCTCATTTTTTTGTTTTGTTTTGTTTGATAGTAGCCATCCTGTTAAGTACAAAGTTATATCTAATTATGGGCTTGATTTGCATTTCCACAAAGATTAGTGATGTTGAGCGTATTTCATATGTATTCAGGCCACTTGCATATCTTCTTTGAAGAAATGTCTATTAAGTTCTTGTCCCACTTTTTATTTGGGTTGTTTTATTGTTGTTGAGTTGTTGAAGTTCTTTATATATTATATTTTGGCATTTAACCCTTCATCAGATATAAAATTGCAAATATTGTCTCCTATCCCATAGGTTGCCTTTTAACAGTGTTAATTGTGACCTTGGATGAACAGAAGGTTTTAATTTTGATGTGGTTCAATTTACCTAGTTTTAGTTTTGCTGCCTGTGCTTCCAAAACATCATTGCCCAGACCAATGTCATGGAGCTTTTCCCATATGTTTTCTTTTAGCAGTTTTAAAGTTTCATGTCTTATAACTAACTCTCAAATCGATTTTGAGTTGATTTGCATGTATAGTATAAGATAAGGTTCTAATTTCATTCTTCTGCATGTGGAATCCAGTTTTCCCAACACCATTTATTGGACAAACTATATTTTCCCCCTAGAATGATCTTGGCACCCTTGTCAGAAATAAGTTGACTGTATACGCAAGGGCTTATTCCTGATATCTATTGTATCCTACTGGTCTAGATGTCTGTCTTTATGCCAGTATCTCACTGTTTTGATTATTGTAGCTTTCTTATAAGTTTTGAAATGAGGAAATACGAGACTTCCAAATGTGTTCCTTTTCTTTAAAGATTGCTTTGGCTATTCAGGGTCTCTTGAAAACTTATATAAATGTTTAAGTGAACATTTTTTGGCATTTTTATTTGAATTATCAATTTCCAAAACAAAAAACAAAACAAAACCAAAGGGGTTTTTTTTTTTTTTTGGTTTTTTTATTTTAATTAAGGAATTAGTTGGTGTGGCCTGTAATTCTCAAAGTAAAAAGATATGAGTTTGAATTATTGTATAAACATTCTTAAAAATGCAAATGTTAAATACAATTAAACTATTAGGAAGATTTGTTCTCTTTCTCAGGTTTCTGATTTTTTTCCTTTTCCTGTACCTCAAGCTCTATATTGTGACACACAAATATGGAACACTAACTGTATTTTTTCTACTTCATTAAAAAAGAAAGGAGAGAAATGTAAATGTTCTAAAGTACTGTCAATTCAGATAAATCCATTAGGTTTGGAGATGTAAAAGGAGTTACATCTTAAAATAGAGGAAAAAATAAAAATAAGGAAACCCCTTTAACGATAAAAATCTAAAAGCTAAATTTTCTCAGTGAAAAACTTAAAGTAAAATACGTATGTGTGTTACTAAGATGAACTCTGATTTATTACTGAATGCTGTATATGATTTCCCTTTGCACTTTGTCATTGTATATATATTAGCATTGTTTTCTATGCATTATTTACGACCAGGACTTACTTTGTATCACCTGTGTGATTACTTCAAATGTTGAAGAGGAAGGACAGGAGAGATCTTGGCAATGTCACATTATGCTTCAGTATCAAGTTAACAGAGCTGAAAGGGTTATGCAAATATTCATTTCCCTAGAAGGGCTCTTATTTTATTTGCAAAATAAGTTTCCCAGTAAAAGGAAATGTGGGGAGGGGCAAAGAAATGGCTGGGACTTAACTTTATGTTTTTCACCTGCCAGTCAAATCTAATTCTTTTGTTCTTACACAAACACATAAATGAAGAGCCTTTGCTTAGTGCTACCACTGTGAAGTGTGTTTGCTCCTTAACAGATACCAAAGGCAAGAATTACAAGAAGGACCATATTTCAGCACTAGAATTTATCTAAGGAATAAGAAGGAATACATGATAAAACAAGCTATGTTTCCTTTTACCATGGAAACTTTAGAAAACATAACAAAGTACAAATTGGTGCTAAGATTTTTGACACTATTATAAACATTCAATCTGCCAAGGATACCAACTATTGTGGTTTACACACCCCTAAGACATTAGCCCAAAACTGCACAGTACACAGGAGTTAGGGAAGGAGACTAAATGACTTCAGAGAAATAGTCACTAGTTGACATCCCAAGAGTCAAAAGCCAAGCAGTGAGGACTAATTAACCAGACTAACTAAAAACATCAATCAGAGCTATTAATATGATACAGTCCTAATAAGTCATCCCATGAATAAGAGCAGGAACAATGATACCATCGTCATTTTTCAGATAATCTGAGTTGATCGTGTTAAACTATTCTAGTCCCTGACCCTCAACAGTTAAGGCTTGCTTTACCTGATTCCTCCTCCTCATTCCAACTCTGTTCCAAGGATAGGTGAAAATTGCTCTTTTTTGGCCAAGCATTACATCAGGTTCAATAGAATGTGGAGGGCTAGGGTAGAAGGTAGAGTCTGTGTGTGTGTGGAGGGAAAGAAATGTAGAGGTAGATGTTCTGTTGATTAAAAGACATTATAAAAAGGTGAAAATTCGACGAGTGGGGAGGGAGAAATAAAAGAGGAAGAAGAAGGGAGAGTGTGGGGAAAGAAAGAAAAAAAAGAGAGAGAGGAGTGGAGTCCATGGAGGAAACAGAGAATGATAGAGAGAGACTTGGGACGGGTTAGAAAGTAAGAGAAATCTTTTATTTTATTTTTTAAATTGACATATAATAACTGTACATATTTTAGTGGTATATCGTGATGTTTCAATACTTACAATGTGTAGTGATTAGGTCAAGATAGTTAGCATATCTATCATCTCAAACATTTATTTACATTGGAAACATTCCATAACCTCTTTATAGTCATTCAAAACTATACATTATTAACTACCATCATTTTACAGTTATAGAAAACTAGCACTTATTCCTGTATGTAATTTTGTATATTTTAATAAATCTCTTTCTACTACCTCCTTTCCTCTACCCTTTTAACCCTCTACTATCCCCTCATCTAGTTTTTACTTTTATGAGATAAACTTTTTTTTAGCTTCCACATATGAGTAAAAACGTGGTCTTTAACTTTCTGTTTCTGGCTTATTTCACTTAACACAATATCCTCCAGCTTCATTCATGTTGCTGTGAATAACAGGATTACATTCTTTTTTATGACTAAATAGTACTGCATTGTGTATATATGCCACATTTCCTTTATCCATTTGAGACTGGGTGATTTATAAATAAAAGAGGTTTAATTGACTCACAGTTTCACATGGCTGGGGAGGCCTCAGGAAACCTATAATTACAGTGGAAGGTAAAAGAGAAGCAAGACCCTTCTTCACAAGGTGGCAAGACAGAAAGAAAGAGCAAGGAAATACCACACCTATTTCATCAGCTCTCATGAGGACTCCCTCACTATCACAAGAACAGCATGGAGGAAACTGCCCCCATGATCAGATCACCTCCCACCAGGTCCCTCCCTCAACATGTGAGGATTAAAATTTGAGATGAGATTTGGGTGGTGACACAGAGCCAAACCATATCAAACCCCTAGGTTAATTCCATATCTTGGCTATTGTGAATAATGCTGCAATAAACAAGGGGGTGCCAATGCTTCTTCAACATATTGATTTCCTTTCCTTTGGATAAATACTCAGTGCTGGATCATATGGTTGTTCTATTTGTAATTTTTTTTTTGAGGATTCTCCATGCTGTCTTTGTCCTTTTAGTGTTGCTAAAAAAGGAATAACTGAGGCTGGGTAATTTATGAATAAAAGAGGTTTATTTGGCTCACGGTTCTGCAGGCCATACAAGAAACATGGCACCAACATCTGTACCTGATGAAGACCTCAAGAGTCTTCCACTCATGGCAGAGGAGAAGGGGAACCAGGCATGTGCAGATATCACATGACAAGAGAGAAATCGAGAGAGAGAGAGAAGGGAAGTGCCAAACGTTTTAACAACCAGTTCTCATGTGAAATAATAGAATTTGTTAACTCTAAAATAATAGAATGTTAACTCACTTAACCTCCAACCCCCACAAATCCCTATTTATGAGGGATCCACCCCATTACCCAAACATATTCCAGTAGACCCCCACCTCCAACATTGAGATCAAATTTCAACATGAGGTTTGATGGAACAAACATCCAAACTACAGCACATAATCCCCCAAGTGGCTATACTAGTTTAAATTCTTAACAACAGTGTATAAGATTTTTTTCCTCTACATGTTTACCAACATCTATTTTTTTGTTTGTTTGTTTCTTTGTTTTGTTTTGTTTTGTCTTTTGGTGATAGCCATCCTAACTGGGGTGAGATAATATCTCACTGTGGTTTTGATCTTCATTTCCCTGATGATTAGTTATGTTGAACATTTTTAAATATATTTCATGACCATTTTTATGTTTTCTTTTAAGAAATGCTGCTCAGATCATTTGCTCATTTTTTAATCAGACTTTTTTTTTTTTTTTTTTGCTATTGAGATGTTTGAGTTCCTTGTATATTCTGGATATTAACCTCCTGTCAGATAAATAGTTGGCAAGAGAGAGCAAGAAGAGGTTTTTCCCAATTCTGTCAGTTATCTTTCCATCCTGTTGATTATTTCCTTTGTTGTGCAGAAACTTTTTAGTTTGATGTAATCTCATTTGTTTATTTGACTTTTTTGCTGTGATTTTGAGGTCTTGCTTATAAAATCTTTTCCCAATGTCCTAAAGTGTTTCCTCTCTGTTTTCTTCTAGTAGTTTTATAGTTTTAGGTCTTACATTTAAGTCTTTATTTTCAGTTGATTTTTGTATAGGTTGAAAGATGAGGGTCTAGTTTTATTCTTCTGCATATGGATATCCAGTTTTCCCAGCATCATTGATTTAAGGTGGTATCCTTTCCCCCAGTGAATCTTCCCGATGCCTTTGTCAAAAATAAGTTGGCAGTAGATAGATGGATTAATTTCTGCATTCTCTATTCTATTCTATTTGGTCTATGTGTCTGTTTTTATGCCAGAACCATGCTGTTTTATGTACTATGGCTTTGCAGTGTATTTTGAAGTCTGGTAGTGTGATGCCTCCAGCTTTGTTCTTTTTGGTCAGGAAGTCAAATTGTCTCTGTTGCAGATGACATAAGCTTACATACAGAAAACATAAAGACTCTATCACAAAACTCTTAAAGAAATTCCATAAAGTTTAGAATACTAAATCAACATACAAAATCAGTGGCATGTATATACGCTAACAGTGAACTAGCTGAAAAAGGAATCAAGAAAGCAATCCCATTTACAACCGCTACAACAAATAAATGAATAAAATATACACCAAGGAGATGAAAGACTATACAAGGAAACCTACAAAACACTTATGAAAGAAATTGAAGAGGATATAAACAAATCTAATGACATCCCACGCTTGTGAATTGTAAGAATTTAAATTGTTGAAATGATCTTACTACCTAAAGAAATGGATAAAGTCTATGCAATCACTATCAAAATACCAATGACATTATTCTTAGACATAGAAAAAAATCCTAAATTTCAAATGGAACCACAGAAGACCTTAAATAGTCATAGCAATCAGAATGTTGGAGAAATCTTTAAAAATCTGCTTTCAAGAAGTCTTTTACCCTTAGCTGAGCCCTGACCGGAAAACAAAAAAAAAAAAATTATTTTCTTTCATATTTGCTTACAGCTTTGTACTTTTAAAACAGTTTAAGAAAAGATTGGGGTGAGTAGAGTCAGGGTGCAAAAAATTGACAGTATTTGTTTGGTTCTCTCCAACTGAATAATGGAACCTTAGATGCCATCTGAGTTTCTCCTGCAGTTTTCAGCAGATATTTCAGAACCGTCTGCCATTCTTTTGTGTCTTGGAGTATAGTACAGTGGTATCAACACCCCCTCCCACCCAGTCACTCAGGCTGCCCAGAGTCTCTGTTGATGGTGCCACATGGCAGGTGCTTAGCTGAATACTGAAACTGAGCAGGCCTGTCCTTGTAGTCCAAGTCTGAAAATGATCTCTTTCTTTTTCCTCCCCTGATTTCCTATTAAAATCTAATAGCTAACAAGACTCCTAGTCTCCCTGGGAGATAGACTCAGTCACATTACTGAAGTCCGCTGGAAATGTGACACTAATGACAAGCAGGAACTTTATAGCTCCCGTTTTCCTTTGCTGACATTACAAATGTAAATACAGAAAATGCTTCCCAGGGTCTCAAGCCTGGCTGGTAAACATAGTTTGGTTGATGCCTCTCTCTGATTTCTAGCATTCTACCACACTTATGGGGGTGTTCAAACATTCTACACCCTTGCTCTATCACACAGAGCCCTAGAGGCTCATGTAAGGCCATTCTTGGGAGCCTTACTCTCTCTCTCTTGGAAACTGGTCTTCTCCCTTTATCTTCCAATCTTTCAGTGTTCTCTGAATCCCACTTGCAACCTCAACTTCATTTCTCTTAAACTGGTGTTGCTATTGTTGTTTGGGTTTAAGGACCTCATTTTGCTAGGTCCATGCCATTTGATTCCCTTAAGAAATTTGTGGAAGAGCTGAATTACTAGGATTATTGCCCTCTTATAGGATTGAAGACTGACACATCAAAAGACCAAGTAATCTATGTAAAGCACATTAAATGAGATAGCAAATGAATGGATGAATAAATAATAGAGTGACCGTATCAAGTGGTAGGAGGATACAACCACATCTCCGATTTCCTAGCACCCAGCCCACTCACTTCCCATTGATGTACAGAATTAAAATATCCTCTTACAGCACCTGTGGATTCCAATAACATCTCAAGGGACTGTACAAGTGAAGGAGAAAGCGAATCTGTACAGCACTGTTAAGATAATACAATCCTTTGTTATTAAATGTCCTATACCCTTTTACTATTGTAGCACTTCCTGGGCACAATAGATCCATTTTAAAACAAGAAACTGAGGTGTAGAGAGGATAAATAGTCTGCCTAAGTGAACACAGATAACTGTGATAGAGCTGAGATTTGAACACAGATCTTCTGATTCTAGGTCCAGTGTTTTTTCAGTAATTAAAATAAAAGTTTGGTGTTCTCAACTCACTCACCTTCAAAACAAAACACATGTTTTGTGGCTAATACATAATTTAAATGCTTCAAATGACTTTGAATCTCTTGGAAAATCAGACATACACACTTTTACCACAGTAGTCACATTGATTCCCCTGTGGGTCTTCTCTGTGCCCATCCTACAGGCATTGTTGCTGGGTCAGCCAGCAGGAAGAATTTAGCATAAAAATGTAACATCTAATAGATAGCAAGATTCCTAGTCTCCTTGGGAGATAGACTCAGTCATATTACTGAAGTCTGTTGGAAATGTGACACTAATGACAAGCAGGAACTTTATAGCTCCCATTTTCCTTTGCTGACATTACAAATTGTAAAACCTCTCATTTCTCCAAAAGTTCATCTACATGATCTATGCTGCTGAGGCTACACACTTTGTATCTTTTTGGCAGCAGAAAGATTCTGGCGAGATCAGTGGGCCTGTTCACCTTGCATGGGAATAACTTATTCCAGGACATAGAAGCCACCCTAATCTCCCCACTCCTTTTCCATTCAACACCCCACTCAGCATGCACTCACTTGCAAAGTCCAAGGGCACTGTCAGCTGTAAGTGAGTCACTTATTACGTCATCAAGAATGTAAGAGGATGAATAAGCATCCTCTGAAACAAAAAAAAAGAAATTGGGCTTCAATATATTTAATGCATATGCTTAAAATTGGGAAAAACATGAGGTATTAGAAATAAAAAATACCATGGAAAGAAACTGCCACACAAAACATAGCTAACTGAGAACTTAATTGTCTATGAGAACTAACTCAGCTTGTATGACCACCACTATCATAAATGTTACTGGGGAAATAGCTACACTGAGGGGTGGGGCAAAGGAGGCCACTCCCTCCTTTGTCTCTTCTTTCCTGCACCCTGCTGGCTGAGACAGAGTCTATCTAAGTTTGGGAAAAAAAACTATTTGTTTGCTGTAATCCTCCCCAAAGAGGGATGGGACAATATATATCCTGCTTTATCCTGTACACTTAATAAAGTACCAGGCACTTGGTAGGAACTCAATAATTACAATTGAATTAAAATATTTTCAATTAGTCTCCCCTCTATGTTTTCATAACAGTTTATATCAAAGCAAGTCCTTCATATATTTCTGCTCTGGGTTTTGTTCTTTCTAACTCAATAGATTGATAACTCTTAGAGCCATGTAAGGAATCAGTATCTACTCATCTTGGTAACCCAGCACTTATCACTTATCTTAAAAAAACAAAATCATCTATTTCTTAAATGGAATGGAAAAAATGACCTCTAAAGTAATTCAATTCTAACATTCTATTATATAAAGAAAACAAGTTCTTACAAAACACAATGCTTGAAAAGTACATAATCTAGTTGAGACGCAAGAGGAATACTGATTAGATGATTAGAGACGTTATGCAATTGCAACAACTGAATTGTAATTAGGCACTTGGTAATTTTACAATTTTGTACCCTGCCATATTTAAACAAAGTCAATGGGAAATAAGATTCAGGAAGGTAACTGTTTTAAATAAATTGAACACAATATGTGTCCCTAGAAGGGGAAATTTGATATGCAGTCTTTATGTCCCATTCACCTCACTCCCCAATCTGTCATCTGGTTAAAAATCCAACTGCACTTTTATTTTAAACTAGCTCTGAAGTTAATAGGAATTTTTCTATTACTGCAAGGGTCAGCTGGCAAGCAGCCATCAAAATTAAGAAGAAAGAACTGTAACTTATAGCTAACAGCAGCTAGTTGCATTGCCCCTAAAAGTGGACCCTGAGGATCAGCAAAATTTAAGGGAGTGGAAGGTTTCAAGCCATCATCAATTTATGCACTTCTCTATATCCAGCTTGTTGGGTTGATGTATTTTTACCTGTCATTAAAAATATGATATTAAGCCACATCCCTCAGAGTGATAAACCTTCCCAAACAACTTGGGGTATCAGAACACTGGAAGGGAAGCGATGCACTTCATCGAAAGAGATTTACTGTAGTCAATAATCCCAAGGATTGATGTGATGCCTGTTCTCAGCAGACAGCTCCCAGAGGGTATTGGGGTTGGCTTTTAAACCCAAATTTACAGGCAGGCTCTTCATCTGGATCTCAACATTACTTCATGTACATTCGAGACACATGTAACATCTGTGGAATGTGTAACTTGCCAAGAAAAGGGAGAAGGACAGCTTCATGGGCATGTGACAGATGCAATTGCACAGTGTACCACATTTGGTTTAAAGTTCTACTATCACATTCTTAAAGATCTGAATACATTTTGAACAAGAGGCACCACATTTTTGTTTTGTACTGGGCCCCCAAAATTATGTAGCTGATCCTGGATAGGGGAAAAGGCCAACCATCTTGACTTTTTTTTGGAAGACTGTTCAAGCTCCTTAGTGTCTGGTCAGTAAGGGGTTAAAGGTCCTAATAGCAAATAATTCAGACCTGAGAACATTGTGCTGGTCTCAGAAAGGAAATTAACCTCAGCAAACTTCTGGATGAGCTGCAGGGGACTTTCACAAACTCTCCTTTTGTACTCTTCCCCTGCATTCTCCCCTTGGGAAAACAGCATTTATTAGGATGGCTACTACTGCAACCTTGGGATGGTTGCTTTTGGTCACTAGGGTTTGTTAGTTCATTACTGCATTCAGAACAGTTCAAGGCAAAGTTGTGATGTTGGCAGGGTGTGTTTGGATCCCCACTTCTCTTCCTATGCCCTGCAATCCCACTGCTCCACCAAATCTCTATTCTTCCTTTTATTCCTTTTACTCTAATTGTCAACTGTTCTCATAGGACTCATAGATTGGTTCCATCAGGTATGACGTTTACATAGCCTGTAGGGAAGGCTGGTCACCCCACCCTAATCTTATTTTGCAAATGGACTTTCCAGTTGATTGGACAATCTTCTCCACTCCTTACAGTAAACATGGCTAGCAGAGAAGGGAAGATGGAGCTGCTGTCTTGAAAATGCCCAGTCCTTAGTTCCTGCCACATTTACTTGTGCAAGCTCCCAGCTTGCTTGTCTATATCCGCAGTTCTACTTTACAGGATGCTTTTTGTTAGAAAATGATTTGAGGCTACCGTTAAAAAGAAAAGTCTTACCAAGGACTCCCATACCCTTACTAACTGCCTAAGTAATTTCTTCTTAACTCCTGTATCATTGACACTCAAACCTGGACTTCTCCTGTCTTGTACTCATCCTTTAGATTCCAGTTTGGCAGGCACTTCCTGCAGGAAGCCTTCAGTGCTAGGAGTCCATGGAACCCTGTTGTCCTCCTGCCATAGAAGAGCATAGCATTGTGGGTGATTTTTCACTTGTCTAACACCCTTTTTGATAATTAGCTCTTGGAGTTGGAAAATGTTCCTGCCTCTGACACCATTCAGGACATAGGCATGGGCAAGGACTTCATGTTTAAAACGCCAAAAGCAATGGCAACAAAAGCCAAAATTGACAAATGGGATCTAATTAAACTAAAGAGCTTCTGCACAGCAAAAGAAACTACCATCAGAGTGAACAGGCTACCTACAGAATGCTCACTTGTTTAATAGATAAGCAAAATGGCATGTTTTGATATTCAACATGCTTGCCCTGAAAGCCAGTCTGAAATTACACTTCCTTTTGAAGCAAGGGTAAGTCTAAAAACATCTTGTGAATATACGTCTAGCCAAGAGCCTGGAATGGCTTCAAGGGAAGCAGCAGTATGTTCTAGAACTGATAGGTTTAGAAGCATCTGTTTGTCAGTGTTTCACACAGTGTTTTCATTATCATTTGTTCCAATAAAACTTTAAAATATTCTTTTTAATTTCTTCCTTGGCCCAGTGGTCATTCAAGAGCACATTGCTTAATTTTTCTATGTTTGTATGGTTCTCAAAATTCCTCTTGTTATTGATTTCTAGTGTTATTTCACTGTGATAAGAGAAGATGGTTGATATTATTTCAGTTTTTTGAATGGTTTAAGACTTCTTTTGTGACTTAACATATGATCTTTTTTTTTTTTTTTTTGAGACAGAGTCTCAATGTGTCACCCAGGCTGGTATGCAGTGGCACGATCTCGGCTCACTGCAACTTCTGCACCCCTCCAGGGTCAAGCAATTCTCCTGCCTCAGCCTCCTGAGTAGCTGGGATTACAGGCACCAGTCACCGCACCTGACTAATTTTTCTATTTTTAGTAGAAACAGGGTTTCACCATCTTGGCCAGGCTGGTCTTGAACTCCTGACCTCGTGATCCACCTGCCTCGGCCTCCCAAAGTGCTGGGATTACAGGCATGAGCCACCATGCCCGGCCTACTTATCATCTATTTTTGAGAATGATCCATGTGCTGAAGAGAAGAATGTGTATTCTATACATTGAACAGAACACACATTCTGTACAGCCATTGGATAAAATGTTCTGTAAATATCTGTTAGGTCCTTTTGTTCCATAGTGCAGATTAAGTCTGAGATTTCTGTATTGATTTTCTCTCTAGGATATCCGTCCAGTGCTGAAAGAGGGGTATTAAAGTCTCCAATTATTATTGTATTGAGATCTATCTTTCTCTTTAGCTCTAAAATACTTGCTTTATATATCTGGGTGCTTCAGTGTTGGGTGCATAAATATTTACAATCATATCCTCTTGCTGAATTGGCCCCTTTATCATTATGTAATAACCTGCTTTGTCTCTTCTCATAGTTATTTTCTTGAAAACTATTTCGTCTGATATAAGTGTAGCTACTCCTACTGTTCCTTGTTTTCCATTGGCATGGAATATCTTTTTCCATCCCTTTATTTTCAGTCTATATGTTTCTTTATAGGTGAAGTGTGTTTCTTGTAGGCAACAAGCCACTGGGTTTGGTATTTTCATTCATTAAGCCACTTTATGTCTTTTGATTGGAGAGTTTAATCCATTTACATTCAATGTTATGATTGAAAAATAGGGATTTATTCCTCCCACTTTGTTATTTGTTTTCTGGTTATTTTGTGGTCTTATTTTCTTCTTTCCTTCCTTCATGTTTTCTTTTAGTGAAGGTGACTTTCTCTGGTGGTATGATTTAATTTCTTGCTTTTTACATTTTGTGTGTATCTGTTGCATGTTTTTCAATTTGAGTTTACCATGAGGCTTGCAAATACTATCTTATAAGTCATTATTTTAAACTGGTTGCATAAACATGCAAACTTAACACTGATTGTATAAACATGCAAAAATAAAACTAATAAAAACTCTACACTTTAACTTCATTCCCCCAGTTTTTAAATTTTTTTTGTTTCTCTTTATGTCTTCCTGTACTCTTCATGTCTTGAAAAGTTGTTGTAGCTATCATTTTTTACTGGTTTATTATGTAGTCATTGTACTTATAACAGCAGACGCACCACAATCTCCGTGTTATAATAATCTGTTTTCCTCTGTGCTTACTATTACCAGTGAGTTTTGTACCTTCAGATGATGTGTCCTTGCTCATTAACATCATTTTCTTTCTAATTGAAAAATTCAGCTTTCATTTTTCTTGTAGAACAGGTCTGATGTTGATGAAACCCCTTAGGTTTTGTTTGTCTATGAAGGTCTTTATTTCTCCTTCATGTTTGAAGGATATTTTCACTGGATATACTATTCTTTGGTAAAAGGGTTTTTCTCCCCTTTGGATCCTTTCTTTTCCTTCACCTTCAAGAGTTTCATTATTAAATGCCTTGAAAGTAGTTTCCTTCAGGCTAAATCTGCTTGGTATTCTATAACTTTTTTGTACTTGAATGTTCATATCTTCTTCTAGGTTAGGAGCATTCTCATTACTATCCTTTTAAATAAACTTTCTACCCTCATCTCTTTGTCTGCTTCTTCTTTAAGACCAGTAACTCCTAGATTTGCTCTTTTGAGGTTGTTTTCTAGATCCTGTAGGCATGTTTTATTATTTTTTTATTTGTCTTCTCTGTGTATTTTCAAATAGTCTGTCTTCAAGTTCACTAATTATTTCTCCATTTGATCAATTATTCTATTAAGAGACTCTAATGCATTCTTCATTATGTCAATTACATTTTCAGCTCTAGAATTTCTGCTTGAGTCTCTTTCATTATTTCAAGCTCTTTGTTAAATTTATCTAATAGAATTCTGAATTTCTCCTCTGTGTTATCTTCTTCTGTGAGTTTCCTCAAAACAGTTATTTTGATTTCTCTGAAAAATCACATACTTCTGTTTCTCCAACATTGGTTCCTGGTGCCTTATTTACTTCATTTGATGAGGTCATGTTTTCCTCATGTTTGTCAGTGTCTGGGCATAGAAGAGTTAGATATTTATTGTCATCTTTGCAAGCTGGGCATGTTTCTGTTTGTCCTTCTTGGGAAGGCTTTTCATATATTCAAAAGGACTTGGGTGTTGTGATCTAAGCTGTATCTGCTCTAGGAGACATCTAAAGCCCAATAACACCATGGTTTTTGCAGCCTCATAGAGGTACTGTTTTGGTGATCTTGGATAAGATAAGGAAGAATTCTCTGAATTATCAGGCAGAGACTTTTATTCTTTTCCCTTACTTTCTCCCAAACAATAGTCTTTCTCTCTCTGTGCTGAGCCTCCTAGAATTGGGGATGTGGTGATGCCAGCACTCCTTTGGCCACCACCACTGGGACTACTCTGGGTCAGACCTAAAGCCAGCACAGCACTGGATCTTGCCATGGCCTGCTGTAACTACTACCTGGCTACCACATATGTCAACTCAAGGTCCTAAGTCTCTATGATCAGCGATTAGCAAATCAAGCCAGGTTTTGTGCCCTTCCCTTTAGGGTAGCAAGTTCCCCCAAGTCCCAGGTGGGTCTGAAGATCTTATCTGAAAGCCAGGGATTGGTGTCAAAAGCCTTATAAGCTTACCTGGTGTTCTATTCTACTGCAGCTAAGCTGGCATTCAAACCACAATACAAAGTCCTTTCAGCTCTCTATAGTTGTTTTCATCAACTATCATCTCTTTTGGTCAAGTACCCAAATCTTTGATCAATTTTTCAAATTAGTTTGTTTGGTTTTTAATTATTGAATCTTGAAAGTTCTTTATTGTTCTGAATATAAGTTATCAATCGGATATGTAACTTTAAAATATTTTTTCCAAGTCTGTGGCTTGCCTTTTCATTCTGTTAAAAGTATATTTCAAGGAGCAGATATTCTTAACTCTGATGAAACCCAATTTATCAATTTTTTTCTTTTTTGGTTTATGCATTTGGTGTTGTATCTAAGGAAATTCTTTTTCTAACTGAACATATTTCCTGTGCTTTTCTGTTTGCCATTTTATGTTTGTAATTTAGGTTTATGGTTCATTTTGAGTTAATTTTTATATATAATATGACTTGTAGATTGAAATGTTTTTGTGGGTTTTGTTATTGTTTTTGCTGTATTATTTGGTTAGGTTTGGATTTTTTTGCAGAGCATATCTAATTATTTCACAATTTATTGAAAATATTATCCTTTTTCCATTGAATTACCTTAGAATCTCTGTAGAAAGATTAGACCATGTATGGTCGAGTCTATTTCTGAACTCTCAGTTCTTTGCTGTTGACCTATTTGTCCGTCTTGACACTAATACCACGTAATCTTGATTAGTGTAGTTTATAATAAGTCTCAGAGTCAGGTACTGCAAGTCCTCCAATTTTGCTCTTTTTTCAAAGTTATTTGGGTGATTCCAAGTATTTGCATTTCCATTTGCATTTTAGAATGAGGTTGCTAAGTTTTGCTGAAATTTTTATTGGGATTACATTCAATCTACTGATGAATTTGAGGGAAATCAACACTTTAATAATATTAATTCTTTCAACCCATGGACAAGTCATATGTCTCCCTTATTCAGTCTTTAATTTTTCTCATTTGAAATGAGCATTTCATCATTTTTATGCAGTTGTAGCTTTCAATTTCATTTCTGATCTTTTTTTCTTATTGGATAGAAATACAATTGAATTTTGTATATTAATCTCATATCTTGCAACTTTGCTAAATTCACTAATTAGTTCTTGCAGCTTTTGAATATATTCTATAGTATTTTCTATGTAGACCATTATGTCATCTGCAAATAAAGACAATTTTATTTCTTTCTTATCAATATGAAAAAGAGATAGGATATACTATTATACATGTTAGATTAGACACAGGGATATTCCTCCTGAAATCCCATTAAAATGAGAATTAAGAAGTAAAATATGCATGCTCCACAAGAACAGGAAAGCCACTAGAAGTGACAGTCAAAAAAATCAGCAAATTTTAAGAAGACTAGAATGTGATGTAAGGCCTTACGTTAACATTATGTGCTGTCTTGGCCTCTGGTAAAATCAAGAGGACCTCAAATGGCCTAACTGCAAGTCCCTGTTTCCACTCTTCTTCCTCAGGTAAGGTCCTGTAGTCAAACAATTCTCTTTATAATTGGAATCAGGCACAATGCCTGCTTATCTCTGAGTAGTGGGGCTTCAGTTTGCTACCAGCCCTCAGAGAATTATTCAAATAAGACAAAAGTGAACCATAGGTCACTGCACTCTCTTGTTATGAGAAAGTCTAACTCCCAGTCCATTGCTTGTTCACTGTTTTCCCAAGTGCAACACCTGTGTGGTCCAGTATGACTCAGTGTCAACAACCCTGGGCTATGCATATACAAGGAAACTGCTGGAGAGCTCATCTGTCTGGTATCGGGTGGCATGTGTTCGGCCATCTCCATGACCTTAGGATAGAAAGCTCTTTTTCACCAACGGGGTGAAGAGAAGGTGTCTCAAACAAGGAAGCTGATGGAAGCATTATCAAGACCTATGTCCAAGTATGAGCTACAACAGGCTCATACTGGAGGTGCTGGTCACTGCAGACACTGAGGAAAGGTGTGGAACTAAAAATAGACGGACTTGGTGAATGTTTACATAAAGAGAATTTAGAATATTAAGTCTCCTCCACATCCAAATGATTATCCATCCTCTACCCTTGCAGTAAATTGGAGGATCATTCTCAGGATATGGAGAACCTGAGTTCCAGACATAGGCACATCAGGCAAAATAAAGAGGAAGGAAGACACAGACCTACCATAGGGAGAAAGGGAAACTGATGAAAACTGCACCTCCCACCACTGACTCCAAGAATTCTCATAGCCAAGCATATGCTGGCCCCAGGAGGAGACTAGAGGATTTTCCTTGAAAAAACTGAAAGACTGGCAAATTTTATGTGACCATTTTGGCTAGGCCAAAATACCAGATATTTGATTAAATATTATTCTAGATGTTTTCATAAAAGTTTTCTTTAGATTAGATTAACACTTAAGTCAGTAGACCTCGAGTAAAGCAGACTGCTCTCCATAATATGAATGGGCATCATCTAATCAGCTAATGGCCTAAATAAAAAAATACTGACCTCTTTTAATGAAAAGAGAATTCTACCAGCAGACGGCCTTTAGATTCAAACTGCAGTATCACCTCTTCCCTGGGTCTGTAGCCTACTGGTTTACCCTGCAGTTTTTGAACTTACCAGATGTCACAATTATGTGAACCAATTCCTTAAATCTCAGTCTCAATCTCTTTCTCTCTCTCTCTCTGCCTCACACACACAGACACACAAACACACACAGAAACACACACACACACACACACACACACACACACACACAGCCTAGTGGTTCGATTTCTATGCAGAATCCTGAATGATACAATTACAGAAGCTAACATTTGGACATCACCCCAAAAAATGGCCAGGTGGACAAAATGACAAGGTCCATATTTGATCACTGCATAGCAAAGATTCTCAGTTACAGTGACGTAGTCCTGTAGAAAAAATTTGGCAATATCTGGAGACATTCTTGGTTGTCATAACTGGGAGGGGTGCTACTGGCATCTAGTGGATAGAGGCCAGGAATGCTTTGAAACTTACAACAATTCAGAGGACAGACAACAAGCAACTATCCAGCCCAAGATGTTAATATTGCTGAAAATATTGACTGTCAATATTAATACAATTTCTCAATATTGAGAAATTAAGATTGAGAAACCCTGATCTATAGTGAAACCCACTATTTTGCAAGTTACTGTTTCTCTCTTTATTATGAATAAACCGCAAAAGGCACTGGAGACTTAAGAAGTTTTCAACATCAAAGATATTTAAACCAATAAATAAAAACAGCACCAAAAGCAAAATAAAATTTCAACACAAATGCTGTTAATATGCTAAGGGAGAATAACGTAAGATATTGCATTTAATAAGAATAGTGTTTTATTGAAACAAGGATATTAGAAGATTTCAGAAAATAACAAAGAATTTTTAAAATTGCTCATAAAAGATTGGAAAGATGGAGGACTGAGGTAAGGAGTTAGGACAGATTATTTGTAAAGCCGTAAAAACATCTCAACAGAAAACCTAAACAACAGAAGTCTGTAAAAATGATTTCAAATTCAGAAAAAAATTCTGTTCAGTTGGGAATTAAATCCAGGCAACCATCAATTGGTTTAAGATTAGGATAAAAGTATTTTCAGATCAGTAAAGTTCCATGTGTCCTTTCTCAGAAAGCTACTGAAGGATGTGCTTCATCAGCTCAAGAGACAGAGAAAAAAAAAATGTAGGATCGATGTGCAGAGACTAGCAGGCAATCAGGCCAGATTGAGGTAGGAAGATGGGGTGCTCCAGAATGAATGTTTTCAGAAAAAATTGAACTGATTATTTACATGGCCATTTAGAAAATAACATTCTGTTGGAGACACTGGGAAGAATTAGTGATAAGCAAATAGAAGAAGATGAAATCAAGTATAAAAAGACAGTATTAAATCCAGGAAAAACGGAAAATTATTTAAGATATAAATATTATCATACTACATTACTTGGCTCAGGACTGAATAAAACTGCTATTAACCTTTATTATTTATTAAATCACTAAAACCTAATGTGAACAAATAGTATAAATAAAAGTATTGAAAACAATGGGATAAATGAATGTATTGTAGTGGGATAAAATAATGGAACCAAATGTTCCATATTAGGAACTAAACAATATATCTCTATCTTTTCTCTCTCTCTCTCCCTCTCTCTTTCCCTTTCACCTTCTGCCATATGTTGATGCAGCAAGAATGCCCTCCTAAGATGCCAGCACCTTGATATTGAACTTTCCAGCCTCCAGAACTGGGAAACAATACATTTCTGTTCATTATAAATTACCCAGTCTTAGTTACTCTGCTATAGCAGCACGAAACAGACTAAAGGAGAATACAAAATGGAAGTATCACAAAACTTCAAATAACACAAAGAGGCAAGAGAACTGAGTCAACCCAAAACATGTAAGTACCCTGAATGTAAAAGAACGGAACCGTTAGCAGTCAATACCATATTCTCATTGCAGACAGCAACTTTGTTTTCACAAAATACAATCTACCACATTATCTAGTTGTTTTGTTTTGTTTTGTTTTGAGATGGAATCTCACTCTTTTGCCAGGCTAGAGTGCAGTGGTGCGATCTCAGCTCACTGCAACCTCCACCTCTAAGGTCCAAGTGATTCTCCTGCCTCAGCCTCCTAAGTAGCTGGGACTACAGGTGTGTGCCACTATGCCCAGTTAATTTTTTTGTATTTTTAATAGAGAGGGGACTTCATCATGTTGGCCAGGATGGTCTCAATCTCCCGACTTTGTGATCCGCCGCCTCCCACAGTGCTGGGATTACAGGCTTGAGCCACTGCACCAGGCCTAGCTAGTGTTTCTAAACTGGATGTTATTGGTTTGTAATGTTCTTAATACTTAATTTATAAGTATTCATTAATTTGGTTTTAAGCGGCATAAAAACCATAAACATAAGAAATTTATACCCAATTTTATCTTTGTGCTTTTATAATGTTATAAAATTTTAAATTAACACTGGAATTTCATAAGTTTTTTCTTAAAATCTGAATATCATTTCAGTTAGAGAATTATTGTTCTATAATTATTGCCTTAACAAGAGCAATTCCTTCCCACTGAATACAATATATTATTTCTACTCGTTATTTTATAATTGTAATTACTATTTTTAATTTTTAAAGATGGGCAGGGTAAAAGAAGCATGATTAAAGACAGATCTGGATGTAATTTTTGCAATTATGCCACTGTACACAAAGCGCTAGCCTGCACCTAGCACTTTGCTATAATTATGGACATAATTATGTTTACGTCAAATATTTGTGAAGATTAAAACATCAGGTTCAAAGCAGGGACTTGACAAATAGGTTGTGGTTCACAAAAGATAGAGTCATTAACCTTACATATGGTTACACATGAAAAGTATACTATGAAATCTATTTTGAAGATGAAAGGTTGATAATCTTTTGGTTGACATGAAAATGGGGTGTTCACAAATACATGTACATCTCTTTTCTTCATTTCAGTGTCAATCAATGGCAGTTTGAACTAGCTACTAGTAATTTTCCTCATCAATAGTTGTTGGAACTATTAAACTATAACTCTTCTCATTTGCTCTGTCATTTTAAAATCAACATAAACATATTCCAACTGTTTTATTAAATTGGAAACGTACTAAAAATGAGTCTCCAAAGTTGACCCAGAAACTAGCTGTTCCAAAATTGTATTATCTTCTGTTTTATGTAGATCCCACAAAAATGCCATGAATGACAGAGTACAGAAAAGTCAAGGGGGGAAGAGCCAAGAGAAAGTCTGAGATAATCTTCCTAGGAAGCAGGAAGTGTAAGTTTAACATGGACATTCTCTAGAAAATGTTGAACAAGAGGGGGCTTCCCACTGTATCCATAAATACCCTAAATCATCACTACCACCCTCAAAATAATTATCCAGTATTCCAGTATATTTTTACAATTTAATTGTTACAATTTGTGCAAAGTATTTTCACATAAACTGTCCCTCAGTTTACAGAAAATAGCACTATTAGCCCAGTGTAGCTCCAGGATTCAAGCCATTCTTTCACTTCACAGCAACCTAATGTCTCCTCCACAGTGAGAGAGTAGGAAGTTTTGCACCTACCAGGCTAATGAAATCAAACTTGCACATGGACTCAAAGGCACATGAAAATGAGTTCAGTAAAAAATAAAAAGGTACTGATACCTCCTATTAAATGAGTTCCTAAGCAATAAGCATTGCTTACACTTTTAAAAGAAAAGACTAAAATCACATTTTATACTGATTGTGATGACCTGTTTTAATGAGCAGTGGACATGTTCAAATTTATAAAACATCTTGATCAGATATATAAAGTAAAAAAATCAGAATAGATCTGAGAAAAAAGGACCCGATGTTCTCGCTAAAGCTTAAAAAGAAATAAGACCATGTGCCTCAAAGGAATAGAAATCTGAGGTCATGGGAAAGTCCTGAAATGTTTCAGCCTGCCGTGGGAGCATGCTTGCTTATTGACAAGGGAAGAACAATAGATTTTTTAGAAAAGATTAAGAAAGAGACAAAACATCAATAAACAAGAGTTTTAAAATTTTACCACCCACAAAAGACTATCTAAATGATTCAAATGCATTTTTGATGTCAGATCCTGCAAATACAGTTTCTTTCTGCTCTAGAATAAACCAACACACAAAATGATGCTAAATACATTTAAAGTATGCTCCCATGAATAAGACTTGGATCTGTATTCAAATGCTGACTCAGCCATTATCACATGACTCAGTTATTACAAAGTGAAGCAAAAATTGCTTATTCCTGGTTAATCAGTTGGGAACCCCATTCCCTATAGAAGAAGGTTATCACTTCTTCAAACGAAATACAACAGGAGAAAATTGTATCTTAATCAAACAGAGCTAATTGGTATTATAGACTGTGTGCCATTATCAATTTATTGCTTCTTATTTCTGAATTCACCCTTCACTCACTGTATGCTCTGTACTAAATCAAAGATTCCTTTAAAACTTTTCACTTTAGCTAGGCGCGGTAGCTCACTCCTGTAATCCCAGCACTTTGGGAGTCCGAGGTGGGCGATCACGAGGTCAGGAAATCAAGACCATCCTGGCCAACACGATGAAACTCCGTCTCTACTAAAAATACAAAAATTAGCTGGACATGGTGGTGCATGCCTGTAGTCCCAGCTACTCGGGAGGCTGAGGCAGGAGAATGGCGGGAACCTGGGAGGCGTAGCTTGCAGTGAGCTAAGATCCCGCCACTGCACTCCAGCCTGGGGACAGTGCGAGATTCCGAGATTCCGTGTCAAAAGAAAAAAAAAAAAAACTTTTCACTTTAATGAGCACAATATTAAGCTTTCTCAGTAGAGGGCGCTGGAGAGACATTGCAGGAGGAAGAGATTAGCTGTATGTGTGTGCAGACATCCAGTGGAATGTGCCCCAGCCACCAGCCTAGAACATTATTTCGTTGAGACCTCATTGCATCCTAGACCTATCAATAACTTTTCTTCAGTCCTCTAGACATGGAAACCAGAACCCTCCACACATAAGGTGTGCTCTGATGGCCTCCTGCCACACCAGCACCTGGACTCTCTGAGTGGACTTCCAACATCTGCTTCTGACCTGGAGGATCACACACCAAGCAGTGTTTCAAACCCCCACTCTCATGCCAGGCTGCATGTGCTACAGGCCTTCTACCATGGCTGGCACCAGACTCTCACTGCACAACCATGCCACCACGTGCTAACCTACCTAACCTACCCTGCTTGTCCAGGAACTCTAGACCTGCTCAGGCCTGGCCTAACCAATAAACACCTCTCCTATCCATTGGGCTGAACTATGCCTTCCCCAACAAGGTCTGAAACACACCCCTTCCAAGTTTGTCCTCCCTTGGGCACTCTTCCTCAGCCCTAGGCTACTATATAGTTTCCTTATATAGTTTCTCTTTTATCATGGTTAATAATCCTTTATATTAACTTCCCTTATATAACCTGCTGTCTGGTTTCTGTCTCCTAATTGGATCTACTGCAGCTTGGAAATAGAGAAAATAAATCGAATCTAAAATCAAGAAACATGCATTAATTTACTAAGAACTATATGCCAGACAACAGACAACTTAAGTAATTTATATTATTTAATCTTCAAAATAATACAGCAGGACTAAATATTTGAGGCTCAGAAAGATTAAATAACATGTCCATGCTTGTTCAGCTTAGTTGGAGGCATAAACAGATTTCAAACCATTGTCCATCTGAATGCAAATAGTTTTAATTTATGAAGTTAAATATGCATATTTATAAAGTTAGATATTTTTATTTATATATTTATCTCTCTATGAATATATCTATCTAAATAATGTCTTTTCTGCATGGAGTAAATTGTGTTGAGAAAAGATATATTTGGGGAGTATAATTAGTGAGGCTTGGTGGTTGATAAGGGTAGAGTCATGAGATATTGACAGGTATGGAAAGTGGAACTGATTACAAACATTCCTTGAAGGTTGAATGACGTTGAGCTCTTATTGGAATCACTGCAGGATTTCTCACCAAAGGTGTGACAGAAAAAAAAATGCAAGACTGAGAGGAAATTCATTGGAATAATGAGTGTGAAGCATTGATTTGCAGTGGGAAAATCAGAACTAGAGGATGTTCTGAGCATTTGTTGCAGAATCATGGTAGAATGTGCTAAGGGTCCTGCATATAAAGGCAGCAGTGGGGATGCAGAGAATGCATAGGATGGATTCATTTTCAAAGGTATATCATTTCTATGATGGATTTGGCATCAGAATTAGTAAGATGGTTGAACAAGAGATAAATCTGAAGACTGGAAACATGTTATAGAAGAATCTCTGGAAATCCTTCACAAAGGAATGAGCCCTCTGAAAGCATCATGAAACAATCTTTTTCTTCTCATGGGAAACACAAGTAATCAACAGTAAGATAAAGTCTTATCAAATATTCATAAGCCAAATATAACAAGATAAGGTAAAATTGCTATTTGGTACCAATATGTGTTCACTATTTTTTTTTTTAATAAAACGATAAAAAGGGCTGGAAAGGTTTTCTTCTCCTTAGCAGAGATGCAGATGAGTAGTCTCCACAAAGACCTGCCTGGAAGGCTGCAGCAACCCTATGGTTATAAACCCATGTTGCCTAGATGTGGATGTCAGCTCCAGAACCCAGCACTGTTCAGATAACAGAAGAATTCTGGGTCTGTAGCAGTTCTGTGTTACTTGGTATTGTACTTCATAAAGAACTGAGAGAATGCAAAACCTGTGATATGCTTCTTTCTTTAGTCTTATACAATATTTGCTTCATTGCCATCACAAATAATCAAAGTACTACCTTGCCCAGAGAGAAGAGACAATCTCAAATCTGGCCATTCCTAAAAAACGAAAACCTGGTGCCTTAGAAAATAACAGAAGAGAGGAAATGGCTTTCTTAACAGGCATGGTCAATTTGGGACATACTGAGCATACTGTAACTTTAGGGAAAATAACAAGTAAGCAGAGTGAAAAATAGAACCTAAGATCAGGAGAGAAATTGAGAGACCATCTATAGGGAAATAACTGTATTACACAGAAGGCTACAGCTGAAAGGAAATATGTAGTTGTTCTAGTTTAATTCCCTTATTTTTTTAGAGAGTAAGCTGAACCACTGAGAGGCAGGTGTTACCTCTGTTACTTCGGTACTTTTCCAAAGTGTATTAGGGTTCTCCAGCAAAACAGAGCTAATAGAAGATGTGGGGTGTGTGTGTGTTGTTATATATACAAACCAACATATAGGCCAATAGGATATATATATTAGAAACAGATTTGTTATAAGGAATTTGTTTGCTTCGTTATGACAAATCCCAAGATATGCAATCAGAAAGCTGGAGACCAAGGAGAGTCAATAATGTAACATCATAAGGAAATAAAAGGAAGGAGTATATCTCTATAAATATATATGTACATATATATGCATATATATACTGATATATTCATAACAAAATAAAGAGTAAATACTCATGGGAATTACAATCCTCATTTCTGCAAATGGTCATGCGGTTGTAACTGGTATTTATAACTCCCTTCTTCTATCACCCATTCTGTATTCCTTTTGTCTTCAGCAAGCACCTCTGTTGCTCAGGCTTCTTTATATCGTGGAGTGATCCAGACCTTCATTTCTGAAGGACCTTGGTCATTCATAGTCATTGCTGGATTGCATTGCTGAAGTTTTCCATTGACCTTAATCACAGAGCATGGTAATACTAAGAGATATGTTAAGGTATCTTCTGTATTCCAGATCTACTCTTCCTTACCAATGTTGTGGAGCAGTAGTCAAATTTCCTCTTGGTATTCAGATCAATCAACCTACCTAGCACAGTAACTCTTCTTTTCCTGTTGATTCAGAGGCATGAGGAGCCCAAATCGGCCAGATGGTAGTCTTAACTTCCAATTCAAACAGTAAACTATCTTACACACCATTCTATCCTTTTTGGTTTTGTTTTAAGTTTTAACTTTATGATATATCCTGGAGATGTTTTCTTACTGGTATACATAAAGCTGCTTAGCTTTTCATTGTGTGCTGTTGGAACTATTTATTTAACTAATCTCTTGCCACAAAAAGTATTCTTATACATAAATTACTTCATGCATATGCTGGCATATCTATAATGTTTATTATATGCATTAAGGTTCTAATGTAGAAGTGGACTTGAAGGGTCCAAAAATTGTATTTCTATTTATGAGAGACAATGTACAATTGCTCTCAGTACTGATTTTACCGATTTACTTTCCCAGAAACAATGAGAAGTATTTGTTTTCCCAAACCATTGCTAACATAGTTTGTAATCAAGCATTCTGGTCTTTGCTACCCCAATAATTTTTAAATGTGATCACATTATAATTTTGATTTATATTTATCATATTAAGAGAAAACTGGCATCATTTTAAATATTTGACATTATATTTTATTTGCTATAAATTATCTGAACATACCATTTGCCCGTTTTTTATTAAATATTTACAACAGTTCTCTATTAAGGAAATTAACACTTTTTGGGTGTACAAATTTTTTTATATAATCAAATTCTACTATCTCTTTAACTCAATATTTTTAGACATCCAAATGATATTCTGAGAATTAGATTTTGATCATATTCTTTTTTTCAGAGAATGAACCAAAATGGATTACTGGGCACAGGAGGAATTGATTGGAGTCAGGAATGAATCAAGTGACCATGTTTGCAGTAAACCAAGACAGGACAAAGAGTAAGTCCATCCCCCTCCTGTCATCAGAACGATTTGTCTAGGAAGAAAATTCTTCTTTACTCAGTTTCTACTAAATGACTAAATGGAGAATTCCTAAAGTAAGAAATTAGAAGATTCATGTCTCAGATAAATAGCTAAGAAAATAGGCTTTGTTGTCAGGCTGCTTGAGAAACCTGGAAAACATTGCCTTAACCAAGTAATTATGGTTAAGATCACCAGCAATGAGTCTTGTTGCTATCATATACCTCCTGATACAATAAGATGAGAATGGTACTAAACCTCTGTAGTGTTGTTCTGTGAAACCCATCACACCTGCCTAATGATGAGAAAAACATCAGACAAATCACCAACTGAGAGAAAATCTAAAAAACATCTCACCAATTCTCTTCAAAGGCGTCAAGGTCATGAAAAGCAGGAAAGAATGAGAAACTGTCACAAATCAGAGGCGTCTAAGAAGACGTGTCAATTAAGTGTAGTATCCTGGCATGTAGCCTGGAAAATAAAGAGGACATAAGTGAAAAAACTGGCAAAATCAGAACAAAATCTGTAGTTCACTTTTTACAAATTATATATCCTTCTAGATATTTTAACTGATTCATAATAGTTTGTAGCATGTTTTTTGTTAATATTGTATGAACATATTTCTATGTCAATATAATCATCCCCATAATTTTAACACTTGAGTAGATGTGCATTTTGTGTATTATATACATTACATCAGAATTTAGACAATCATTACTGTGAGAAATGCTGTTTGCATTTTTCAGTAATATAAATAATACTATAATGAAATATTATTATACATTTTAGTCCAAGAATGAAATGTGATCAAAATATCATGGCATATTGTAACTATTTCTTTGTGATAAATTTATTTAAGGAGGCTTTTTGAGCCTAAGATTAGGCACATTTCTAAAGCTTTGGTCAAATTGCCTTTCAGAACGTTTTGAAGGTGTCCATTTTCCTCCCCAAAGGATAGGTAGCATTTTTGATTTATGCCTTTATTAAAGCAGTAGTTCTAAAATGTTTTTTCTGTAATTATTGAGATAATAAATACTTTTCGTGATGCCCATGACTTCTCTAAAGCTATGTTTTTATTCTCTATATTTAAGGTGTACCAAATGGTGTTTTGATATACATATACATGGTAAAGCTACTACTATAGTCAAACAAATTAACACCTCTATCATCTCACATAGTTAGGGGGTGTGTGTGTGTGGGTGTGTGTGTGTGTGTGTGGTTAGAGCACCAAAAATCTACTCTGTTAGCAACGTTCTAGCATACAATACAATATTATTAATTATAGTGCTCATGACGTAAATTAGATATGTAGACTTTTTCTTATTCAGCATTTATTCTCTCTTCTGAACATTTTCCATCCACCTACTTTCAAAGTTATTGTAACTTTAGTGTCAATATATATAAAAGGTACCTCAAGGAAATCCCTGCTGCCTCTAAAAATAACAGGAGGCACATTCTTAAGTTTCCTTAAATAGTGATATAAGATATTCCACAGAAAACCGAAAAAATGCATCTAACTTAGCAAAGAATACAGATCTGCAATCCAATCTCATTTATCATTGAGCACTTGGAAGCACAGGGCAATTATTTTTAAAGCTATATGAAAACTCTTTGTGAGAAAAACAACCAATATTTTAGAGGTGGAATTGTAAATGTTTTGTGCAAAAGATATATTTAGGCTGAGAGGTGACCTGTGGCAGGAATATTTCTTTTATGAAATAGCTTCTCACTGCTATATTATTAAGCAAATATAGCAATACTTTAAGGCATGAATTTTAGCTAAAATCTTTTTGTTGAAGTCTAGCAGACTGACTCTGAACATAATACCATATATCTTGCCACGCCCAAAAATACTGCAGAACAAACCAAGCTCCCTTTAGTTTCTACCTTGGAGTCATTTCTGGTTTTATTAGTTGTAAAAGGTCAAGTGTTACATGATTAGACATATAGATAACCTGGCCCAAATTATGTGCAAAGACTTTATTTGAGGTTTTAATTCCATACTTTTAAAATGCTAATCAACTGCAAACCACATCTCATTTTCTCTTACTGTTCTGCTTTAAACTTTCCGTTAGTAATTTTTACTGAGCAATATTTGACAAAGATTGTATATATTTAAGGGGTATAGTTTGATGAGTTGTCAGAGACATATCCTGCAAAATAATCACTTCATACTAATTAACATATCTGTAACCTCAGACAGTACTTTCCTTCTTTTTTCTTTGCGTGGCATAGACACTTGAGATCTACTCTATTAGTAAATTTCAAGTATACAATAAAGTCTTGTTAATTATAGTCACATGGTTGTACATTAGATCTCCAGAACTTATTCATCATGCATAACTGAAACTCTGACCCCCTTGACCAACATCTCCCTATTTTCCCTTCCCCATTCCCTGGCAAACACCATTCTATCCTCTGCTTCCATTACTTTAACATTTCTAGATTCTACGTATAAATAACAGCAGTATTTTCTTTCTGCATCTGGCTTATTTCACTTAGCATATTGTCCTGGAAGCATAACATCTTTAGGTTTAATCATGCAGTCACAAATGAAAGGATTTTGGATTTGGTTTGGCTGTGCCCCAGCCAAATCTCATCTTGAATTGTAGTTTCCTGTAATCCCCAAGTAAGTGTCATGGAAGAGACCCAGTGAAAGGTAATTTAATCATGGGAATGGTTACCCTCATGCTGTTTTCATGGTAGTAAGTGAGTTTTCACAGAATCTGATAGTTTTTTTTTGTTTGTTTGTTTGTTTGTTTTTATCATACTTTAAGTTCTAGGGTACATGTGCATAACGTGCAGGTTTGTTACACATGTATACTGATGCCATGGTGGTTGGCCGCACCCATCAACTCGTCAGCACCCATCAAGTCGTCATTTACATCAGGTATAACTCCTAATGCAATCCCTCCCCCCTCCCCCCTCCCCGTAATAGGCCCCGGTGTGTGATGTTCCCCTGCCCGAGTCCAAGTGATCTCATTGTTCAGTTCCCACCTATGAGTGAGAACATGTGGTGTTTGGTTTTCTCTTCTTGTGATAGTTTGCTAAGAATGATGGTTTCCAGCTGCATCCATGTCCCTACAAAGGATGCAAACTCATCCTTTTTTATGGCTGCATAATATTCCATGGTGTATATGTGCCACATTTTCTTAATCCAGTCTGTCACTGATGGACATT
>NW_016813718.1:2533187-2604771 GCF_001698545.2 Rhinopithecus bieti | reverse complement strand
AACTTCCATTCACAATTGCTTCAAAGAGAATAAAATACCTAGGAATCCAACTTACAAGGGATGTAAAGGACCTCTTC
Source organism: Rhinopithecus bieti (assembly GCF_001698545.2). Taxonomy (NCBI): domain Eukaryota; kingdom Metazoa; phylum Chordata; class Mammalia; order Primates; family Cercopithecidae; genus Rhinopithecus; species Rhinopithecus bieti. The sequence continues at coordinate 2,604,694 of NW_016813718.1, read as the reverse complement.
AAGGAAAACTACAAACCACTGCTCAGTGAAATAAAAGAGGACACTAACAAATGGAAGAACATACCATGCTCATGGATAGGAAGAATCAATATTGTGAAAATGGCCATACTGCCCAAGGTTATTTATAGATTCAATGCCATCCCCATCAAGCTACCAATGAATCTGATAGTTTTATAATGGGTTTTCCCCCTTTTGCTGGCACTTCTCCTTCTTACTGCCATGTGAAGAAGAAGATGTTTGTTTCCCCTTCTGCCACAATTGTAAGTTTCCTGAGGCCTCCCCAGCCATGCTGAACTGAGTCAATTAAACCTCTTTCTTTTATAATTTACCCAGTCTCAGGTATGACTTCATTAGCAGCATGAGAATGGACTAGTACAACTTTCTTCCTTTTTAATACTGAATAATATTCCATTGTATGTATACATATAATATATCATATATATGATATTCTGTTGTATATATAATATATATATTCCATTGTATATACATCATATATATGATATATTCCATTTTATATATATCATATATATAACATATCCTTTATCTTTTCATCATTAATAAATGTTTAAGTTTTTCTATATCTCAGCTATCAGGAATCATTCTGTATGCACACAGAAGTGCAGATATCTCTTCAACATACTGATTTCATTTCCTTTGGATATATAATCATAAGTGAAATTCCTAGATCACAGGATAGTTATATTCATAATCATTTGAGGAAGCTTCATGCTATTTTCCAAAATAGCAATACCAAGTTACATTCCCGCCAAGACTGCACAAGAGTTCCCTCTTCTCCACATCCTCAACAACATTTGTATCTTCAGTCTTTCTTACAGTAGCTATTTTAATAGGTATTAGATGATATCCCATGGTGGTTTTGATTTACATTTCTCTGATGATTAGGGATTACAAGCACCTTTTCATATACTTATTGACCATTTGTATATCATCTTTTGAGAAATGTTTAATCAGGTCCTTTGCCAATTTTTTAAAGTTTTTTTTTTTTTTTTTGCTATGGACTTGTATGAGCTTCTTATGTATTTTGAGGATTAACCCCTTATCAGGTATGGTCTGCAAATATTTCAGTTGCCTTTTCACTCTGTGGATTGTCCCTGTTGCAATGCATAAGCTTTTCAGCTTTAATGTAATCCCATTTCTCTGTTTTTGCTTCTGTGTTCTGTGCTTTTGGTGATATATCCAAAAATCCACTCCCCAGACAAATGTCAAGAAGCTTTTCCATGTGTTTTATTCTAGTATTTTTATAGTTTCAGGTTTTACTTGTAAGTTTTTTAATCCATTTTTAGTTGATTTTCATATATGGTATAATCCAAGGGTCAAATTTCATTCTTTTGTGTGTAGACATCCAGTTTTCCCAACATCACTTATGAAAGAGATTATCCTTCTCCCACTTTGTGTTCATGGCACCCTTACAGATCAGTTGACTATAGATGAGTGGATTTATTTCTGGGATCTCTATTCTGTTCCATTGGTCTACGTGTCTGGTTTTATGCCAGTACCATACTGCTTTGATTGCTATCATTTTGCTGTATATTTTGAAGACAGGTAATTTGATTCTTGCACTTCATTGTTCTTTCTCAAGATTTCTTTGACTATTGGGGTTCTTTTGTGGTTCTACATGAATTTCCAGATTTTTTTCTACTGCCATAGCAAATGCCACTGGGGTTTTCTTAAGGATTGCAATCAATATGGAGATCACTTTGGCCATTCTTGCAGGAGTAAGGTGGTATCGCATTGTGGTTTTGATTTGCATTTCTCTGATCATTGGTGATGTTGAGCATTTTTTTTTTCATGTTTGTTGGCCATTTGCATATCTTCCTTTGAGAATTTTCTATTCATATCTTTAGCCCACTTTTTTGATGGGATTTTTTTTTCTTGCTAATTCGAGTAGTTTGTAGATTCTGGATAACACTCCTCTGTCAGATGTATAGATTGTGAAGATTTTTTCCCCCCTCTGTGGGTTGTCTACTTTGCTGACTGTTCCTTTTGCTGTGCAGACACTCTTTAGTTTAATTAAGTCCCACCTATTTATCTTTGGTTTTGTTGCATTTGCCTTTGAGTTCTTGTTCATGAAATCTTTGCATAAGCCAATTTCTAGAAGGGTTTTTCTGATATTGTCTTCTAGAATTTTTATAGTTTCAGGTTTTAGATTTAAGTCCTTTATCCACCATGAGTTGATTTTTGTATAAGATAAGCAATGAGGATCCAGTTTCATTCTCCTACATTTGACTTGCCAATTGTCCCAGCACCATTTGTTGAATATGGTGTCCTTTCTCCACTTTATGTCTTTGTTTGCTTTGACTAAGATCAGTTGGCAATAAGTATTTGGGTTTATGTCTGGGTTCTCTATTCTGTTCCATTGGTCTATGTACCTGTTTTTATACCAGTACCATGCCGTTTTGGTCATAATTGAAAAATCAAAAAATAATAAATGTTAGTGTAGATGTGGTGAAAAGGGAACACTTCTATACTGCTAGTGGGATGTAAACCAGTACAACAACTATGGAAAACAGTGTGGAGATTCCTTAAAGAACTAAAAGCAGATCTACCATTTGATCCAGCAATTCCATTACTGGGTATCTACTCAGAGGAAAAGAAGTCATTATATGAAAATGATACTTGCACACGCATTATTATAGCAGCACAATTTGCAAATGCAAAAATATGGAACAACCCCAAATGCCCATCCATCAATGAGTGGATTTAAAAAATGTGGCATATATATCTGGTGGAATACTACTCAGCCATAAAAAGGAATGAATTAATGGCATTTGCAGCAACCTGGATGGAATTGGAGACTATTATTCTAAGTGAACTAACTCAGGAATGGAAAACCAAACATTGTATGTTCTCACTCATAAGTGGGAGCTAAGCTAGGAGAATGCAAAGGCATAAGAATGATACCATGTACTTTGGAAACTTGTGGAAAGGGGGCTGAAGGATAAAAAAAAAAAACTACAAATTGAGTTTAGTGTGTACTGCTCGGATGATGGGTGCACCAAAATCTCACAAATCACTAATAAAGAACTTACTCATGTAACCAAATATCACCTGTTCCCCCAAAACCTATGGGAATTTAAAAATAAAAGCTTATTTCCTGGATACAATCAGGACCATGATACCCAACTTGCTAAATTGTGATAAGGATTAACAATTATATTAACAATAAAAATATGCAAAAAATATGCAAAGAAAGATATAAAATCCTAAGTCCATATGAGGCATAGGCTGTGGTTACATGTTCTGAGAGGCAAACAAGGCCCATAAACGCTTTTTTTTTTAAGACAGAATCTCATTCTGTTGCCCAGGCTGGGCTGGAGTCAGCAACCTGATGTTGGCTCATGGCAACCTCCACCTTCCATGTTCAAGTGATCCTCCTACCTTAGTCTCCTGGGGACTACAGGCACGTGCCACCATGCCCAGCTAATTTTTTGTCTTTTTAGTGAGGCAGGGTTTTGCTATGATGGCGAGGCTGGTCTCAAACACCTGACTTCAAGTTGGCCTCCCAGAGTGCTAGAATTATAGGCATGAGCGTTAGTGTCTGTCCTGGCTTCCTTATTTTCATCCCGGCCCAACAGTGAATTTCTTTTCTAGTCGAGCTTTTCACTAAGGATGCAGGCCTTTAGTGATCTCAGGAATGTAGGGCAGTCTCATTCCAGAATCCTACCCTGTAAGGGCCAGTGATTTGACAATCACTTGTGGACAAGTGATTGTCAAAACCAAAGCTCCTTGCTAAAGGGACTAGCAACCTCTCTCCACTCAAGGGAAGCCCAAACTGTACACTTTAGAGTATGGCTGTAATAGCTGTTCATCATTTCTAAACGTTTTGCAGTGAAAAGATTAGTTTTTCTAGTCCACTGCATGGCTGGAAGCAGAAACGATAGACACCCACTGCTTTTGTCAATAAGTTGGATTCTCCTCTCTCCACTTTTTTGATACAACTTTATTGATATAAATTTGAAGTACAAAAACTGCACATATTTCAAGTTTGAATTTGATCAGTTTTGACACATGTACACATCTATATAATTATCACAATCAATACAGCAAACATTTCCATGATTCTCAATAGTTTCCTTGAGACCCTTTGTAATTGATGTCTTCTTTTACTCCATTCTCTAGGTAAACACTGGTCTGCTTTCTGTCACTACAGATTATTTTTGTCTTTTCTAGAATTCTATATAAATTGGAATAAACAGTGTGTAGTCTTTTTTGCCTGAAATGTCATTCAGCATATTTAGATCCATTCAGGTTGTTTCCTGTATCAGTGGTTCATTCCTTTTAATTGCTGGGTTATGTTATTTTCCATGGATATACAACAATTTATTTATCCATTTACTTGTTGGATGTCTGGGTTATTTCCGGTTTGGGACTATTACAAATAAAGCTGTGATAAACATTCATGCCAAAAAAAAAGCCATGTAGACCACTTTGGGTAGTAGGAACATTTTAATGATATTAATTATTCAAATATATAAACATACAATGTTTCCATTTACCCGTGTCTTCTTTAATTTCATCATATTTTATAATTTTCATCATCAAATATTATAATATTTTGATAAATTTCATCATCAAAATTTAATAATTTTGTAAGTGTAAAAGTCTTTCACTTCTTTGGATAAGTTTATTCCTAAAATTTTATTATTTTGTTGCTATTGTGAATGGCATTGTTTCCTTAACTTCCTTTTGGGATAGTTTGTTTTTTATGAATGGAAACAGGATTGATTTTTATATGTTGGCTTTTTTAAAAGATAAATAAAATCAACAAACCCTTACCTAGACTAACTAAGAAAAGATAGCGAAGACTCGAAAATCAGAAATAAAAGAGGAGGCTTTACAATAAATGTTTCAGAAATAAAAAGGATCACAAAGGAAAATTATGAACAATTATATGGCCGCAAGCTGAATAACCTACAAGGAATGAATAGGTTATTAGAAACATATACACTACAAATACCAAAGCAGGAAGAAATAGAAAGCCTGAACAGACTAATAACAAATACGAAGATTGAATCAGTAATCAAAAATCTCCCAGCAAAGGAAAGCCCAGGACCTGACAGCTGTATGAGTGAATTCTAACAAACATTGAAAGAAGAGTTTATACCAATTCTTAGCTTCTTCCAAAAACTGAAGAGAGAACACTTCCAAACTCATTTCCCTAATATATACCATGCAAACATTTTTAATAAAACACTAGCAAACTGAGTTCAACAGGACCTTAAAGGGATCATACACCATGACCAAGTGGGATTTATTCCAGGGATGGAAGCATGTCTCGACATACACAAATTAATCAATACAATACACCATGTTAACAAAATGAAAGAAAAAAACTACCTGATCATCTTAATATATGCAGAAACCGTTGTTAGGAATAATTTTCTCCACAAGTATCCTGTAAAAGCAATCTTATACTGATATAATGCCATTTAAAAACTTGGCTTATTATTTTCCTGGACGTGAATGACAGTGAAACACTTTATAAAAAAACACAATAAAAATGATATTGAAATAGGCTTATTCTGCTCATCCCACAGAAAGTCAATCACTAAAACAGTGAGTTTTGCAGTAGAGAAAATATTTGTTCACAGGGCAACCCAATAACGAGACAGGAGAAAAGTTATCAAATCTGTCTTTCTGAAGATAAGGCGTAGGAAATTTATGGGGTAAAGAAGTGGAGTGGTCTAAGGCATAGGGAAAGGTGACTGGCAGTGAGGAAGAATGAGGTAGTCAGTGATCTGAGAAAGCGTAGTCAGGGTTCACAGCTCCACATAGGGTCCATGTTCAGAAAACAGCAGCGTTAGCACAACCTGAGGGAGGAGTGTTTGATTCTCTGACATCAAAAAAATCACCTCTTGGGCATTTTCCCAGGCCCAGTTGAAGAGTCACTGGTCTCAAATGGTTCAAGCTGGACAAGAGCTGCCCCAAAGTTCCTGAAAAACAACTTGAGTAATTGTTACCAAGTTGATGTATATACCAGAGGTGACATCTATAAGGAAGCTGGTGAAGTCTAAGTCAACAAAAAACAAGCAACTAAAACCATTAGCCCTCAGTTTCAAAAACAGACCGTTTTATACATGTAATAATAAAGGCTGATTTAATCATAGTTTATATTTATTTTGTGATGAGGTGTGGCCATCTTATTGCATAAGTAGAATGTTAATGAACTTAATTCCTAAGAAAATGCTGTGCTGCTGCTTAGAATAGAATCTAGGAGGACTCTTGGGTTCAGTATCCAGTGACACTTAGATTAAAGCCAGCATGTGTTGCTACCAGAACCAGTAAGAAGTGGTACCTAGGGGAGAGAATGAGGCCTTCCATAATTTCTATCAGTTCTTTCAATGCCAAGCTATCCCAAATATGTATAAAACTAAGTTACTGATACACCTTAAGGGTAGCTCCGTAAACACTCTTAACCAGATTGTCACTCTGAAGCTCCTCATGTGTAAAAATTGTAAGGTGTTTGGTGTGTTCTCACTCACAGGTGGGAACTGAACAATGAGATCACTTGGACACAGGAAGGGGAACATCACACACCGGGCCCTATTGTGGGGAGGTGGGGAGGGATAGCATTAGGAGATATACCTAATGTAAATGACGAGTTAATGGGTGCAGCACACCAACATGGCACATGTATACATATGTAGCAAACCTGCACGTTGTGCACATGTACCCTAGAACTTAAAGTATAATAATAATAATTTTTTTAAAAGATAAGAAAAGGAGATAAAATTAAAAAAAAAAATTGTAAGGTTTTCCCTACTCCTAACCAGAGGCAATCCAGTGGGTGTCTCTAAAGGACACTCCAAGAAGCCAAGGAATCTGACAGCTGCTCTATATACAGTATCTTTAAACAACATAGTAAATTCACATGTTCTCACCACTCACCAGATCAGGAGTCTAATAAACAGAACTACAGTTCTCCAGGAAGTCCCTAAAAGTAATGAAGATGTATCAGTTTATCAAGCTGCAAGGAATCAAGCCTAGTGACAACTAGAATTATTAAAGGGCATCACCGCATAAATATGTCCCTAACAGGAGATTTCTCAGAAGATCTTCAAAATTTTCTAGGCTTCTTTAGTATACAAAGTAAGGTCAGAAGACTTTATCTGGTGTCATGACTCCAACACTAGCTGAATCATCTGAAGACAATCACCATCTTTTCTACACTTCAATTTCTCATCTGGAAAAAATAATTAAGAGCTGGGCTTGATCATTTCTAAGTTTTTTTTTTTTTTTTTGCTCTAAAATTTTATGAATCTACAATCATATAAATTATTTTCATTTTATGTCAGTTTTCCTTCTGAAGAGAAAACAGAAGGAACCAAGCCTTGCTAAACTTCAGCGGTTTGAGCTGTTACTAGTTTAGAATGTAGTTGTCCTTTGCTAGGACAATTGCAGTCTCAACACTGGTTTCTTCATCAAAGTGAACAGAGCTTACACACAGGAGGACTAATAAATGAAGGAGGTAGCTCTCCATGAAGAATGGAAGTTTGTTTCTGAAGGTTAACCACTTTCTAGTGAACCTGTGAGTTAAAATATAATTTTTTGCTGCTTCATGTAGAATGTCAGGGTGATCACCGAGTAGAATGTTCAGAATGTGACAAAGCAGGAAGTCTGGGTCAAAATTTCGGGCTAACATAGGTCAAGACATTTGGGCAATGGTAGACTGAAGTAATTCAATAGACATTCTCTTTTGTTATTTCAAAGATATATTTATAAAATGACTTTTTGATTAAGACGTGTAAGGTTATTTTATCACTGATATTTCACAACTGAGTCTTAAAAGATTCATTGTCTCCACAGTCAATTTTCTTCATTCAACTCTCAAAGTTTCTTTTTAATTCAAGTTATTTTATCAAATAATAAAAATGTACATATCTTCGCACTGCAGTTTTTCATTGGAAGTTTTAAACCTTGAGAACAATGACAACTAAATAAGCCAATTTGGTGAGCCTCTCAATCACTGAGTTACACAGAGAACATTAATGCTTGCATATGCTTGTGGCTGTTCCTTCTGTATTTAGTTAAACCATATGAAATTGCTGATATCCATTTATCTTTGAACTATAAATTTTTATCTTTTATCGTGATCCTTCTTCCCATCATGAAAAAATGTTATAAAAGTCAACTTTGAAAATTCTGAACAGCAAATATACCCAGCTATGCTGGCATATGATTGAGTAGACAAATTTGTAGAATCATTATACACTTCATTATAATTTTTAATTACCTTTACTTGACCATCAGAATCACACTGAAGAGCTCAAATGGCAAGCAGCTCAAGACAAGAACGTCCCACAGAAGCATGCAGCGTCTGCTGATGTGTTCAGCATTGTAATACCCTTTATAAAAGGTTGTCATTCCTGTAGTTTTACACACCATAGGTGCAGCTGAAACTGTTCATTTCCGAATATATTTTTAACTGATGACCTTCTTGCTGAAAATGCATGTCTTATTGGACAATTCTTTGCAAACTATATCATCAAGCATGTTCAAAACTAATATGCTTTGCATGGTAAGTAAAATAGCAATCAATAAACATGACCACATTCTTATTAAAAGCTTTAAGACTGGTTTAACCCAAATCTTTCAACCAGTTCGCTTTTCAAGTATGACAAGCACATTTTGCTATGGTGATTTATTATTTCAATCTATAGGAGTTCCTTCTGTCTCCTAGCTGCCTATTTTCTAACAAACTGATTTTCCCAGATGTATCATTTAGTACTTCACTAAATTATTTTCTATTATGAGAGCTTTATTTTCTTCATTAATTCTGATAATAACCTTAAAGAAACAACAGATATTTTCTATTTGTTATTTTTTTACTTTTCTTTGTTTTATAGTTTTATTGTCTTTAGCCAATCACTTTGGTTTTTTGTTGCTCTTTCTGTCAAATATACTTCAAAGTGTGCATACGTAGAATTTAAATATCACTAAGAGAATCATAATAATACTGAGACTTTATGAATAGTTTTCTATACACCAGAACTATGTTAATGGTATAAATGTGCTATTGCACTTAAGTACTGGATTTGTGCTTAATATTTTATCATACAAATAATAGCAAAGTTTAAACTCAGTTGACTAGAAAATCAAATAAAATGCACATTATCATAAAATTCTAACTAGAAATATACCCTATACTGATTAAAGTCATTGGAGTTTAGATAGATAGATAGATAGATAGATAGATAGATAGATAGATAAATAGATAGATAGATATAGTTTTCATTGGAATTGCATTAAATCTGTGTATTGGTTTGGAAGAAACAACACCTTTATAATATGAAGCCACTTCAAGAAAACCCACTGAATATATTTTTAAAATCATATAAAATTTTATAACTTTTCACAAATACTTCTTTTAAAGTTTTATCTGTATATTGTTATATTTATTGCTATTTGTAAATCGAATGTTTCTACCATATTCTTTATTATAATTAACAAAATTTTATAGTTTGTTTTTTTTTTTTTTTACCCCCTGAGTACTGTATTAAGGGCCTTAGAGTAATTATCTATTTTGCTTTTAAAAACCAAGTATTGGCCAGGCGCAGTGGCCCACACCTCCCAGCACTTTGGGAGGCCGAGGTGGGCGGATTACCTGAGGTCAGGATTTCCAGACCAGCCTGGACAACATGGTGAAACACTGTCTCTACAAAAAAAATACAAAAACTAGCCCGGTATGATGGTACATGCCTGTAATCCCAGCTACTCGGGAAGCTGTGGCATGAGAATTGCTTGAGCCTGGGAACCAGAGGTTGTAGTGAGCCGAAATCATGCCACTGCACTCCAGCCTGGCTGACAGAGCAAGACTGTGTCTCAAAATAAACAAACAAACAAACAAACAAAAACACCAAGTGCTGTATATGTTATTAGCCTCACTTTACAAGTAAGAAAACAGGCTTGAAGAATTTGAATAGCTTTTGAAGGTCATAGAACTATTACGACAGATTCAGTTTCTAGTCATCTTTTATTTCAGCTTAGCAGTTTCACAAAAGACGTATCCAAACAATACCCAGAACTGGATACATAGCCAATAATTACATGAAACTTATCTTTGTGTAAAAATTATTTGGGGAGGTATCATTTTCTTTCAGATTGGTCAGTATCCTTTAGCCACATGGACAAACCATTTAGACAAGGCAGGTATCTGACAACATACATACAGAATAAAGTTTATGGCCTAAAGAAGCTGGACATCTTAAAATCTTATTTATGTAATCAAAACTGGGTATTTTGAAATCATGGCATTATTTTCAAACAAAAACTCTGCAGTTCTTCAAACTTGAGGTAGTGGGGGAAGTATTCATTGATATTGGCTCGACTCCTGTTTTGATTCTTAATTTCTGGCACATTCTGGAGATCAACAATGTTCTAAATTTTTGTTTAGTAAGTACGTATGTTTTGGCAGAGTAGTATGAATCCATTATTCTGCAAACCACAGGAGATCTAGTGATTTCAATCTCCCAGAGCTTTATATTTTCAAAGCCTTAAGTTAGAGAAAGCTGCTCTGTAAGTCATCCCTTGTTTTATGGACTATATGAAATTAAAGTAGCTTCCCACTTTGGTTAAGTTTCTTCCAAATAACCCAGAAGCTGACCATGGCTGAAAAATAAATAAAATATAAAGGAACAAGAAGGAAATTCACATTTGCAATCACTGTTACTATCACATTTTTTAAAAAGCCTCACTGAAGATTTTACAACCTTTTGTAGATAAATAATGTAGCAGAAGTGGAGCCACAACCGTCTTTCTATTCTAGCTTAAATAAACTCTTGAAATATTTTTATCCTTCTTTATTTGTTGGTTTCATTTTGTATTAGTACTATGCTATCCATTATAGTTAAATAGTAGATTTTAAGTACCAGGAGTTTTCTGTATATAAATTGTTGAAGATGACCACATTGGGTCCATGTAATTTCCATTTCTGCCTTGTTGGTCTCTCTCAATAATGCATCACACACATAAAATGGGCTGAGGAACAATCATTAGGTAAATAATCAGTCCACATCATTGGCAGGTTGCCCATGCCTTGAGCTGCAATATATATTCTGCAGGCCTGAAACCTAGAAGTCTATTCTTTCTTTCTATTACATATAATACAAAGGAGTTCATTTTCATCACTCAGAGGAATAATGTTCTTACTTGGAAGCTTTGTTCTGATTTATAGTATAAGCTACCATTTTTCAGGAAAAATGACTCTTTTAAATGGCACATCTTAAAATTCTTCTCTATGCAGGTCACTGAAGGTGGAAAAATATCATTCTACTCACACCTAGACCATGAAAAAAACAAAACTGTTTGGGATTCAGTTTCTCTTAAACCTCTTTCTCACATATATAAAGCATAGGGAGAAATTGCATTTCATATAATTCCCGTTGCTTATGCACTTAATAGGCCATGGACTTATATTAGTGCAGGGGCAAAATATGTGAAATGTCAGAAAAGGTAATCATGGGGTAATATGTATGTGTGTGGGGTAAAGTAAAATATAGACACAAAACTACTCCGTATTGGCAGCTATAGAAGAGGAGAAATGGGTAGAGTAACGTAGAGATGACTTAAAAGGCAAAAGGGAGCATATCTCATGTCTATAGTAGGTTTGAGAGAAGTTTAAAAAGTAATTTTGCTACAAAGAAATGAGAATGAGAAGCAATAAATGAGAAGCAAGACACTCTCATTTTTTTTTCTTTCTTATTTGAGGCTTCCATTATCTTAAAACCTTGTTTTCCTGCTCTTACCAAAATGTGACTTAGTTGAGTCTTGTGGATATATGTTACATTTGCATCACTAAAAAGAAGAGAGTTTTTGTCTGAAGATTATTATTTTAAAAGGAGAAAGAATATAAAAACACAATTTTAAAAAATGTGTATTAACCCCAAAGAAAGAGGAAGAAGGTAAAACTGAGACAGAGAAATGTTAAGGAATAGGCAGAGTCCTTTTCTGATCACTTGCAAGCTGCACATTGACCTCTATTACAGAATTTTAAAGGGCTTCACTCTGCCCTGAAATTCTCAAAAACAAGAGCTAGGCTCTCAGAGCCCACCTAAAGGTTTTGACTGACTCATGAAAGATTTCTTCTGCTTAAGACTAAGAGGAAACTAACTTAGTTTAATCATCAAGGTGCTTAACTGTGTCATAGATTTCATTATACCCTTCTCTAAAGTGTGTCCCTCGTTTAGATAGAGTGATCTTTAATATTTTCCATTCAGCTGCTTTAGTAAAGACCTATACTTAGGTTGAAAAGATTTTAATTACAGAAATATAGAGAAGCAGTATGAAGAAAAAGGTAATCAGTAATAGAGCAAAATTTTAGATTTAATTAGCATAGAAAGAAGATGTAGGCAGGTACAATATCTGTGGGAGGTGAATCTGAAGCCAGAGGTCAATAATTCGGATCAAACAGTGAATTTGTTTGCACAAGGTGCAATCTTTAGCAAAGATAGAAGAGATTAAAATGACTAAAAGCAGAACTAGATTGGCTATATGGATACAAGCTCTAAGTCAGAGGCACAGGTTTCAGAAACAGAAGACATCAAAGAATCTACCAAGGGATTATTCGTTAAAGCTTCTAAGCAAAACTAGTTGTGACATTGGTACTAATCCCAGTAACTTTCTAAGTTTTCTAGGTGGGTTGATCATTCTGAATGTAATTATAAAATTACTTGCCTTTCTAAGCCTGAACCAGATCAGAAATCAAAATCAAGGTAGTATACCATATTCATGCCTCTGCTTCGTGTTTCATCAATTTTGAGTTCTAGCTTGCATAGATCCAGAAATGTTTTCTGAGTGAAGCTCCTGGATCAGGCTATCCAAGGAAAAGTTTCAGAATTTGTACCCGCACTGAAGTAAAGTCGTTTGAGGGAGAACTCAGAACATCAGACATATGGCTCCTGGCCCAGAAAAGAGTTTCAATCACTGAAAAATATCCATATACATACCATTTCTCCTTCAATTCCAGGCTTCATCAGATGTACCTATTCCCTCTCTTACTTAAATAGTAGTCTAGTCCCACAACGTGGCATGAATAAAGCCTGGGCCTTAACCCACCCTGCAGATTGTGAGCACTGCTCAGCCTGAATAGTGAGTTTCCTACCTTCTTCATTTTCCAGTGGTCTCCATGCCAAAGGCTCCACTTGTGTCCAGATCAAAGTAGATGTGGAGCCATCCTCAAGGAACTCTATTCTCAGCCTCCCTCCCCAGTTTTTACCCCTAAGCCCAGAGTCAGGGTCTGAATGATACAGTTAAAACCACAGAAGAGTTCAGAAATAGATGAACAGAAGTTCAGATAAGAAACTAGACTAGCATCCAGAGAAAAATGAAAGCGGCATTGTGTATGCTCACATACACAAGAGTAGGTCTGTGTCCAGAGCATGAGAAAATCAGCCTGACATGTAACCTTGAGAAGAAAATGAGGACCTATGTTTTTGCATCTCTTACAATGGGTTAGATCCACATAATGTTTCCAATAGTGTTCAACTCTTGTTCCTACAACCAGGGTTGCTACTTTTTAGGCATTCCTCTTGATATATATGAATAAGAGCTAGTAGGTATGTTATTTTTAATGTAGAAGTAAACAACTGTTCTCTCTGACTTATCTTTAAATCTGTCTGTGGATACCTAAGCATTTGAACCACATAGTCATATTGAGGTCTGCTTTCTGTAAATTAAGCACCATTTTTTTAACTACTTGATATGTGTTAAATCCCTAGACCATCTTGATTAGTTTCTTCTTTTTAATCATAATTTGGAATCCTTTTTCACAGCTGTAACGACTTCAAGGTCTTCTAGTTGTCTGATCCCGGAAGTTAAAGATGGAAAGGCAGGGAGAAGAGTGAGGTGGCAAAGGCTCAGGCTTAACTTGCTCTACCCTGGTGTAAATCTGTCCTGCAGGTCTTGGAGACTGTTTCATTGTAATTTGGTTCTATTTGTTCTACTCCTCATCCTCTAAAATTCTCCTCTTCTAACATTTTGCTATTCGTTGAAAAAAATTAATTTTTTAAATTCTTTGTGGGTACATACTAGTATGTATTTATAGAGTACATGAGATTTTTAAAACAGTCATGCAATGTGAAATAAGTACATGGTAGAGAATAAGGTATCTATCCCCTCAAGAATTTCTCCTTTGAGCTACAAACAATCCAATTAAATTCTTATTTTATAATAAACAATTGAGTTATTGTGACTATAGTCACCCTATTGGGCTATCAAATAGTAGCTCTTATTCATTCTATTTTTTTAACCCACCATCTCTACCTCTCCCCCAACCCCCACTACCCTTCCCAGGTAACCATCCTTCTACTCTCTATGTCCATAAGTTCAATTCATTTGATTTTTAGATCCCATGAGTAAGTGAGAACATGTGATGTTTGTCCTTCTGTGCCTGGCTTATTTCACTTAACATAATGATTTCCAGTTCTATCCATGTTGTTGCAAATGGCTAAATCTCATTCTTTTTATGGCTGAATAGTACTCCATTGTGTATATATAACACATTTTCTTTATCCATTCATCTGTTGATGAACACTTAGGTTGCTTCCAAATCTTAGCCATTGTAGACAGTACTGCAATAAACATGGGAGTGCAGATATTTATTTGATATACTGATTTCCTTTCCTTTGAGTATATACCCAGCAGTGAAATTGCTGGATCATATAGGAGCTGAATTTTTAGTTTTTTAAGGAACCTCCAAACCATTCTCCAGAGTGGTTGTACTAATTTACATTCTCATCAATGTATGAGGCTTCCCTTTTCTCCACATCCTTGCCAGAATTTGTTATTGCCTATCTTTTGGATATAAGTCATTTTAACTGGGATGAGATGATATCTCATTGTAGTTTTGATCTGCATTTCTCTGATGATCAATGATGTTGAGCACCTTTTCATATGTATGCCATTTGTATGTCTTTTTCTTAAAAAAAAAAAAAAAAAGTCTATTCAAGTCTTTTGCCCATCTTTTGATCAATTAGATTTTTTTTCTATAGAGTTGTTTGAGCTCCTTATATATTCTGGTCATTAATCCCTTGTCAGATGGGTAGTTTACAAATATTTTCTCCCATTACGTGAGTTTTCTCTTCACTTTGTTGATTGTATCATTTGCTATACAAAAATTTTTAAATTTAATATGATCCTATTTGTTCATTGTTGCTTTGGTTGCCAGTGCCTGTGGCATATTTCTGAAGAAATCTTTGCCCATACCAATGTCCTAGAGAGTTTCCTTAATGTTTTCCCATAGTAGTTTCATGGTTTGAGGGCTTAGATTTAAGTCTATAATCCATTTTGATTTGATTTTTTATATGGCAAGAGATAGGGGTCTAGTTTCATACTTCTGAAAACTGATAGCCAGTTTTCCAAGCACCATTTATTACTGAAGAGACTGTCTTTTTCCTAGTGTATGTTCTTGGCACCTTTATTGAAAATGAATTCAGTGTAGGTGTGTGGATTGGTTTCTGAGTTGTCTATTCTGTTCCATTGGACTATGTGTCTGTTTATATGCCAGTACCAGGCAACAGGTTACCATAGCTCGGTCATATAATTTGAAGTCAAGTAATGTGATTCCTCCCATTTTGTTCTTTTTCTTAGGATAGCTTTGGCTATTCTGGGTCTTTTGTGGTTCCATATAAATTTTAGGATTGTTTTTGCTAATTCTTTGGAGAATATCATTGGTATTTTTATAGAGATTGCATTGAATCTGTAGATTGCTTTGGGTAGTATGGACATTTTAACAATATTGATAATTCCAATCCATAAACATGGAATGTTTTCTTTCTGATTTTAGTGTCCTCTTCAATTTCCTTCATCAGTGTTTGTAGTTTTGATTATAGAGATCTTTCATTTCTCTGGATAAGCTAATTCACAGGTATTTACTTTTATGTGTGGCTACTGTACATGGGATTTTTTTTTTCTTTTTCACATTGTTCAGTGTTGACATATAGAAATGTACTGATTTTTGTATGTTGATTTTGTATACCTCAATTTTACTGACTCTAACAATTCTCATAGTTTTCTTGTGGAGTTTTTAGGTTTTTCAGAAAACAAGGATAATTTGATTTCATTTCCAACTTGGATGCCCTTTATATCTTTCTCCTGACTGCTCTAGCTAAGACTTCCAGTGCTATGTTGAGCAACCATGGTGACAGTGAGCATCCTTGTCATATTCCTGCTCCTACAGGAAAGACTTTCAGTTTCTCCCCATTGAATGTACTTGCTGTCAGTCTGTCATATATGGCTTTTATCATGTTGGAGTATGTTCCTTCTATAGATAGTATTTTGAGGGTTTTTATCATGAGGGGATGTTGAATTTTATCAAATGCTTTTTCGGCATCAATTGAAATCATCATGTTATCTTTATACTTCATTCTTTTGATGTGATATATTACA
The DNA here is from genome assembly GCF_001698545.2 of Rhinopithecus bieti. Taxonomy (NCBI): domain Eukaryota; kingdom Metazoa; phylum Chordata; class Mammalia; order Primates; family Cercopithecidae; genus Rhinopithecus; species Rhinopithecus bieti. The sequence goes on along the minus strand of NW_016813718.1, from coordinate 2,588,290 downwards.
TGTATACATTGATTAGTTTGCACATGTTGAATCGTTCTTGCCTCCTGGGATAAATCCCACTTGGTAATGATGAATAATATTTCTAATGTATTGTTGAATTGGGTTTGCTAGTATTTTGTGGAGGATTTTTGTATATATATTCATCAGACCTAATAGCCTGTAGTTTTCTTTTTTTGATGTGTCTTTGCCTGGTATTTGATATCAGGGTAATATTGGCCTCATAGAATGAGTTTGGAAATATTCCTTCCTCCTTTATTTTACAGAATAGTTTGAATAAGATTGGCATTAGTTCTTCTTTAAGTGTTTGGTAGAAATTAGTAGTGAAACCATTAAGTCCTGGAATTTTCTTTAGTGGGAGACATTTTATTATGACTTCAATCTCATTATTTGGTATTAGTCTTTTCAGGGTTTAGATTTATTTCTGGTTCAATCTTGGTAGGTTGTATATATCTAGGAATTTGTTCATTTCTTCTAGATTTTCCAATTTATTGACATAAGGTTTCTCATGGTAGCCACTAATGGTCATTTGATTTTCTTCAGTATCAGTTGGATGAAAATCCTTTGATTTGAAAGGATGAAAATGAAAATCCTTTTTCATTTCTGATTTTATTTATTTGGATCTTCTTTTTTCCTTAGTTTGGCTAAGGTTTTGTCAATTTTGCTTCACTTTTCAGAAAAGCAACTTTTTGTTTCATTGGTCTTTTGTATTTTTTATTTCAATTTTATTTGTTTCTGCTCTAATCTTTGTTATTTCTTCTATTGATTTTGGGTTTGGTTTGCTCTTGCTCTTCTAATTCTTTAATATGCATAACTAGATTGTTTATTGAAGTTTTTCCTCTTTTTTATGTAGACACTTATAGCTATAAACTTCCCTTCTAGTACTGCTTTTGTTATATCCCATAGGTTTTAGTATGTTGTGTTCTCATTATCATTTGTTTCAAGAAGTTTTTCAAATGTTTCCTTAATTTTGCCATTGACCTACTGGTCATTCAGGAGCATATTGTTTAATTTCCAGATATTTGTATAGGTTCCAAAATTCTTCTTGTTACTAATTTCTAGTTTTAGTCCATTGTGGTAAGGGAAGATGGTTGATATTATTTCAATTTTTTGAATGTTTTAAGGCTTATTTTGTGACCAAACATGTGGTCTAGACTTGAGAATAATCCATATGCTGAGGAAAAGAATGTACATTCTGTAGGCTTTGGATGAAATGTTTTGTAAATATTTATTATATCCATTTGGTCTATAGTGAAGATTAATTCTGATGTTTCTTTGTTGTTTTCTGTCTGGAAAATCTGTCCAATGACAGAAGTGAGGTGTTGAAGTCTTCAGGTATTACTGTATTGAGGCCTCTCTCTTCAGCTCTAATAGCATTTCCTTGATATAACTGGGTGCTCTCATGTTGGATACATATATATTTTACATTGCTATATACTCTTGCTGAATTGACACATTTGTTACTATATAGTGACCTTCTTTGTCTTTTGTTTTAGTCTTGAAATATATTTTATTAATATCTGATGTAGCAACCCTTGCTCTTTTTTGGCATCCATTGGCATGGAATATCTTCTTCAATCTTTTTATTTTCAGTCTATGGGTGTCTTTATAGGTGAAGTGTGTTTCTTGTAGGCAACAGATCAATGGGTTTTATTTTTCATCCATTCAGTCAGTCTGTCTTTTAATTGTAGAGTTTAGTTCATTTACAGTCAATGTTATTATTGATAAGTAAGGACTTACTCCTGCCATTTTGTTATTTGCGTTCTGATTATTTTGTGGTTTTCTCTTCCTCCTTTCTTTCAATTCTTATCTTCCTGTAGTGAAAATGATTTCCACTGGTGATATGATTGTCTCTTGCTTTTTAATTTTTGTGTGTCCATTGTATGCTTTTTTTGTTTGAGATTACTATAAGGCTTGCAAATACTATCTTATAATGCATTATTTTAACCTGATAACAACTTAACAGTATTTGCATAAACAAACAAATGCAAGAGAAAAGAAAGCAATAAAAACTCACCTTGACTTTGTCCCACTGCTTTTAACTTTTGTTGTTTTACTTATATCTTATTGTTCTGACTATGTGTGGAAGAGTTGTTGTAGTTATTATTTTTATTGGTTCATCCTTTATTCTTTCTACTTAGAATAAGAGTTGTTTACAAACCACAGTTAGTGTTACAATATTCTGTATTTTTCTGTGTTCTTACTATTACCAGTAAGTTTTGTACCTTCAGGTGATTATTTGCTGCTCATTAACGTCTTTTTCTTTCTGAATGAAGTACTCCCTTTAGCATTTCTTGTTGGACAGGCCTGGTATTAATGAAATCCCTCAGCATTTTTTTGGTCTTTCTTTCTCCTTCATGTTTGAAGGATATTTTCACCAGATACACTATTCTAGGGTAAAAGGTTTTTTTCCTTCAGCACTTTAAATATGTTATGCCACTCTCTCCTGGTTTGTAAGGTTTCCACTGAAAACTCTGCTGCCAGAAATATTGGAGCTCCATTGTATGTTATTTGCTTCTTTCCTCTTGATGCTTTTTGGATCCTTTATCATTGACTTTGGGAGTTTGATTATTAAATGCATTGAGGTATTATTCTTTGGGTTAAATATGCCTGGTATTCTATAACCTTCTTGTACCTGAGCATTGATATCTTTCTCTAGGTTTAGGAAGTTCTCTGTTATTATCCCTTTGAATAAACTTTCTCCCCTAATTTCTTTCTTTACCTCCCCTTTAAGACCAATAAGTCTTACATTTGCCCTGTTGAGGCTATTTTCTAGATACTGTAGGCATGTTTTTATCATTTTTTAAATTCTTTTTTCTTTTGTCTCCTCTGTGTATTTTCAAGTAGTCTGTCTTTAAGCTCACTAATTCTTTCTTCTTCTTGATCAATTCTGCTATTAAAGGACTCTGACACAGTCCTCAGTATGGCAGCTGCATTTTTTGGCTCCAGAATTTCTGCTTATTTTTAATTATTTCAATCTCTTTGTTAAATTTATCTTCTCTGTGTTATATTGAATTTCTTTGAGTTTGCTCAACATAGTTATTTTGAATTCTCTTTCTTGAAGCTCATATATCTCTGTTTCTCCAGGACTGGTACCTGGTGCCTTATTTAGTTCATTTGGTAAAGCCATGTTTTCCTGGATGGTGCTGATGCTAGTAGATGTTCTTCAGTGTCTGGGCATTGAAGAGTTAGGTATTTATTATAGTCTTCATTGTCTGCGTTTATTTGAAGCCACCTTGTTGGGAAGACTTTCCAGATATTTTAAAGGACTTGGGTATTGTGGTTTAAGCTGTCTCTGCTGTAGGGGGCACTCCAAGCCCAGTATCACTGTGGTTCTTGCAGCCTCGTATAGGTACCACCCTGACTGTCTTAAACAAGATCTGAAAGGATTTTCTGGATTACCAGGTGGGAACTCTTGTACTCTTCCTTTACTTTCTCCCAAACATACAGAGTCTCTCTCTTTCTGTTCTGAGCCACCTAAAGCTGGGGATTGAGTGACACAAGCATGCTGTGGCCACCACCACTATGACTGCGCTGGGTCAGACTTGAAGCCAGCACAGCACTGGGTCTCGCCCAAGGCCTGCTATAATCACTCCCTGTCTACTGCCTATGTTCACTCAAGGCCCTGGGGCTCTACAATCAGCAGGTGGCAAAGCCAGTCAGGCCTGTGTTCTTCCCTTCATGGTAACAAGGTCCTCAGACCTCAGGTGGGTCCAGAAGTGCCTTCTAGGAGTCAAGGACTAGAGTCAAAAACCTTAGAAATCTTCATGGTATTCTATTATATTGCAGCTGAACTGGCACTCACATCACAAGACAGAGTCCTTTCCACTCTTCCCTCCTCTTTCCACAGGCAGAGGAGCCTCACCCCATAGTGACCACCACCGCTGGCCACAGTTAATACTGTCAGACTGCCACCAATGTTCCCTTAAGGCTCAAGGTCTCTTAAGCCAGTCTGTAGTAAATGCTGCCTGGCCTGGGACTCACTCTTCAGGGCAGTGGTTTCTCTCTGGCCCAGGAAAGGTCCAGGAATGCCATCCAAAAGTCAAGTCCTGTAACCAGGGACTCTAACAGCCTACTTAGTGCTCTACTCTACTGTGGCTGTGCTGGTATCTAAGGTGCAAGACAAAGTCCCCTTTACTTTTCCCTCCACTTTTCTCAAGCAGAAGGAGTTTTGTCCTATAGCCACCACAGCTGGTAATGTGCTGAGTCTCCCTTGAAGCCAGCGAGTCTCAGAGGCTCACCCAAGGTCCTCAATGTAGTATCTGGGTATCGCCGCTGGTTTTTCAAGACCCAAGGGCTCTTCAGTTAGCAGGTGATTAATGCTGGAAAGACTGGGTCTTTTTCTTCAAGGCAGTATGTTCCCTTCTGGCCTAGGATGTGTCTAGAAATGTCATCTGGGAGCTAGGGTCTGGAATGGGGGCCTCATGACTCTGACTAGTGCCCTATCCTGCTGTGGCTGAGCTGGTATCCAAAATGCAAGACAAAGTCTTCCCCACACTTTTTTCTCCTCTCCTCAAGCAGAAAGATATCTCTCTTGAGCTATCAGGCACTCTGCAGCCTAAGGTTAGAAGAGGAGCGATGCCAGCACTTCCTTAGCTGCCCCAGCTAATGTCTCAGTATACTGCGTCACTTCCCCAACCATCCCCCTACCTCCCGCCCCTCCAGTCCACTGTCTCTGGGCCTAGGTAAGCCCTAGGACTTGCCTATAAGTTGCAGTCCTATGGCCTAGACTGCCTTTCAAGTTTACTTAGAAACTGAGAGCACTTTGGCCATTAGTGGCAAGGTTTCTAGGCACTCCAGTTCATACTGCTGGGACGGATGATTCCCCTCTGGCTAGGGCTGGTTTAAATGCCCCCTCCATGTCTGAGTCTGGTTAGGTTTTTCTTTCTGCTGCAACAGAACAGTCCTGAGTTCCATGCCACACAATTGTTGTGTTCTCCTTCCCCCAAAGCCCAGACACTCTCTCTACACCATCCCACGGCTGCTGGGGGTGGAGGACGGGTGGTGTCAGAGATTCAGGACTGTTTTTCCTATCTCCTCATTGCCTCTTTCAGTGATATGAAGTTGAAACCAGGTACTATGAGTGTTTATCTGATTTTTGGTTCTTACAAAGGTGTTTTTTCTGTATAGATACTGGTTAACTTGGTGTCCTTGTGGGGACAATTGGTGGAGCTTTCTATTCTGCCATCTTGCTCCACCTCTTCCCCTACAAGCATATTTAGCATATTTTGCTTTACTTCCTAGTCTCATTGATACACAAGATCTATGATGACACCAACCACACTATAGGAGATGCTGACTTTCTTGTGCTGGTTTTTGATTTAATTTAATTATAGCTTTACTGCAATAATTGCTGCTTGCCTTCTCCCAGAATACTACTGTTGATTCTGCGGAATTTATAAAAGGACCTTGAGCCTCTCAGAAGAAATTCATTTTTTATTACCTCAAAACTATTTAAGAAAATTCAACCAATATCTATAAAACTTAAAAATACATAGAATCTTTTCCAGAAATTGTACTTCTAGGGAATTATCCTTGAACTATTTTAGCACATGTGAAAAGTGGATATAATACAGAGATACTCACTGAAGCTTTAGTTTCAATAGCAAAGGAAAAATGCAGCAATATAAATATTGATCAACAATGGACTGGCTAAATAATTATGGTTCAACAATAAAGTAGTATCCTACATAGCTGTTAAAGCAATAAAGCAGCATTGTGTGTACTAATACGGAAAAAAACAGCTAAGATATTTTAAGTGAAACAACTACATGAAATACGTGCTTGTATTTTCAGAGGATGTCTATGGAAAAGTATAATCCACGTTAATAATAGTAACTACTCCAGAGAGGGAGAATAGGTGGCTGGACATAAGAATGGGAAGATTTCTTTTACACACTCTTATATGTACTGGATTTTGTACCATATGCATATATGAGGTTTTTTAAAAGAGTTTATTTTAAAATCATTTTTTAAAAAAACTTAGCTCCCAATTAGTTTTACCTAAAAAAGTGACACAGTTGTAAAAGCTAAATGTTTGAAAAATATTTTAATAATTTTATTGCAAATAATATTTTAAGATACTGGAAGGAGATGGCATTTTGGTGCCAGACAAACCTGGATACTAATGTTGACCAAATTTCCTGCCAAATTAAATAACTTCTCTGCTCTTCAGTTTCTCCTTCTATTGAAAAACAGCAGATGTAAAAGCATAAACTTATTCATATGAAATAATGAATGCCAAGTACCTGGTACAGCAGCTGGATCTGTAGCAATGCTGAATAAACTCAATTATTATCCTCTTTAAAATTTTAGCTCCTTCTCAAGATTCAGAATCACTTATTGCATCAGCCTTGATAAAGTATGTTGCTAAAGTTATGTTATATGGATAAATAGGATGGCAAAAATTATACCAGCTAAAAAGCATCTACAGTCATGCACTGCATAATGACATTTTGGCCAAAGACAGACCACATATACAATGGTGATCCCATTAAATTATAAATGGAGCTGCCCTATATGGGTGTGTATCTTTTTTTCTTTTACATAATATTTTTACTGTACCTTTTCTATGTTTAGATAGACAAATACTATTGCATTAAAATTGCCTACAGTATTCAGTACGGTAACATGTGTACTGGCTTGTAGCCTAGAAGCAATAGTCTACACAATGTAGCCTAGGTGTGTAGTAGGCCCTACCATCTAGGTTTGGATAAGTAAGCTCTATAATGTTCATACAAGGACAAAATCACCCAGGAAGGCATTTCTCAGAAGCTACCCCTATCATTAAGTGACATAAGACTGTGTTGATAAGCTAATTAATTTCATATAATTCACTTACAAGGCTGCCCTACAAGGCTGGCAAATAGAACCTGTCATCTACTCAATTTTTATGCCATAGTAACAAAGAAAGCTGTTAACTAACTCATTGATTCAGGATGAAACTTAAATGTTCTATCTTTCAAATTTGTACCTACAATATGTATATCATTGTCTACTATTTTTAGTAGTTTCACAACGTAGTTTATACAATTGAATGTATGGTTGTTCTGGAGTTCCTTTTTCCTCCTTATTCTGAGAATGCTTAAAGTAAATTGGAGACTCAGGAGAGAAGCAAAGGGGTTTATCTGTGATCATTATTGAAAGGATGTGATTTATTTTTTCTTCTTCTTGATGATGATAGTTATGTCCAAAGTCTGGATTATGTCCAAAGTCTAGGGTTGATCTGAGATGCATTTACCAATTCAGCTGATAACATGTAATACCTATTATGTCTAAAAAGTGTTCAGTTGCTATGGGCTTATGAATACAAAGCCATCAAGGATTCTCAAGAAGCGTATAATTCACCACATAAGAAATATTATGATCATAAGTAAATATAATGCAGAAAGTGAAGGCTAAAATAGAATCAAGAAAATAATCTACTCCAAGAGTTTTTAGCAGTATTATTCACAATAGCCAAAAGGTGGAAACAACCCAAATCTCTATCAATCAATAAATGAATAAAATGTGGTATATACATACAATGGAATATTACTCAGCCTTTAAAAGGAATGAAATTCTCATATATTCTATAACATGAATGAAGCTTGGAAACATTACATTAGGTGAAATGTCAGTCTCAAAGAACAAATATTATGTAATTCCACTTATATGAGGTATCTAGAGTAGTCAAATTCATAGAGACAAAGTAGAATGGTGGCTGCCAAGGACTGTGGGTATGGGGAAATGGAGAAACATTGTTTAATGTGTACAGAGTTTCAATAAGGGATAATTAAAACGCTCTGGATATGAACGGTGATGATGATTGCACAACAATGTGAATGTACTGAATGCCACTGAGCTATAGACTTTAAAATGATTAACATGGTAAATGTTATGTTATATATATTTTACCACAATAAATGACAGATAGAAATGATGAACAGTTTGATATAAATTTAAATGTTGCAATATTGAAGATATTGCCTACAAAAATAAGGATTAACCAGAGACATCCTGAAAAATGCACAGAATAATCGTATTTGTATGCTTCAGAACAGAATTTTAAATGTTAAATTTTTAAAGGATGAAAGTGGTATGGAAATAAAACTATGTATAATCTTTGATTAGCACATAAAGAAGGATATGGAAAGATAGTCATTTGTTAAAATAAATAAAATGTTTCGGACTTTCTTATGTGATGTCATTCCAGTGAGGCAACGGCATCTGGAATCTACCATGTGCATTACTTTTCTTTGCTTATTGATGTTCTAATAGCAGTAAGCCTTTGCCAAAATTATTTTTCACAAGCATTTGTATTAGAAAGCTATGCTCTTCATGTCAAATGATATAATGCATCTAGTCACTTCCTTCAACTATATGTATATATTTAATCACTGGTGTCTTTAAAATATAAATATAAATAGCTTAAGTAGGACATTTCCTCCCCGTTTGACTTACTTATGGAACTGACATTCTGGAAGGGAGCACTGCCTTTCAATAAGTTAGTCACAGAATATATTTAGCAGTTTGAAAGCTCATACGCTTTCCGGTGAACTGAGTGAAATTTGGTAAATGGTGGACAACTGGCTTCTCATTCCAGATGCCCTTGTTATTTGTACATGAGACAGGGAATCACACTAATTTAAAAAGCAAGAGTATTTATGTGTAAGAACAGCATAGAAGATTCTGCTTATATACTGACAGTCTTGTGCTGATTAAACTAAAGCCTACTATTATTTTGCCAGTATATGTTGTACTGGAAAGTCCTTTTGGTAGAAAAGAGCCTTTTAAAACATTAACTGCTCTCAGCAGCATTTAGTATAATCTGTGAAAACTGTCAGTTTTCTGATCCATCTATAACTGCCAGAGGTAGAATGATGTCAATTTAAATTGAATCCATTACAGTCAACATGCTGGTATAATTTATCAAAACAACAATTATTTAACTACACTTTTATGATGTGGTACACAGCTCTGACAATATAATCTCAGAGATGGTGGATCACTCCACGTCCAGCTAAGCATAAGCAAGAACTTGCTTCTTCCTTTAGAAGCCCCAAATTTGTATGCTCAAGGACATTATTAAATAATCATTAGATATGTGCAAGTGAAAATATATTTTCTTATTCTTTCTGCTACCAGTTTCCTTTGCCACTATTTCCCCTAGACTATTCAGATCACAATTTGCTTTTGGAATGTTACTACCCTAGAATGTGTATTTGTATTCAAGGCCTTCCACCTAAAAAGAGAAAAACCAGGTCACATGTTTGTATAGCCCTGAGGAAGCAACATTGGTAGTCATCAACACTTCCTTGAATTTGTCTCTTAATTCATTACATTCCTCCTTCCTGATTTATAATCATGCACAATAAGTGAGGTTAAAATATTTAAGTACTCAAAAATGTACTTTCAAACATTTCTGATAACTAAACTCAATTACAAAATGTGTCCACAAAAGAAGTATTAAAAAAAGCTTTTCTATCAAATAGGTGATGTGTGAGTCTATACGTACTGTGCATTCATGATTACAACAAATATCTTAATGTACTGAGGGTGGAAAAAGACAATGAAAGATTTTACATACATTTAAGTGTGTTTGAATCCTCTCTTAGAAATAGTCCTTAAAAACATTAATCGGCAGAAGGATAATTCATAGTTCAGGAAAATAATATTATATAATCAGTTATTAATTTCTGAACATTTCATATAAATATATATATATAGCCTTGGTGACATATTCCATTGCATTCCTCTGATATCAAAATAATATCATACCCAAAGGGCCATTCCTGTTTTTATTTATTCAATTATCCATATTTCTTTGTCATTTTACATTTCACCCTTAAAACTCCTTGAGGTTTACCTTATTCTTATTGTGTCATCAAGTATCTTCAGATACCTCTCCAGGAAAACCTTTAGAGATTACCATATTATAGTTTATGGGTCTGACTAAAAGATATCCCAAATGTGTCAATAAAATTCTATCACATTTTTTCCTGCAGGAAAGAGTCCCCTTAGTGACAGAATATCTGGACATCTAAGGAACATGATGAGGCTGGCAGAGATAAATAATGCAGGCAGGTTTGATTTATCTCAGGAAGTTATAAAATCTGTCTGCAATGAAGGAGGTTAAAGTTATAATGATTCTTCATAATGAACTCTGATAGTGAGGAGCAAGCAAGTAACAAGCCACTCTTTATGGCAGCTAATGGTTCGGGCAGCAATGAGGAAGAAGTACTGCTCACTTGGTCCTGTGATTCTGGCATAAAAACACAACACAATGAAGAAACACACTGTTACCCTGAATTTCAGAGGAAGCACTGAAAATGTCTTTCAATGTAAATAAATTAATCATTGTTCTACATTCAGTAGTTTGTCCTATTCTTTTCTTTTTATTTCCTGGTCTAGCTTCCTTATGTAGAAGTTATGTTGCCCAAACTTTTTTTCTTTTTCATATTCAACGTATTTTTGTAGTAATCAAATAGTGTCTGCACAAAAGAGATTGAGCTTATATCTATATATGTAAAACTAATAGGACTCAGTGATCCTGGATATTGACACGCTCACCCTCTGTCACCAATCTAGAACACTGCATAATAAATGTTATTGTCATATCTGTGCAATAAATGTTCATAACCAAAAAAAATGGCTAGATTTCCTACAGTGTGTTATCTGCAAAAACTATCTATAACAAAAGTTATAACAAACTTTGGCACTAATACTGTATATAACACTATGAAATTTATTACTGTTTTTTACAGACACATAGAGCAATGAAACAGAATAGAGAACCCAGGAATAAGGCTACACACCTACAACCATCTGATCTTCAACAAAGCTGACAAAAACAAGAAATGAGGAAAGAACTCTCTATTCAATAAATGGTGCTGGGATAACTGACTAGCCATATGCACAATATTGAAACTGCACACCTTCCCTAAACCACAGACAAAAAAGAGCTTAAGATGGAGTAAGACTAAAATTTAAAACCCAAATCTATAAAAATCCTAGAAGGAAACCTAGGCAATACCATTCTGGACATAGGAATGGGAAAGATTTCATGATGAATATGCCAAAAGCAATTGCAACAAAAGTAAAACTTGGCAAACAGGAACTAATTAAACTTAAGAGCCTTTGCACAGCAAAAGAAACTAAAAGCAGAGTAAACAGACAACCTACAGAATGGGAGACAAATTGTATAAACTATGCATCTCACAAAGGCCTAATATCCAGCATCTATAAGGACCTTAAACAGATTTACAGAGGCCGGGCGCGGTGGCTCATGCCTGTAATTCCAGCACTTTGGGAAGCTGAGGCAGGTGGATCATGAGGTCAGGAGTTCAAGACCAGCCTGGCCAAGATGGTGAAACCCTGTCTCTACTAAAAATACAAAAAAATTAGGCAGGCATGGTGGCAGGCACCTGTAATCCCAGCTACTCAGGAGGCTGAGGCAGAGAATTGCTTGAACCCAGGAGGTGGAGGTTGCAGTAAGCCGAGATTGCACCACTGTACTCCAGCCTGGGTGACAGAGCGAGACTCCATCTTAAAAAAAAAAAAAAATACACGAGAAAACAAACTCTATTAAAAAGTGGACAAAGAACATGTACAGAGACTTTTCAAAAGAAGACATACCTGTGGCCAACAAGCAAACATAAAAAAATTCAACATCACTGATCGTTAAAGAAATGCAAATTAAAATCTCAAAGAGATGCCATCTCACATCTGTCAGACAGGCTATTATTAAAGAGTCAAAAATAACAGGTGCTGATGAGATTATGGAGAAAAAGTAACATTTATATATTGTCAATGGGAGAGTAAATTAGTTCAACCATTGTAGAAAGCAGGGTGGTGATTCCTCAAATACCTAAAAACAGAATTACCATTTAACCCAGCAATCCCATTACTAGATATATACCCAAAGGAATATAAATTGTTCTATCATAAAGACACGTGCACATGTAGTTCATTGAAGGAGCATTGGTGCTCTTTATTGTAGCACTATTCACAATAACAAAGACATAAAATCAGCCTAAATGTTTATCAATGGTAGGCTGGATAACGAAAATGAGGTACATATATACCATGGGATACTATGCAGCCATAAAAAAGAATGAAATCATGTCCTTTACTGGAACATGGATGAAGCTAGAGGTCATTCTCCTTAACAAACTAATACAAGAACAGAAAACCAAATACTCCATGTTCCCATTTATAAGTGGGATCTAAATGATGAGAACACATGGACACATAAGTGATAGACTTTTCTATGAAAATGAAGAAAATAGTAAACATATCCTTTTGTTTCTCAATTGTGTTTCCCTAGGACGGTCATGTCTAATGAAAGAGAATGGTCTTCATTTGTTGATAACAGGAGGGCAAACTCTGGCCTCTAAAGACTGAGACATCAGTAATACGGAGTCTCCAAAAAGTTCATGGAAAATGTGTATTATGAAAAAACTATTCATGAATGTCAAAAATTTATGCACCAAAATAAATTCAAAGTAACTTATTGTAACATGTCTGAACAGGATCTAGTTTGAGGCACTAAGAAGGATAAGACATCAGTATTAAAATATCCTCTATCAGAGTAACATGAATTCTGCAAAAATTGAAGCAAGAACAAGCACAAAGTTTATGGTGAAGTATAGGTAAAAGAATGATGAAATGACTGATGTTTTATTAAAAGTTTCTGGAGACAATGCTCCAAAGAAATCAGCAGTTTACAAATGGACAACTCCCACGAAGGGATAAAATAATGGTGAAGATGAAGCATTCGGAAAGAGCATCTACCTCAATTTGCAAGAAAAATAATTAATCTTATTCATGCTATAATTGAAGAGGGCCAAAGATTAACAACACCAACAGTAGCCTACACCATAGACATCTCAATTGGTTCAGTTTACACAATTCTGAAAAATTAAAGTTTAGAAGACCTTTCAGTCAATGAGTGACAAAACCATGGCACCCAAATCAGTACAGACAAGAGCAGAGCTTTCAGGGAAATTTTTAAATAACTGGGATCAAGATCCTGATGAATTTCTTTGAAAAAATGTAACAGGAGATGAAACATGGCTTTACCAGTAAGATCCTGGAGACAAAGCACAATCAAAGCAATGGCTACCAAGAGGTGGAAGTGGTCCAGACAAAGCAAAAGCAGGCTGGTCAAGAGCAAAGCTCATGGCAAGAGTTTTTGAGGCATTTTGCTTGTTGACTTTCCAGAGGGCCAAATAACAATTACATCTGCTTGTTACAAGAGTATTTTGAGATAGTTAACCATAACATTAGCAGAAAAAAAATGCCCAGGAAAGATTTACCAGAGAGTCATTCTCCACCACAATAATGTTCCTGCTCATTCTTTTCATCAAACAAGAGTGATTTTTTGAGACTTTGATGGGAAATCATTAGGCATCCACCTTACAATTTGAATTTGGTTTCTTCTGACTTCCTTTTGTTTCAGAATCCTAAAAAACCTTTAAAGGGCACTCACTTTTCTTTAGCCAATAATGTAAAAAATAATGCATTGATATGGTTAAACCCCAAGAACCTCCATTCTTTAGGAATGGATTAAATGGCTGGTAATATCACTTGCAAAAGTGTCTTCAACTTGATGGAACTTATATTGAGAAAGAAAGTTTACATGTTTATTTTATCTATTATTTTATTTTTTAATGAACTTTTCGAAGTCCTTGTATACCTAGTATACTAAGCAAATACAGCAGAAGCCATAACAGATTTATTTTCCCTTTATATGAAATTTAGGTGTTTCAAAATAGGATAACGACAATATTTTCAGATAGGAAAAAATAATTGTAAATTCACCTATCTTAAAGGGCTCTGCTCATTTTCATGGTGAAAGACAATTTTAATAAAGATTAAGTTATAGCTCTAACTAAATTTCTGAATACTCTTTAAATCTGTGAGAGAGATTGCATGAGTCAGGATTTTTTATCCACCATTGTCTGCTTCAGTTATTCTTAACAGGCCACTCAAGAAAGATAAAGAGCCATGGGTTGTATATACTATACATGCCTGTGACCATAAAGTAGTTCATCTCTTACAGGCTCATTGACTTCACAAGTCATCTGGTAAATGAAAAAACTCTTAACTTTCCCAGTCATAAAGTTATGATTAGCTCAACTCTTCCGCTATAAATGTGCCAAAATGATTCCATTAATGGATTTCATGAATAAGAAGGTTGTGGCTTTATTTTTTCCCATATATTCTTCACCTTGAGTTCTCATATTATAATTATTACCAAAGAAGAACATTTTAATACAGTGACAATATGTAAAATAAAATGCATGAACTTAGTGTTTATGTTTAATTAGAGGAAAAGACCTGTCAAATAACTCATATTTTAAAGACTATTGTAATTTTAATGACTTTAAAATGAGGAAGAAGAAAATCTGAATAACAAACCAAAATGTTAAGTCATCTAGAGGTTCAGCCTTTTTTTTTTTTTTTTTTTTTTTTTTTTGAGACAGAGTCTCACTCTGTCATACAGGCTGGAGTGCAATGGCGCGATCTCAGCTCACTGCAACCTCTGTCTCCCAGGTTCAAACAATTCTCCTGCCTCAGCCTACGAAGTAGCTGGGATTACAGGCATGTGTCACCATGCCCAGCCAATTTTTGTATTTTTAGTAGAAACAGGGTTTTGCCATGTTGGCCAGGCTGGTCTTGAACTCCTGACCTCTGGTGATCGGCCCACCTCAGTCTCCCAAATTGCTGGGATTACAGGCATGAGCCACCATGTCCAGCCCAGCCCAAACTCTTATTTTGTATCATGAATCTCAGGGAGGTAGCTCAAGCTATTCTTCCAATTGGTGTTTGTGAGTCTAGATGACTCCTACTCCATCCCCACCAACCCCTGTGTTACAAAAGGAAAAGGATGTTCCTAGCAGAACTCCCTTGAACCCTAGGTTAAGTCTAGCATTGTGCTAGTTCTTGCCTCTAGTTGCCCTGCTCCTATGGCTCTTAATGTTTTTACTCAATATCACAGAAAAGTGTCACAGAGAAAATTAAAAAATCTCACTTTTTAAAGGATCATCAAAACCCCATTATTTGCAACAACATGGGTGGAACTGGAGGTTATTATGTTAAGTGAAATGAGCCAGGTGCCGAAAGACAAACACTGCTGATCTCACTTATATGTGAAATCTAAAACAGCCAAACTTAATAGAAGCAGAGAGTAGAATGGTAGTTACCAGGGTCTGAAGGTTATGAGGAGTTAAAGAAATATTGGTCTAAAGGTACAAATTTTCAGTTAAATAGGAGGAATAAGTTCAAGAGATCTAGTTCACATGGTGACTATAAATAATAAATTATATTATTGAAAATTCTAATAGAGTAAATTTAAGTGTTCTCATCACACGAAAAAGAAAATATATGAGGTAATGTATATGCTAATTAGTTCAATTTAGCCATTCTACAATGTATGCATTTATCAAAACATTATGTTGTACATGACAAATATGTCCAATTTTGATTTATCAGTTAATTAATAAATTTAAAAGAAAAATTCTGTTCTAGTTATATTTTAAAAGGCATGCCCCAATGCTTCAGAACCTTAGCAAGCTCAACTATCTGTAAAATGGTCAACTAATTCCTCCCTCACTGACCTCACAGGGATATGGAGAGGGTCTAGTCACAGTGGGAACATATATAAAAATAATGAAAACTGTAAACCATGGAAATAATGTGTAATAACTACATACTGTTACGGAATTTGAATATGATGGCTTTAAACTGAGCTTGTCCAACCGGTGGCTCACAGGCCAGCTACTTGCAGCCCAGGATGGCTTTGAATGCTGCCCAACACAAATTCATAAACTTTCTTAAAACATTATGAAATTTTTTTGTGATTTTTTTTTAGCTCATCAGCTATGATTAACGTTAGTGTATTTTACGTGTGGCCAAGACAATTCTTCCAGTGTTGCCCAGGGAAGCCAAAAAATTGGACACTCCTACTTCAAACCATTTGAAATAACGATTTAAAGGAAACAGAAAAGCATTCATCTCCTATATAAATGTTCTATATAAAGAATCATATAATTCTCTTTTTAAAGTTATAATTATACTTCCCTTATTGTAATTGTGTTTCTGAGAAGTTGTTTATAAATCAAATTTTATTTTAAGCACATTAAGGGAACAAGCTATTTAAAGAAACTCCCCGTTAAACCTTTTGTGAAGTGAAGAATGCTTCTAAAATGCAAATAGATAATTTTTAACTACTCATTTTTTCAAGTTTGGGATTTGTATATGATGTTTTCTGGAAGTGAGCCACAGCTGTATGGCCATCAGCAACATCTGGTAGTTTCTCTATGGAACTGCTGATGCCTTTCTTGGGTCACACTCACAACAGCACTACCGCTGGCCTCATAGTAAGGATGAAACATTCAGATCCTTCCAGTTGCCCACCAAGCACTAAGAAACAAACACAAGTGTTACCAACTCTTAGACTCCATTCACAGCTGGACTCTCTCGTTTCCCATAATAAACACTTAACTTTAATTAACACTTTTGATTCCTTATCCAAAAAAGAAGAAAAAATAACCTTAATGAAATTAATCACATATCCTCAATGTTCAGGATTGATTTCTTACACACCTAGAATTGTCACTGAGTCCCAAATAGTCCAAAATCTTATATGAGGATGTTTTATAAGATCTGCTACATTTCTTGGCTTCGACTAGCTTGATAACATATCTGGTGTGAAAATAAAAGTTTTCATAAAATTTGGTTTCTCGGAAACTAACAAAAAGACTCACTTCTTCATAATGAGTTTCGTCAAAAGTTTTTGTGGTTCAAGATCAAGATTCAAGTCACTTCCCATTTAACTCAAATCTGTTTCAGAATTCAGTTTTGCTAAGGCTCACTTTCCAATTTGTTGATTGGCTGCCAGTGTGCACGTTAGCCACAAGAGAGGCTGAAAGGGTAATGGAGAGATTTGATTGGAGTGCTTCAACCATAGAATTTCTACAAGCATAGCTTCGCACTTATCAAATTAGAATTGCCCAAAAAGAATCTTCTGAAAATTGTTCAATATTGTCACTGGGAGGTCACAAGGCTAACCAAGGAATTCAATTATCTTTTTCATCATTAATCCAAATGTATTTCACAATTAATCTGGCAGAATAAATCTCAAAGCACTGGTAAGAAAAAGAAAGACCTCCTAAACAACAAATTAAAAAATTGAAACCTGTGAGGACGTAGGCAAGGGCAATGTCATGATGAAGACTACAGTGATCAAGAGCATGGATTCTGGAGCCAGATCAGGTTCCAATGGCAACTCTGACACTCACTAGCTGTGTGACATTGAACAATGTAATGTGTAGACTTCAGTTTCCTCATCTATAAATACAGTTGACAACAGTACTTACCTATACTAGGGTTGTTACACAAATAAATGTTAACATGTATAAAGTCCTTAGAACAGCACCTGAATAGTATGTAATGTAGAATGTGGAATAGAATCAAAAATCTGGTTCTGTAAGGAACCTTAGAAATGAGAAGGTGAGACAGAGAGGTTGCAAGAACTAAACTACATGGCCCATCAATGATACACACATAATGGCTCTGACAACCTCTCTCTGTTTTATTACTGGTTTATTGGATACTCTGGGATAGTCATTCAAATGATTACTGCCAAACCGGAATGACAGTAACACTGAGGATATTTAACACCAAAGGATGTTTCATCTTTCCTATGAGGCCAGTGGTAGTGCTGTTGTGTGACTCAAGAAAGGCATGAGCAGTTCCACAGAGAAACTACCAGTTGTTGCTCATGGCAGTAAAGCTGTGTCTCACTTCCAGAAAACATCAGATACAAATCCCAATGTTATTAATACTAATAGCATTTGTATTAGAGGTGTGAGAAATTATGAACAGTAAAAAAAAAAAAAAAAAAAAAAAAAAAAAATTTTGTTTTTAGGGGGGTGAGAATTTATGAAAAAAAAAAAAAAAAAAAAAAAAAAAAAAAAAAGCACTGTTAACTGTTTTGCTAGTGGAAAAGCACCAGAGTTTCACAGCATATTACCATTTCCCAAAATCACATCTCCGTTTTTAATCACACATTCTGAGGCTGCTGTCTATAGAGAAATGTGGACTATAGCCAGAGGGCTTTTCGAAATGGAGATTTTTTTTAATAACAGAGAAAATGAAATACTCTGAAAATCACATTTGGCTTCAGAAGTAAGTGCAGGCTAGCTTATTAAATAGTGCGCTAAATAGGAAATAAAAGCTCAAGCACTTGATGGCTGCTCGCATCCTGTGTGACCTTGAGAAATTACAGAGTTTTTTTTTTTTTTAAATTACAAAGAAAAAAAATCTTTCTAGGTTTTTTTTTTTTTTTCTTTTCTTTTTTTTCTTTTGAGACAGAGTCTTACTCTGTCACGCAGGCTGGAGTGCAGTGGCACAACCTCGGCTCACTGCAACCTCCGCCTCCTGGGTTCAAGCAATTCTCCTGCCTCAGCCTCCTGAGTAGCTGGGATTATAGGCCTGTGCCACCATATCCGGCTAATTTTTGTATTTTTAGTAGAGAGTAGATTTCACCATGTTGGCCAGGCTGGTCTGAAACTCTCAACCTCAGGTGATCCCCCTGCCTTAGCCTCCCAGATTGCTGAGATTACAGGCATGACCCACCTCACCCAGGCTGAATCTTTCTAGATTTCATGTTCCCTGTAGATGAGGAAGAGGGAAATCTTGTTGCTTCTCTAGTGATACTTACGTTAATGATGACTGATTCAAGGGTAAAGCCCTTTCCAATTATTAAAAAGCTTGTGAATGAAAGGCAGGCCACTAATAATGAAACCCTTTACACAGTTGGTAATACTAGATTCATATCCTTCAGCACATGAATTGTTCCACATGGATATAAACCAGGATGCAAACTTTGGTTCCATAACTCATTATTAGGGTATGAGTGATTTAGGAATCTGATAGGCCTCAGGTTAGCCAAGGACCAGAATGAAGGTTGACCTGTTTTTCGATGGTGCAACATCAAGGGTAGGCTCAGATCCTTTTTTGAGATTCTGTGAGATTCTTAGAGCATGGGCGATCTTATCCATCCCAACGAAGAAACCAGGTCTCAGGGGAAAGATTACATCACAGATCATCACAGATCAAAGGTAAAGCTTGCCCTAGGCTTGAGCGGTTACCTATATCTCTAACACATTTTTTGACCACTAGAGATTGACTTAGGTATTTTATGATTTCAACAGAAGCCAGGCAGAGACAGAAAGAAAATAAATGATTACTATAATAGGTACCCAGTGACTGAAGGCATAGCACACCATATGCCATTAATTGAAGAAACATTCTTTTCTCAAATGGGTTAAAACAGTATTATTTTTAAAACATTTAATGTATTTGGTGGCAATATGCTTTCCCATAGGCCAATCCATTAAAGAACATTTAGGCCCACAGCTCCCACTGGCAGAAATATTGAAGAGCAAAGTCAAGCTGAAGGACTTGTAAGACCAGACAATGAAAGGAATCGCTACCCATCCAGCTGAAGTCCATGTCACACTCCAAGGCTTCAGGACATTGTAAGAGACAGAGAAAGGAAAAGAATACAAGGAATGAGAGTCTTTTGGTTTAGGATGAGAGATACAGGAGAGATGTTTAGGAAGCACAGGTAAGAAACTCAGATCGAGAGAGCAAAGTTACCACTAGGCAGAAAGGTCTACTTTCCTTGTGAAAGTGCAGTCATTGGGCACTTTTCTATGGCTACTCAAGGAAAAATGGTAATTTAGATAGCACTTTAACCTTTTTCCACCTTTCTAAAAGTATCCTAACCCTCAAATAAACTCTAACTCCAACCATCTTTCATCAGTTTTGCATGTTAGTTTAGAGGAAATCACATGGAAGAAAGGAAAGAGAACAACACACCACCCCATATTTTATCAGATCCACTGGAGTGAAAGTGTCAGCATTTTTTAAAGAACTTAGATTCATGTCTCTAGGTGACTGTCAGCAAATCCAGGAGGCACATTCTGACAGTGGCATAGAAACTCACAAAACCAGAAGAATGTTATAGAGAGGACAAATGCTACTGAGCCTGAACTATCATCACAGGTTTGAGAGGCAGGAAGAGAGAAAGAGATAGAGAACTTCATTTGTCCTCTCTATAACATTCTTGTGGTTTTGTGAGTTTCTGTACCACTATCAGAATGTGCCTCCTGGGTTTGCAGTGAAAATCTGCTCAGCTGACTTCTCACTTCACTTTGGGTCAGCAGATGGCCTGGCACTTTTTATTTAGTAAGTGTTCATGATAATGCAAGCAAAAATATGTAGGCCTTTGATAAAAGGGATCAGAAAGGAGAAACTCTGGATCCAGTGGGAAGGGGTCTGAGGAGGGAATACTCTGGGTGAAATGCCGTGCCCCTCAAAGTGTGGTTCCTGGACCAGCAGCATCACCAGATCACAGGCCCCACCCTAGACCTACTAATCAGAATCTGCACTGTAACAAGATCTCCACATGTTGCATATACAATTAAGGTCTGAGAAGAGTCAGGGTAGAGGACAGCCCTGGGCAAGCAAAGAAAACTTGGATGGGAATCAGGATCCCTGGGGATATTCTGGGTGGTTTGGAATCACCCAGAGGATGACATAAAGCAGGAGGCAGTCCATATCAGATCCGGCTGGCAATGGCATCATGGCCCCAATGAATGATGGATCAATGCCATAGGGGGAAGATGGAGGAAGTAATCTCTCATCAGGGTCCACTCCTCTGTAAGAATTGGCCAATGCTATTATCAGAATCCTAGGCATGAACAGTAAAATTTTAAAAATGGCTCTAGTTCCTTCAAGTAACAGAAGTGATTAGAAGGTAAACCAAGGCTGGGCACGGTGGCTCACGCCTGTAATCCCAGCACTTTGGGAGGCCAAGGCGGGAGGATCATGAGGTAAGGAGATGGAGACCATCCTGGCTAAGATGGAAAAACTCCGTCTCTACTAAAAATACAAAAATTAGCCGGGCATTGTGGCGAGCGCCTGTAGTCCCAGCTACTTGGGAGGCTGAGGCAGGAGAATGGCGTGAACCTGGGAAGCGCAGCTTGCAGTGAGCAGAGATCACGCCACTGCACTCCAGCCTGGGCAACAGAGCAAGACTCTGTCTCAAAAAATAAAATAAAATAAAATAAAGAAAAGGAAAGAAAGGTAAAAAAAGAACATAAACCAAAACAAAAGCTTGATTCTAGAGACTGATTCAACATTGGAAAGGTAGGCAAATGGCATGACTTGGAGATTACATGGGCAACCTCCCTGGCACACTGATGTCTCAATCTCCCACCAGAAAATCCCACCAGCCGTAAGGGGCTGGGGTTCTCAGTGTCTCCTGCCCTGTTTGGGTGGCTTCATGAACTAGACTGAGCAGCAGTTTTAGTTGTTTGGGACTGAGAAATGCAAGGAGCTAACATGACTTGTGCAAATTTGGTGAAAACCAGTTAAAGTGAGTTGAGATATATATATATATTTTTTTACATAAAATGTGTTTTATGAAAATACTGTGGGTTTAAATTTACAGATTTAACTGAAGTGTTTATATCCTTAATCTTGAAAAACCTTGTTATGAAATACTGTACTTAAAATTGGGTTCCAGGCAAAATCAGCTCGCCTTCAATGTGCTTGGAAGTTTACATCACCAAAATATCTCAAAGCCCCACCAGATTTTGGGACAAATGAAAATGCATTAGCATTAGCATGAAAACTCAAATTTCACTGCCTAAATTCCTCTGTATACTGATGTGAACCTCAACCTCTTTGAGAACATTCCTACGTATTCCTGCAAGTGCCTAGCAGGCATTTCACACAGCACTCAGGAAATTGGTGCCCACCAGGTGCTGCCATTTGCCCACCAGGCCTCAGCTGGGTATCCAACATGCGCCTTAGGCATCTGCCATGCCCCACTGGGCATCAAGGTCTCCTCGATGTCTTGCACTGCTCCTTTAGGAGATAACCACCTTGTCCAGGATGCTGTTTCCTGGTGTGCATGAATTATAAAACACATAGGATACCCAAGACAAGATGATCTTCCTTTAGTCCTTGTTTGACCAAAATTAGGATATATTTGAAGCAGAGCTAGAAAGAGGTACAGGCTTAGACCCATGTGATCCTCATGGACTCAAGAAAGCTCTCCTATAATTTTATTGTTCTTACCTTAGACATATATGCATAACATTTCTCTCCTCATAGACTATTTTTCCCAGTTCAATTATTTGTGTAAATATATATTTGGGGGATGGTGTGTTTATGTGCATGGATAGGGTTGGTATGGTCCTTTGGCCCTATCAGATAAATTTCCACTGAGAACTAGGCAAGATCAGTCTGTTATTTTTCTACAAAAGGGAAAAATAAGACATTCATCATCTAGAAATAAAAATAGTGATTCCCTCTTTCACACACAGTATTTAATGAATATCTTATTCTAAAGAGACCAAACATGTGTTAGACCTCTGATCATGATGTCTCTACTTTTAGTTTGTATGAATGTGAAAAAAGACTTCTAAAAAGAATTTTAATACCATGAGTCTTTAAATGAGGACTCTCTTACTAATATGACAAACTAAGAGCTTTACTTTTTAAAATTTTACTTACATTGGCAACTAAAGTGGCATGTGACCAACCACACATGATCATCCATCAAAGTGCCCAAGGGAAATAGTGCAAGGGAAATAGGGCAAGGGAAATATTTTTCTCACACAGAGGTTACTGCTACATTGTCAGACAGCCAAGAAATTCTTCTACTACTTGATTTAAGTGACTTAACACATGACAGCAGCCTTTTATAATGCAAACATGTTAAACCTGTTTATCTTTAGCCTATTTTGATCTAAGATCTGTGTTGTTAATGATGGAAAGTAATAA
Source organism: Rhinopithecus bieti (assembly GCF_001698545.2). Taxonomy (NCBI): domain Eukaryota; kingdom Metazoa; phylum Chordata; class Mammalia; order Primates; family Cercopithecidae; genus Rhinopithecus; species Rhinopithecus bieti. Next base: position 2,565,445 of record NW_016813718.1, on the reverse strand, counting down.
ATGTCAGGTAAAAGAAAGATAAATAAATGAGGTACTTCAGAAATTCAATGGTAAAAAAACCCAGGACATCCCCAGTGAAGAAGTCAGTATTTTCCAACAAAGACAAATTAGAAGCATCATTTACTGAGAGGTTTTCTGTGGTTTTTTTTTTTTTTTTTCTTTTAACCTCCATTGGGTTAGAGGCTAAGAAATGATTAAAGGACTTTGTAATTATGAGTTTAAGGGAAATAGTGCAAGGGAAATAGGGCAAGGGAAATATTTTTCTCACACAGAGGTTACTGCTACATTGTCAGACAGCCAAGAAATTCTTCTACTACTTGATTTAAGTGACTTAACACATGACAGCAGCCTTTTATAATGCAAACATGTTAAACCTGTTTATCTTTAGCCTATTTTTGATCTAAGATCTGTGTTGTTAATGATGGAAAGTAATAAATGTCAGGTAAAAAGAAAGATAAATAAATGAGGTACTTCAGAAATTCAATGGTAAAAAAACCCAGGACATCCCCCAGTGAAGAAGTCAGTATTTTCCAACAAAGACAAATTAGAAGCATCATTTACTGAGAGGTTTTCTGTGGTTTTTGTTTTTTTTTTTCTTTTAACCTCCATTGGGTTAGAGGCTAAGAAATGATTAAAGGACTTTGTAATTATGAGTTTGTTGCATTTTTTTTCTTCACCCAACACTCTAGTGCTTTCTTTGTTTTTTTTTTAGTCCCAAATTCTGCAACAGAGAATTATTCTCTTTGTAGAAAAAACAGATTCAGGCTAGGTGCAGTAGCTCACACCTGTAATTCCAGCACTTTGGGAGGCTGAGGCAGGTGGATCACAAGGTCAGGAGTTCAAGACCAGCCTGGCCAACATGATGAAATCCGTCTCTACTAAAATACAAAATTAGCCAGGTGTGGTGGTGGACACCTGTAATCCCAGCTACTTGGGAGGCTGAGGCAGGAGAATCACTTGAACCCGGGAGGCAGAGGTTGCAGTGAGCCAAGATCATGCCACTGCAGTCCAGCCTGGGCAACAGATCAAGACTCTGTCTCAAGGGAAAAAGAAAAGCAGATTCGATATATAACACATATTATAGAATACTTGGGGTGTTGAAAGGTCCAAGGGGAGTAGTGGAGATGGGATAGGGAAAGAGCAGTAGAATCCAGAGGGAAAGTTGAAAATAAATTCTCCAAGCATTTGAAATAAAACAAGCCAGTCCTGAATATTTAAAAGGTACAAGTATTTAAGTATTAAGACTGTATGCCAGCAGTCCCCAACCTTTTTGGCACCAGGGATCAGTTAAGTGGAAGACAATTTTTCCACAGATGGGGGGCTGAGAGTAATGGTCTCAGAATGATTCAAGCTCATTACATCTATTGTACACTTTATTTCTATTATTATTACATTGTAATATATAATGAAATAATTATAACTCACCATAGTGTCAAATCAGTGGGAGCCCTGAGCTTGTTTTCCTGCAACTAGGCAGTCCCATCTGGGGTGATGGAAGACAATGACAGATCAGGCATTAGATTCTCATAAGGACTGCACAACCTAGATCGCTCACATGTTCAGTTTACAATAGGGTTCGCGCTTCTGAGAATCTAATGCCTCTGCTGATCTGACAGGAGGTGGAGCTTTGGTGGTAATGTGAGCAAAGGGGAGTGGCTGTAAATACAGATGAAGCTATGCTTTCTCACCTGCTGCTTGCCTCCTACTGTGTGGCCCAGTTCCTAACAGGTCATGAACAGATGCTGGCATGGGTCCATGGCCCTGGGGTTGGGGACCTCTGCTGTATGCTATAGAGTGCTGATATTAACGTATCTTCAGATAGTGGATAGAGACTCTGAGAGTCATGGAAATACTGACTTGGTACAATAGCGGTGCAAGAATATAATTGTCCCAAGGATGAACAAAGGTGAAAATTCACTAGAGGGGTAGATCCTTTGCTCTCCAAGAGCCACAAGCTACTATCATGGAGAAGGAGGCCCACACCACAGAAAGCAAGCAGAAATCTCAGTGCTGGAGAGGAAATTTGGGGAAATTCCTACCGTCTCCATGATAGACAAGGCCAAGTTACTAACTGCTCTTTACTTTCTATTATTTTGATATGGAATAGAAGTGAAAATTTTGACTTCAATTGTATTAAACTAATGAACTTATTTGTCAATATTGACGTTATACAAATTTTATGGAGCTCTTAATGGCAAAGGCATTAAATGTCTCAAAGTGCATTGCTTCTCCTTTCTCCTAGAGGTCTCTTAGATTCAGAATCACATTTTTAAATGTCAGACATAAGTATCAATATATTACCATTGCATATAAAGGAGTCAGGAAATGGGTCTGATGTGAAATATACCTGATTTTTTGAAAGTAGCATGAGCCATATTCTCAGCCTATGCCATATGGTTTAATATTTTTTCTAGGACTCTCAGCTGAAAAGAGACTTGATATTTTTGAGTATCACATATAGTTTTCCTTACTTCATTGAGCTAAGATAGCTAGACCTGGGGGCAGAAATGAGTGCATCCATTCAAAAGCCCCCTACATCCAGCTATGTAAAACATGAACTTCCTATATTCCAAGTATTTAAAACACTGGAAAATTGGTTTAGGCATTTAAAGAGAAAACACAATCTTTGTTCTTCCTCCTCCTTCTTTGTCAGGAAAAAAAATTCCATGATCAACATTGTGAATCTATTATCATAAATAACAGAATTGTCACCAATCTGCGAACAGATTCAGCAAATAAAAATGTGCAAGCTTGCTATTTACCCTTGTTGCAAATATGTTCCTCTAAATAAAGTAGACATTTCATAATCAAGTGCATCTTTCACTTCCTGTGGTATATTGAATTTTGTTGATGCAGATGATAGCTCATTCAGAAAATCTTTGATTCTTATATAGCTTTTCAATTACAGAAACAAAGACTCCCGTAGGCTATTTGGCCTGAACCAGTAATATTAGTTTGCAATGTGACTTACTGGGCTTTACATTAGAGCAGAAAGTTAAATTAAATATAAACAGCAATCCTGCTCCTCTGACTGTCCTCCTCTTTGTTACCAAAGATGACCTACTCTGTTCTGCCTGATAAAATGTATTTTACATCTTTCCTTTAACTTCGGGAGTTATCTATTCCCATCTTTCCACAAATTTACTTCACAGCACTGAGCTCTCTCCTTGCTTTCTGTGATGTGGACCTCCTTCTCCATGATATTAAAAAGTCTACTGTCCTCCATAAAACTTTCCTCAGCCATTCTAACAATAATAGCCTTCTTATAGCTATAGATGAAAATGTTTTGACTTCAGATCTCTTGTGTTTTCTGTTTTATTTATCTATTATCTATCTATCTATCTATCTATCTATCTATCTATCTATCTATCTATCTATCTTCGTAAGTGTAAAGCCCTCTCTAAGACTCTGTATGTCTCTGACGCCAGCACTCTATACATAGTGACTTCTCAACAAATGATGTGTGCCATGTGGAACTGCATAGAGGGAAAGCAGAAAACAATGTCATTCTTTCCTCCTCCTTCCCAAGTCTGTGGGACTAATTCTTCCTTACAGTGCAACCTGCAATAAGAAGAGGCCTGACTCTCCACATCCCCACCTACACTTGACTCCTCTCCCACCCCACCCTACCCACCCCTACCTAGGCCACATTCTGACTCCTCCAGAGAAGAGGAGGTATGGGAAAGGGAAAGGAGGTAAAGAGCAGGAAATGGTGTCTTCCTCTGGTACTGTGTGCATTACTGCCAGTCAACACGAATATTATATAGTACTACAAATGTTTTACCGTCCATAAAGCATACCATTACATATTTACCAGCAACTCGTCCAAAACATGCTTACAAGCAAGAGCCCTAACAGAACAACTCAACTATAACACATACCACCCAAACATCCAAAGTTCACAACACAGTCCGCTGGAATATCAACCAACCTGAAGAATCCATTAACGTACGTTAATGTATGTCTTATACACTTTAGCGCACGTTAAATGTATGTCTTATCTAGGATGAGTTTCTGCCAGGTTTCCCAGTCCATATAAGAAGTAGTAGATCTTTTCCAGGCTGCAGGCTTTTTTTTTTTTCCCTGGCCCAGGCCTAGGACCTATTCATAGTACTTGGAACATAGCAGTGTCCAATAAATATCTCCTATTATAGTTTGTGTAATTCCTGGCTTCCATGATGTAGACATGGTCACCTACTAACTAGCTACATGAATTGGGCAATTTTCTTAACTTTTCTGAGCTTTAATTTCTACATGCTGTGAGAAGTGAGTTATTAATAAATGTAAGGTTATTTGTAATTTAGACACTCCAAGCTTCTGTATTTAACAGTTCTCCTCCAAACTCTACCTAAAGCTCCCTTGGTTGTGCCCCCTCATCCGACCATCTTGAGGCACTCAGCTCTGCCCTGTCTGCCATTGGCACCTAACATGTTATCTATTTTTTCCTGTAGTACCACTAGGCAGCTACCTTGATACAGGTTCACCTTACATTTTCAGTCCCTCACAGGACCATATCAATCTGTGCATGTAATCTCTTTTTGCTGGACTTTGCTTGAGGGGAGGCAATTTCTCCATTTCATAACACTCTGACAGCTTTTTCCAAAGACTTCTGATTTCTCTTTCCTAACATCTTTAGCCTCATTCTTTGTATGCCCATGAGTGAGTATTGGGCTAAGGACTGTATGACCTGTTTACGGTGTTCTTGTTTGCAAGTGACTAAGGAGATCTAGCTACTCAGCCTGGTGTACAGAATGTACACCTGCTATTGTTCAGTCTGGGCCTTTTAGTATTCTCACATCTTTGGTGTAGCAGCAGATTTTGAGACTTTTTCCCCTATGACTATTTCCCTCTTATTTCAGATTCACATCTTTTATTTTATTTTATTTTATTTTATTTATTTATTTATTTATTTATTTGTTTTGTCTCACTCTTGACCCCCAAGCTGGAGTGCAATGGTGCAATCTCAACTCACTGCAACATCTGCCTCCCAGGTTCAGGTGATTTTCCTGCCTCAGCCTCCTGAGTAGCTGGGACTGCAGGGATGTGCTACCACACCCAGCTAATTTTTATATGTTTAGTAGAGATGGGGTTTCACCATGTTGGCCAGGCTGGTCTCGAACTCCTGACCTCAGGTGATCTGCCCGCCTTGGCCTCCCAAAGTGCTGGAATTACAGGCGTGAGCCACCGCACCCGGTTGAGATTCACATCTTCTAAACTTTAGCTTACTCATGAAAACATACCTGGGCAACAGAAAACTTTTAGATCCTCAGAATGAATTCAAAGTTCAGCCTTGTTAGGCATCTTCAGTTCTCTTTGCCTCTTGACTAAATTCATGCTATTCCCAATTACTCCTCACCTAGCCTTTCTGTACTAGATGTTTGCATTCTCTTTCTAATGTCACGTTAAATGTATGTCTTATCTAGGATGAGTTTCTACCAGGTTTCCCAGTCCATATAAGAAGTAGTAGATCTTTTCCAGGCTGCAGGCTTTTTTTTTTTTTCCCCTGGCCCAGGCCTAGGACCTATTCATAGTACTTGGAACATAGCAGTGTCCAATAAATATCTCCTATTATAGTTTGTGTAATTCCTGGCTTCCACAAGGCCAGCTTCCTTCTACCTCTTTTTAACTGCAAATTGCTTCATATTTATGGGAGACAATGCTCTCTGTATACTCAGGAATGAATCATACCTTCCATTAGAACATTTATTCCTATATGTGTATGAGGAAATAAATAATAAATGTTTAAAACAATATTAGGAAGCCAGTAACTTAGGATACTCATAGATAGTGACAGCAGGGAAACATTTCTTAGAAATGATTACCATCAAGGACTGCTGAAGAAGGACCAAAATCTGAATGATGATAATAGCTAACATTTATATGAGTATTTGATACACCATTCTGAATGCTTGACATGTAATTACCCATGTAAGCCTCATAACAACACTGCAAGAGAACCGCTATCATTATACCCATTTTGCAGTTCTAGAAACAGAGACACAGGCAATGTCAATGTCTTAGTCCATTTTGACGTCTATGATAAAATACCAAAGACTGGGTGGTTTACAAACAACAGAAATTTACGTCGCATAGTTCTGAAGCCTGGGAAGTCCAAGATCAAGGTACTGGAAGATTTGGTGTCTGGTGATGGCCCGTTTCCTGGTTCATATATGGCACCTTCTTATCATGCCCTCACATGGTGGTAGAGATGACCTAGATCTCTGGGGTCTCTTTTATAAGGGCACTAATCCCACTTAAGAGGGCTCTACACTCATGACCTAATTACCTCCAAAAGCCCACCTCTCAGTATCATTGCCATGAGAGATATGTTTCAATATATGAACTTCGAGAGAACACAAATATTCAAACCATAGCACTGAAGATATGAATCTTGAGCCTCAGGTCACAAATATGCTGACGGATAAAAGTGGGATTTGGAGGCAGATTGTCTGCAGATTTCATGTTCTCAACTATTATTTAATACTGCCTCTGACAGGAGGGGAGCCAGCAGCATAAAGCTTTGGGGAAGAGCTTTTCTTCAATTAAGCTCAAAGGCCTAAGACAAAAATAAACATGCCCTCACCATGCCAGCAGACACAGCTCCTTTTAAACTTTTTTTTTACCTTTCCTTTTTAAAATAACCTTCCAGTTGTGCTTCAGATGTGACAACCAACCCATCACTTTTTCTGCCATTATCCTATAATTTCCTTTACCTTGGATCCAACCTAAATGTTTTCCTTTCATTTTCTGGGTTTTACCCAAGCAAAGTTCTTCTATAATGAAACTCCAGGTCTCTGTTCAGTTTTAACCCAGATAAACCATCGACTCCTGTAACAGAATGCAATCCTCCTTTTCTTTAAGACCTTTCCAAGAACTCACCTATCCAGGAAACAGTAACAACAAAGCTTCTGGATCCTCTGCCAGGCCCCAAAGCCCCATGACAAAGAACTTTATGTGTAAGGATGGCTCTATCTATCTTTAGCCTCAGCCGTATATGCCAAGATGACAGGACTGAGTCTGTCAATTTCTAACATATTCTAAAAGATCCTAAATCATCTATATGTAATGAAGGCTGCAGCATCCATAAAGGTGGGTTGCTTTGATTGATGTGGCAGTAGCTGCTGCAATCATTGAATAGTGAACAAATGATAAGAGGTGGGAGCAAGAAAGGAAGGCAATGATGGATTTAGGATTCTCTAATGACCACGTCAAAGGGGACTGGAGGATGAATAGCCAGCCTACTCAGTATATTGAAGGCTGCTAGCCAGGGGTAGGTTTAATAGTTCAGGGCATTCTATGATGAATTCTATGGTTTAAGAATGTTAAGAGACCACACACCAAATTTTTGAGGTACTTTCCCTAGGATATTTTATCAGTTAGGGTTCCATTTCTGAAAAGAGAAACATCTCTAGCCACTCTAAGAACAAAGAGATTTAATAGAGAAAGCTAATTGTTCATCTCTTCCAAGGCTGATTCCCAGAACACCCCAGAACTAGCCCATCAACGGAACAGCTACATTTACGATAGCCAGGAAATTTCAGAGTTATGAACTCGCTGTGCCAACTACTGGTTCTAGTATCACATCACCTGGTTCATAGTCTGGATATCCAGAAGCTTCTTCCAGAACTGCTGACCCTAGTGCCATGCCACTCATGCTAGGATAATATTTGCAAAATGGATCTCTGCACATCGTTGCTTCTCCATCTAATTCAGTTTTGAACTTATAACTTCATCTGTGTGTCCAAATTATTACTAGAGCCCAAATTATATCCAGAACCGGAGCCACAGTAATATCTGAGAAATGTTTTTAGCTTTCCAACATGTGCATTGTGGAAGAGAATACCAAAAAGAGTTGGAATAGATGCTCTATGAGCCAGGTTATTATATCTGCCACAGATACGTTCATTTGCTATTCAAGAAGGATGGTATTTTAAAACTGGTTCTCTTTTTTTAGAAGCTTGATCAGTAGATACAATAACCATTTGCCTCATGAACAAATTTGTCTAAGAAATAATGTTTACCCACATTAGATACAGGTATCTCTTATGTAGGGATATGTGTTCTTCAAAACAATTGTGCCTAGGTACATGTTTGTAGATTAAATACTATATTCCTATTGATTTATAGCCTTTAAGAAGATGAGTTTTAAATTTATATTCAAGTTCTAGAATCCCTTAATGATTTAAATTTAAATTTCTCTGGTCACCATCTTCAAGCAATTAGTAATTTGTAAGTAAACCGTTTAAAGGACTAGGTTAGGGGATGGGAGAAAAATACACAGAAAATAGTAAAGTAGCATACTACATTCACTCCTTTTGCTTTTTTGTTCTTTAACCAAAGGTATCCCGGAATTCACTCCACATCAGTGCATAAAATTCTTCTACATTTTTTCAAAGCTGTCCAATATGCCACTTTGTAAATAGTGTCTGTTACATAAAATTCAATATTTTATAAGCTAATCAGAAAATATTTCCTTTTAATTGATGAGTTTAGCCCAATTACAGTTCATCATGTAACTTTAACCTATAGTTTCCAACCCATATTTGTTTGTATTATATTTGTTTCTGCTAATATGTTTATAGGTTTATTTTCTTTGCTTTCATGTATTTATTTCTATATTTAGAAAACTTTATATTTTCATTATAAAGGTGACCTTTATACCAATATTTTTTGTAATGCTTCTAGGCCCTCTTCCTTATACTTAACCTTCTGTTATGGCTTTAATTCTCCTATTTCCTATGTGGCAATTAATAAGCTTATTCTACTTTCTACTTTGTCTCTTGCTTATCCTCATCTGTTTTTTCAGTTGTGTTACTTCTATTTTATCATAACGGGTAATATTCAAACACTATTCCTCCCATTTTGCTGCAACCTTCATTTTGGTCTTAAATCTACAATTAAATATATTTAACGCTTAACATCGTTCCTGTTACTGAGTTAGCTCCAGTCATGTCTCGTCTTGGTTTAATGAGGCAGATCCTCTAATGGGTTACACAGGAAGGTTTGCAAATTCAACATTCCTTGAGCTCTTCCTGCTTAAAATTATTTTTCTATAGTTTTGACACTTGAAGAATAACATCGATGTTTATAAAGCCTTTAAATTATATTTTGTTTCCTTGAGTTTTATGACATACTCCTTCACTGTTGCCTTGCTTCATGCTGTGTTGCTGTCAAAAGTCTAAAGTTAATCTAATTTCCTTTGTTCTATAAATAACTTGATCTTTTTGCTTATCTCAAGTATATTCTTTAAGTTTAATAATTTTAATAAAATATGCCTCAGAGGTGACAATTTATAATCAATTTTCCAGGTACACAATAGATTCTTTCCACATGTGAGTATAAATATATTTTTGAATTGCCATATTGTTTACTGAATTATATTATTTACATATTAATTATATTATTTTATTTTACTTGTGGACTATAAGACATGTATGTTAGATTTTCTTTGCCTAGGTTCTACATCTAAAACCTACTCATACACTCACTTTTAAACTTGGTTTTTCTATTCTTGGCTATTTCTACTCCTTTCCTTTTTGTTTTCAGCCCATTTACCTATTCTCTCTTGATTATATCATAATTTCATCTACGTTTCTGAAACGAGCTTTAAAATTTTTCTTCTTCTTTCTTCCCTGAGTTTGTTTGATCAGTTTTCTCACATCTTCCTCTTTTTTGTTGTTGTTGTTGTTATTCATTTCCATTTTACTGTTGAATTTCTGATTCAAAGTACTCTTTCGTGTGTGAAAATGCTTATTTTGTGATAATGAATGCTGAGATGTATTTCAGCTGTCTTCTGCTTCTTGGTTGTTTTCCTGGTGATGAGAAAGGTGAAAAGTGTTTTTACCATGTGAAAAAAATTTGATTTCCACTTTTATTTCACTCTTGAATAACTTTGGTGTGGGTGTTGCCTGACATACTGTGTTTATTTTAAATGTTTTGGATTTTCCAAACCTTAAATAACAGGTGTTTTCCATGGGAAGAAATTAAGGTGAAGGTTTTGGTGGATTAATGTTTCTTAGCTCAAGATCACCCTCTTAGTTGGTACAGTAAATTGCAGTGTCTTTAATAGATGTACCTTTTTGGGATATTTGGTATTTCTTATTATTCAGTACTAATTTTATTTAAGGCATTTATGATATGATTTTGCTCTGTGTCCCCACCCAAATCTCATCTTGAATTGTAATCTCCACGTGTTGAGAGAGGGATCTAGTGGGAGGTGAATACATCATGGGGCAGTTTCCCCATGTTGTTCGCATGATAGTGAGAGATTTCTCACAAGATCTGATGCTTTAAAAGTGTTAGTTTCCCCTGTGCTTGCTCTCTCTTGCCACCTTGTGAAGATGGTTCCTGCTTTCCCTTCCCCTTCCACCATGACTGTGAGTTTCCTGAGGACTCCCCAGCCATGTGGAACTGTGAGTCAACTAAGTCTCTTTGTTTATAAATTACCCAGTCTCAGGTGGTATCTTCATAGCAGTATGAAAACAGACTAATTCAGGAAATCAGTAGTGGGTGTGAGGCGCTATTATAAAGATAACCTGAAAATGTGGAAGTGACTTTGGAAATGGGTGATGGGCAGAGGTTGAAACAGTCTGGAGGGCTCAGAATAAGCCACAAAGATGTGGGAAAGTTTGGAACTTCCTAGAGACTTGTTGAATAGTTTTGACCAAAATGCTGATAGTGATATGGACAATGAAGTCCAGGCTGAAGTGGTTTCAGATGGAGATGAGGAACTTATTTGGAACTGGAGCAAAGGTCACTCTTGCTATGCTTTAGCAAAGAGTCTGGTGGCATTTTCTGCTTTAAAGATCTGTGGAATTTTGAACTTGAGACAGGTAATTTAGAGTACCTGGCAAAAGAAATTTCTAAGCAGCTAAGCATTCAAGATATAACCTGGCTGATTCTGAAAGCATTCAGTCATATGTATTCACAAAGAGATGGTTTGAAATTGGAACTTATGTTTAAAATGGAACAGAGCATTAAAGTTTAGAAAATTTGCAGCCTTACAATGTGGTAGAAAAGAAAAATCCATTTTCTAGGGAGGAATTCAAGCTGGCTGAAGAAATTTGCATAAGTAACAAGGAGTTGAATGTTAATAGCCAAGACAATAAGAAAAATGTCTCCAGAGCATTTCAGAGATCTTCATGGCAGCTCCTTCCATCACAGGCTGGGAGGCCTAAGAGAAAGAAATGGTTTTGTGGACTGGGCCCAGGGCACTGCAGCTCTGTCCATACTCAGAACTTGGTGCCCTGCATCCTAGCTGCTATAGCTCCAGGTGTGGCTAAAAGGGGCCAATGTACAGCTCAGGCCATTGTTTCACAGGATGTAAGCCCCAAGCCTTGGCAGCCTTCACGTAGTATCAGGCCTGTGAGTACAACAAAAGACAAGAGTTGAACTTTGGAGCCTCCACCTAGATTCCAGAGGATGTATGGAAATGCCTGAATGTCCAGGCAGAAATCTGCTACAGGAGTGGAACCCTCATGGAGAACCTCTGCTAGAGCAGTGTGGAAGGGAAATATGGGGTTGGAGCCCCCACACAGAGTCCCCACTGGGGCACTGCCTAGTGTAGCTATGAGAAGAGGGCCACCATCCTCCAGACCCCAAAATAGTAGATCTACCAAGAGCTTGCACCATGTGCCTGGAAAAGCCACAAACACTCAACACCATCTGCTGAAAGCAGCTGCAGGGACTGTGTCTGCAGAGCCATGGGGTGGAGCTGCCCAAGGCTGAGGGAGCCCAACCCTTGGATCAGTATGCCCTAGATGTGAGACATGCAGTCAAAGGAGATTCTAGAGCTTTAAGATTTAATGACTGCCAGGCTGGGTCTCAGATTTGCATGAGGCCTGTGGCTCTATTGTTTTGGTCAATTTCTCCCATTCGGAATGGGAACATTAACCCAATGCCTGTACCCCCATTATATCTTGGACTGTTGAAGAAGGCATGATTGGTTGTGAAATGTGAAAAGAACATGAGATTTAGGAGAGGCCGGGGCAGAATAATGTGGTTTCAGTTTGACTCTATGTCCCCACCCAAATCTCATCTCTAATTGTAATCCTCACATGTCAAGGGAGGGACCTGGTGGAAGGTGATTGGATCATGGGGGTAGTTTTACCCCTGCTGTTCTCATTATAGTGAGTGAGTTCTCATGAGGTCTGATGGTTTAAAAGTGGCAGTTTCCCCTATGCTTGCTCTATCTCCTGTATCTCCTGTCACCTGGTGAAGAAGGTGCCTGTTTTCCCTTCACCTTCCACCATTATCGTAAGTTTACTGAGGCCTCCTCAGTCATGCAGAACTGTGAGTCAATTAAATCTCTTTCGTTTATAAATTACCCAGCCTTAGGTAGTTCCTTTATAGCAGTGTGAAAACAGACTTATCTTTTATATTTTGCTTGCTTCTTTATTTTCCTCCATCAGTTATCCTTCAGAGATAAACCACTGTTCTTTTAAGTTACCTCCTGGGACCCCAAAATTTATGCCTCCTGTAGTTAGTTACCTCTGGTTGGTCCCATAAACTTTCAAGCCATTTCCTTTTGATTCCCCAATTTCTGGTAGTCTACTACACAAGGGCTCCAGTTGATTCACAGTATTTCCACTCCACCCTCAGAGTAAGAACCTTTGTTCAGGGGATAATTTAGTCTTTGTTCCAAGCCTTCTAGTACCTGACTGCCCTCTACTGTTTTCTGCACAGTCTCTGACTCTTTATGGGATTGGGATCCAGAGGTGACTCCTGGTTGTCAATATTTCCTCATGAGTTAATATAAAGTTGTAGTATTCTCTGTCTCCTAGTTATGCTGAAGGGTGCATTTATTCTTTTCTTATTAATATTTTTAGAAGACATGGGAAGAAATTCAAATTTGGGTGGTCACCATAATCCTATAGGAACCTATCATTACTACTTAATATTTTTAAAGCTATTTAAATGGTATCATTCTCTAACAACCATAAATTTCTAATAAAGGTAGTCAATTTAATTTTGTATATTAACTGGTATATTTGCTAAAGTCTTATTCTAATAATTTATATATAGATTTGGGAAGATTTTTGTATATAAAATTATGTCATCTGTGAATAATGAAAATTTATATGTCTTCATTTCCAGTCCTTACATCTTTTATTCGTACGGGCTAATGCCCTCAATAAAATGCTGCAGAGAAGGTTTGATTAATGGCATCTTTTCATCACTCCTATTTTAACAAAGAGAAAACTTTTAAAGTGTCACTACTAAGTGGGATGTTTGTCCTTCATGTATTTATCTAGTGTGTTGTTAAGTATAGCAGGATGGTGTGTAATTTTTGTTGAAATATATTCTGTTTTCCTTGAGTTAATCATTAAAGCTCACAGCAAAGGAAGAAAGATTCCAAGAATCACCAGCTGTTGGGGCTATCCATCTCCTGCAGGGCTCACTGAGCAGAACTGTAATTCTTGAAATTGAGCAATCTCAAACCACACAGTATAAATATAAAACAAATTTTACATTCACCGTAACCATCACCAACCATGTTGTATTGAGTTTCTTTATCCTCTGAGCTGTGAGTTTCATTATGACACATTATCTGATTTTTTTCAGTCTTAACATGTACTAGTTACAGTTTTCCATGTGTGCTTTTAAGAATTCATTCTAATCACTTAAAATATTAAATTATATAATTAGAGAAAATTGTTTAAACACACAATAGGTGAGAATGCTCTTGTATTAGCACTATTTCTGGTCTCTCATCCCCAACCCTTTCATTTGGGTTATCTTTGATACTGATATAGGTAAAGAAGAAAGAAATTGGACATTTTTCTATGTGTTTGCAAGCTTATTCCTCCCTTGTTTTAAGTATCCCCCAAGTGCTTACATTCTGGTATATGACCATTTGCTCTTTGCTATAGCAGTCCCCAGCAAACTTACAACCCCAGTCTCATACACCCACCTTAGCCCTCATCTCTGGAGCTTATGGCATAGATAAGTCTATTTCCCATACCTCTAGAAACTGGGAACTTGAGGAGCTGCACCACCATACCAAATCTCCTCAGTGCTCTTTGCCAATCCAGTATCAACAGAGCAGGACAGCAAAGCCTAGCTGCTTGGCAGAAATCCTGCAGGAAACTGCACACCATTTTTCCCTCTAGCAGAGAAGTCTAAAGTTTATGAGTGATTCTTTTAGCCCCTTTCCTTGCCTTGACAGAAAGCAACAAGTTGAGTGCCCCACTCATCACCCACAGGAAGGAGAATGCAGAAGATGGCCTCTCTTCAGGAAGAATACACTCCCTGCAAAAGGCATACCAGCTCACTACCAGACTTTCTCTAACATCGACTGAGAGGGAACGGGGTTAGGTTGCAAGGGCCACCTCTGATGAACAGGCACTTCTTAGTCATCACTGTGGAAAAGTGACTGGCCCAGCATCTGTGAGTTCTCTAAACTTAGAACATGGAGTAAGTAAAGACTTTGCTTCTCGAAAACTGTGGCTTTGAGTTCTCAATTTCTGAAAAAAAAAAAAAAAAGCAGCAGCAACTCCTGCTTGAACTTACAGGTTCACTCATAACATCCTGTTTCACCATCATGGGGTAACATTGTAGCTTTAACTTATGGGTTTTGTCTCTATCCTAGGCTTACTTCAAACCATCAACACATGAAAAGGATAGCTGTCACTAAACTGTTTCCTTCAGATCCACTTGACCATCTGACCAAAATTAGTGGTTTAAAAGAACCATGCATCAGATATCTGATAAGGGTCAAATCAAACAACAGCAATAAGCAATTAGAGTTGTTACATTCGTGGCACACTTATGAATAATGTCATCATGTCTGGTTCTTTATATCTAAGATGAAGTAGCTAGCTGAAGCAACCACTCAGTTATTTCTGGGCCAAAATACATAATCCAAAGAAAAGTGATAGTCATTGGCTCATAAATTTAAAGCAAACTATAATATTCACATTCATTAGATTGTGACTGCACTCTAATTTATCAGCAGTTTATTGACACAACCCAAGATAATGACAAAATTCATATGGAGATGTATCCTCTGAGGACCGAAACCCAGTTTCTTTTTCTTCTTCCTTTTCACCACTTCCAGCCTTTCCTTCTTTGCTCTCTTTTATTTCTTTATTTTATCTTTCCTTCCTTTCTTCCTTTCTTTATCTCTTTCTAGTATCTCTAATACATGGCATAGCTGAGTCCATTTTAAGTGCTGAAGAAATATTTGCCAAGTTAAACAAAAAATTAAACTGTAACATTTTATTTACTAGAAATGAATATGGTACAACAAACTTACTGGACTTTGAACTGTCCTCAACCTCCAGTTAACTGCCTGAGCGTTTGCACTGAAATTTACGGTGTTGTCTTTCAAAAGCTGTGCTGCTTTGGTACATGCTAACACGGCAAGCAATTTCTTTATTGGTTCTACCACACTAATCCCTCTTCAGTTCTACAGGCATAATGGAGAGGAAATAAGTCGACCCCACAAAATCTTTACATTTTTCCCTTTCCTTCATTATTAATCTTTCTCTCTCACAGCAAAAGAATTAGACCTCTGAAGTCTTCCCATCCTCAGCAATCCCCCAATTCTTCTCCCTTCCCAGATGCACTTTTTATTTTACAATTACGTAACCCATATGACATCTCTGTCCAGCATTGGTTCTAATCTCCTCTCTCTACTCCCCATACACACATTGCAAAATCTAATACTATTGTTGGCACTACAAACCTCTATCTAGCTATTATCTTACTTTATAGTTGAAGGGAATTTGGATTATAAAGGGAGTAGTGCCAAAGGCAAAATTAGGTCAAGAAGCACGAAACTGTTTGTAGAAAAAAGATTATCATGTGTTTTAATTCGATGTGAAGAATGGCTCTCTGGGCATTTGAGGACTGATAAGAAACTGAGACCCAATCATGTGAGAATTAGAGAAGAAGTGGCATCTAGTGACAGCAACACATATATCCAGTACCATGGATAAGGAGAAGGAAGAGAAGGAACTGACTGGGATTGAAACCCAGAGACAAGGAAATTTCGTGAAGAAAATAGGAAGTGACAATAAAGGAAGATTCTTGGCAAACCAGGATAGTTTGAAACAGGATTGAACAAGAATCTACGAAACACAAAAGAGAAAAACTGCAGAGAAATGAAGCTCAGACACTGAAGCACATCTCAGTGTCCTAGCTGAGTCATCCTATGGTGACTTCCTCCGCCTTCTCAGCCTCTCTGTCATTATTTGTTAAGACTCCAGCATCAATTCTCCACTTCCACCTGCAGGCCTTGGGTTGCCGTTCTGTCCTGGTCTGATCTTCCTTATGTTCATAGAAAACAGCTTTGTTGCGATGACAGGCTGGGATAATAGCTGCATTCTGTAGCCATACAGCTAATTGATCCCCTAACTATTTATCAAATGTATATACTTTGCTGAATGCCTCTTGGCCCATCTGTAGGACTTAACTAAAAATCATCAAATTTATACACATTAAAGCACAATTTTTTTAATCTAAAAACTGGTGCTTAGAAAAGCAAAAAAAAAAAGTTACTTGGTATTGATGTTTTATGTGCAAACCTTATTATTTTTGATGAAAATGAATGGTAAAATTACAACTACCACTTGTCATTATAACAAATGAGCTTTGTTTGATAGTTAGTTGTCATTATGTTTTTTTAGTTTTGTAAAAGAAAGAGAAAGCAAAAAGGAAATGGCTAAAACTCCATAAAATTAACCTTCAAAGTTATAAAATCACCCATTCAAGATATTTGTAGTAAAATTAATTCCATCGCACTCAAGGTGCAAATCTAAATTCTGGCACATAAGTAGATGTGCATGACTGTCTTCCAAATAGTTGGGAAAAAATTATATACATCCCTAAATGGCCAAGCTACCCATAACTCGCTACTTCCCTGTTAATTTCATCATCTTGACTGAAATTGAGATTTGAGTTTCAATTCTGGTTTATCAGCTCATTTTAGTTATGGACTCCAACTAAAAAGTGACTTATTATAAAATGCCTATTTCTATTTCTAAAATTTTATGAAATTTACTTAAGGACATGTGTTTCTTAACACTGATGAGGTCCTTGTACTTATAATTTTTAAAATGTCCTGAATAAACAGAAATCATTTCTGAGCACCTGTTTATAAATTAGAAGCAAAATACATTTTTTATTTTCAGAGAAGATTCCTCTGGTAAGAAAAACCAGACAAGTACATTTGATAAACCAGTTATATTGTTAAAAAATGAATTACCTGGTAAAGAGTGTATGCATTTTAAATGTTCACCAAAAAAAGACAGCATTTAAGATTTGTAGTGATGTATGGAGCATTCACGTAGCTACAGAACTTAAATTAGACCTCAAAAGTTGTACAGAACTTGTTTGGGGTACATATTACTAGATATGTCTGATTGTGTCATGTTTTATCACAAAGGAAAAAAATATGTTACTACATGAGAGAAAGAAATAATATAAAGACAATCTGTGTCATTACTGAACAAATCTAGTAGCCACGACAATTGGGATAAGTTAGATTTGACAATTTTCTTCTCCCTGTTTAATCTTCACTGACTTAATCTCTAAGGCTTTGTGAAACCATCTGTACAACTGTGCTCTCTACCAGTTGAGAGAGAGCTGTCAGAAAGAAAGATTATCTATAAAGCCCTTAAAGAAAAAACATTAGCATGCCAATATGATCTAATGCAGAACTACTCTGCCAGTCAAAAAGTTTCACAATTCTCAATTGTTTTTAGAGCTCCACTTCCTGAAGAGGTACCTTTATTATCTCTACAAATCTTGTCCTTAAGTTTACTGTACACCATGTTGGATAGTTTTTCCAAAGAAGACTGACTAATTTGGTCCAATTCTGAATGAGAAAACCCCTACAACTCCAGCTAAGTAGAAACTTAAAGTGAGTATGAGGACAATTCCATTGCAATTGTGAGGTAGTCAGTCACCCAGCCAAGTCTGGGTAGTGATGAGAATGAAGTCGGCAGGATGCTTGCTCTCTCCAAAGGAGATAATCAAGTTGCTAGAACATAATAAATTTTGTTTAATATGCATTAGGTCCTTATTAGCTCTTAATGCCATGCAGAAGATATTATTATTCTGTACTTAATCCTGTTGTAAGTGCCTGTACCAGAGCTCCCAAACAAATATTTATCCTCTCATTCACAGAAGGAAGAGAGGGAAGAAGACCATAATCTGTCTTCGTTACTAACCACCGTAAAGGTGGCCTAAGAAGAAAGCCCTCAAGAGGCCTTTTCATAACCAGTCTAAACATTCCTAAGAATTTCAGATTAAGGCAATTTTTGATAATCCCAGAGGTAAATTTGAACTACTGAGATAGGTGAAAAGGGAGAGAGATAAGGCATAAATAAATAAGGAGATTTGAGGGTGAAAGATTCTAAGAAAAGAAATTTTCCTTGCCTGATTGAAAACATTCTCTAACCTCTGCAAAAAGGCACGCCATCTTCCCTTCTATCCTACAGGAGGTGGAGCTGCTCCTGACACCTGTACAGTGACTTCACCCCTACTCACCTTCTCCGAGTAGCATCTCATGAAATTCCTCCTCTCCCTCCCCTCTACTGGCAGCTTCCTTTCAACATACAAATAGGGGGAAGCATTTGTCCTCACTGATTTTCATTTAAAAGTAGCTTCTCCTAATTTTACCTTTTCTATTACCCTAATACTAGCAAATATCCATAAAGCAATCCTAAAGACCTTATACATTTTCACACTAACAACCAGTGTTTTTCCTAATTTTTATTTTATATGGTGACCTGCTGACCATGCAATAATAGAGTACAAACATGAGTCATGAAAAAAATAACCTGTTTTTTATTCAGTGATCAGAATTCTAAGATGCTGAGAAACAAGGTTGAGTTGTGGACAAATACTTAATTATGGTTTGTGAGCTTTGCCATAGTTCTCAGAAATTGGGAAAATAAATTCATTTTGGTGAAAATAAAAAATCAAGTTTGGGTGGAGACAATCCAGTGTGTTTGGTTTAAGGCAAGGGTAATTGGGGACCTATGGAAAGCTAAATAGAGTTTTTTAGTAGAAAGTTAGAAATGTAGGTCTGGAGTTGCCTAAGAAAGCTGAACTGGAGTTATAAATTGGGAGTCATCAGTCGGCAGGTGAAAATTAAAACTTTTCAGTGAAGATATTATCCATTTGCCAATTTCAGATGATTTTTCCAAGTAAGTTTTATTTTCTCCTGCTCCATAATGAGTTATAATTTGTTTGTGGGAAAATTAAATAAATTAAATATACTTCAAAAATGAATACATAAATAAAGCTAAAAGAAAGTCAAAGGAATAAATTTTCAAATAAAATATCCTTGAAAGAATCAAAGAATGGCTTGTTTGAGTGAAACTTCATTTTGTGTGGGTAAATGTGCTAGTTGGTGGAAGCAGTCAGTCTACAGCAGTACACAGCATGGGGAGTGGTGTGGCAAATGTGTAAGATGTGCAATTCACTGTCACCATGCTAACTTTCATAGCCTATAGCTTACACAACATTTCTAGACAAAGAAAGCAAGAAATATGAGTCTCGATAGCAAATATGGGCTACAGGTATCTAAAAAAAGTTAGACTAGAGAAATCATATCCTAGACTAGCTTATTCTGGGCTTTTTGAGTATACAACACAATTGTAGACTGTCTGATGCCACTTCTTATTCTAAGTAGCCTCTTCTGAATGCATGTATTACTTGTTTAAATATGGATATATTTACTGCATATCTACAGACTGATGCAACTGATTTGATTGTGTCAATCCCACTAACATTCCCCGGATTCATCTCATCTATTTTTTTTTTTTTTTTTTTTTTTTTTTTTTTTTTTTTTTTTTTTTTTTTTGAGGTGGAGTCTCGCTCTGTCGCCCGGACTGGAGTGCAGTGGCCGGATCTCAGCTCACTGCAAGCCCCGCCTCCCAGGTTTACACCATTCTCCTGCCTCAGCCTCCCGAGTAGCTGGGACTACAGGCGCCCGCCACCTCGCCTGGCTAGTTTTTGTATTTTTAGTAGAGACGGGGTTTCACCATGTTAGCCAGGATGGTCTCGATCTCCTGACCTCGTGATCCGCCCGTCTTGGCCTCCCAAGTGCTGGGATTACAGGCTTGAGCCACCGAGCCCGGCCGGATATCTATCTTTTAAACCCCACTGCACAGAAACAATCACCATTTAGTGGTGAAACTTCTAGTCTTGTTTCCATGCAAATCTATTCCTATTCAATTAGGGGAGAGCTTCCTCAACAAGGCAAGCACATTTTTAAGAGATTCAGTAAAAATATACAAATTTTCCTGCACAGAGGTATGGAGTTCCATTACCCACATAAAGCACCAGTGCCCTTCTTCCTGCACCCTGAGCAGCACTGGAAGCCCAGCCAGGTTCACAGGCAACCACTTGGCCTCTCATGTTTGTTTTATTTCCCACAGCAGGTGAGAAGGTGCTCAGGGATGCCCCTCCGCTGCCCACCATACCTCGCTGTGCTGGGAAGGAGGAGATGGAATTTGCCTTGGCTGCGTGTCTGAGCCCCAGGACTGGCTGTCTCTACTGCAGAGAATGCAAGGAGTGGAGGCTGAAAGGCCCCTGAGGCAGGATGAGAGCTGGCTTTTTGCCAGGATGAGATTTGTCAATAAAGCTTTTGCAGTCTTGTCAGGATCAAGACTCGTCCCCCTACGCCTGCCCCAAACTCTGGTTCTCTTGAGATAATGCCAAAGTCAATTCTACAGAGCCTCACACTCGATGCCAGCCCAAGATCAAGACAGTCAGAGCTTAGGAGAGAGGCTGGGAGTCAGACTGAGTCTGCTGGGGTTGCAGATCTAACTGTATATAACCATGGATAGATAATCTCCCCCCAAGTTGTATGGTTAAAAATATAAGAAATCTAAAATACTGTAGGCTCCACTGCTGGCATTTAAATGCTTCCAACATTTGGTAGCTGTGTTACCTGGAGCAAGTTACTTAACCTCTCTGAGGCTCAGTTTCCTCAGTTATAAAACGGGCATAATAATGCTCACCTCAAAGGATTCTGGTAGGAATTAAAGGAGATAATTCATGTAAAGTGCTTAGCACAACAGAAGCCCTCCATAAGGAGTAGATGCTGTGAATATTCAAGGACCATGGAGTCCACCCCTCCTCCCTGCCAAACCGGCTTGTGTTTGGGGTGGCAAAGGCTCAGAAAGGAAATACCTTGCCCCAAGTCACAAAGTGACTTGCTACTCATGTCTGGAAGCTCAGTTTTTAGAACCTCAATCCAGCGCCTTTTCTGTTACCCAAGCAAGAGCCCCTCTTGCAGGATACAAAGTGCGGAGACCACAACCTCCTTTCACTTCCTTGGCTCTCGTCTGCCTCTTGAGGCACTAATGAAACACCAGGCATGTGGAGTCAGCCTCTCAGATAGTAGCTCTCTAACAGGGACATTATTTAAGACTTGAGTCAGTTCAGCATGAAATTTAATCACTGGATCAATATTGTGACACAGCTTGTCAGAGAGCCGAGGACTGGTCGGGAATACTTGGTAGCCAAGAATGCTTTTGTTTGATTGGCTTCTCCTTTGGATCTTAAAGAACCAGTCCTCAAGTGTGGGGAGCAAAGAGTCTTCCATTCCCTGAGTAGGGCATCTTGTCTCCAGCTAACAGCAAAACCGCTAAACCCTCATTTGCACTCTTCTCCCTCCAGTGACGTCTGGCTCTTCACATTCTCTCATGATTTCTTGTATAATCCCACCTCTGCACCTTTGCCCACTAGGGTCCCCCCACCTTGAGGGTCATCCCTTGCTAGATCTTTCTAACTTGTCTCTCTGCTTCCACTCTGAGCCCCTCCTTCCTTAATTCATAGAATGACACCAGTAGTGAATGATGGATGCATTGACCAAATCTTCCTTCAAGCATGAATAACTGATTTCCCAAGCTGCCCTTTCCAAGATCACATTCTCTTTCCAAGACAGGTTGTATAGAGACTGGTCATGGCAGAAGTAGAAAGGCCCAGCCTCCTTGCTTAATTTGGGATAACTCTGAAGGGCCATCCCAGGCTCCAAGCTCCCCATGGCATTGGCTGAGCCCTTCCTTGCGATGCATCACAGCCCGACTTCCTTCTGCTCAATGCTGCTTCTTTCACTTACCTTCTACAAGTGTGGATCCCAAGAGCACCGCCCAATAAACTTCCTGCAAAATGATCTCTGTTTCAGAGTCCGCTTCTCAGGAACCCAACAGCAGAGCGATTCTTTTAGGCATAGATCCAAGTGTCTTACTTCTCTGTTTAAAATCATCTGATGGCTTCCCACTGCACTTGGAATAAAATTCAGACTGCTCTTGAGGATTGTAGGACTCCAGGTCAAGGCTGCCTAATAGCAATACACATAGGTCGGTAGCACATTTAGAAAGTAAAAAAAAAAAGGTGAAATTAACTTCAATAATATGTTTTATTTTATATATATATATATTTATATATAAATATATATTTTGTTTAACCCTGAAATCAAACATATTANAAACATTATTGTAATTTTTTCCTTTTTTTATTCATTGCTCTACATTTTCCACCCTAAAGAACATATTAAATTAAAACTCATATACTCATGCCAATGGTATCTTATTTGATTTCAAAATCAAAGAAAAGCTTTAGGACTTTTAGTAATTTAAGTTATTTAATATATCTTGGTTGCCTAACTTATTTGACACAGAATGAAGAGACATTGTCCTAGATCAGAAATTCTCCACCATGGCATTATTGACACATTGGACTAGATGATTCCTTTTTGTAAGGGGCTGTCCTTTGCATTGTAGGATGTTTAGCTCCATTCCTAGCCTCTACTCTCTTGATGCCAATAGCACCCCAAATGGGTGACAACCAAAAATGTCTCGAGACATTGCCAAATGTCCTCTGGAAAAGGGAGCAAAATTGTCTCCAGTTGAGAACCATTGTCCTAATCGAGAGTCTCACTTGATAGTAGTGGTATAGTTTACAAAAACCTAGTAACTGAAGAATTTTGATTTTAGGGAGGGATGTAGAAAAAGTCTTACCTCAATTTCAAAGCAGTTTGAGTGTCAACTTATTTGTCATTAATTTTTTAAATTTATGTTGCATATTAATTACAGACTATAACATTGCAGAAGCAGCTTGGGAATAGTATTTAATTATAATTTATGGGTACTAATGTTCTGTAAGGCATTGGCCGTGAAAATGGTGACAAACACGATGTTGAACACACACGTTTTTTAACGTTTCCAAGCAAAGAAAAAAATATTAGTTAGAACGAAGATCCAAATATGAAAAGGAGGTTTGAAGAATTAACATTAGGTGTATTCATTTGCTAACTAGTTGATTAAATTTTAATGTGTTATATTGAGAATAGAAAGCAATATTATGTGACTATTAATGAAAACCATTTATGTTCCTTCTTGCTTAAGAGTTTTTCTCTTGTTAAATGTAGGAAACATAATGTGTAACTATAGAAACCTGCCATTTCCATTATTGGAATTTTCTCATAAAAAGCAAAACTGATTAAACTTTTATTTTCTGGAAAGGTTCTTAAAACCTAGCAAAGAAACCAAATCTTACCTTCATAACACTTGTTTTGCCAAGAATAGATGGGTAGTAATAGGAATAGGGGAAAGAGAATGAGGCAGGCATGTTACAGGAAAGTGGTCCCAATTCAGACCCCAAGAGAGGGTTCTTGGATCTTGCACAAGAAAGAATTCAGGGTGAGTCCACAGTGCAAAGCAAAAGCAAGTTTATTAAGAAAGTACAGTGGTGAAAGGACAGCTACTCCATAGACAAAGTAGGACATTCCTGAAAGTAAGAGGAGGAACACATGCACCCCACATACAATACTCATATATATGGGGAGATGTGCTCTGCTCCAAGGGTTTGTGATAAAGGATTAATTTTCTTAATTACCATATTTTGCAAGAATCAACATTGTTATCTTTAAAGCAAAATTAGGAATGCCTTTGTTCTCCAGATATTGACATATCTGGACACTCCCAAGTCTGGGTCTGTTTAGTAAATATTATTAATTTGTTTCCTGAATCACAAACATCTAGGGGCTAGGAATGCCTAATTTTCTAAGAATGCAGCCCAACAAGTCTCAGGCTCATTTTCTTAGACCTCACTCAAAATGGAGTCACTCTGGTTCGAACACCTCTGACTGAAGCTGGAAATCCATGGTCCCAAGATTCCTCTCATCAAGCATTCTCATCAATACCCAAAAGTCTCTTAAAAATTCCAAATTTATTTTTCAGATTTTATTTTCTTTCTTTACACATCTGACTCCCACAGTGCTGACTTACAGTCCATGATAACAATAATCATGACAAAATGCCTAGGAGTAGAAATAATTGATGTACTAAATATTATATATTAAAAACAATATATATATTTGTATACATACATATTGCTTTTAATCCATCAGAATAAAAATGATACTCCAAACCAATTACAAAACACTTTGCAAAGGGGCTAAACCCTATCCTGCTCAAAAAGAGCAAGTAAACATTTTAATAAAGTAAACTGGTGAGACTCCAGGACCAGGGGCTCTTCGTGAGCTCCCTACATATGGAAAGATTATTTAATAATGCTCCAAAGTTAACTGTGACTGAGTTTATTTGACACCCAAACTGAAGCATTTGAGTAGGCTTAACAGTAAGAGGAGAGGGGCGGCGGGGAGTGCAAATTAAAAACCATCAGTTTGCTTGGTTGTTACATTTTCTGACATACTGGACAAAAGTAGAGAGCATGAACTGCTTGTCTCACAATATTCTGGACCTGACCTTTTCTTAAGGCCAGTTCTCATCTCTCGTTTTATTGCATTAAGCATTCTGCCAAGAAATTCTTCCATTATCTAGTTCCCTGTGTGCATAAAACAATGTGGCATTTGTTTTAGAATTATTAAATAATCCATGTCCCTTTATTTCTCAAAATTACTACTTTTGGTTATTTTCCCTCTAATCTATAAGATATGAAAACCCTAAAGTATTTCTTAACTAATTTACTTCTTTAATTGACAAATAATTTTTTTATATTTACCTTCTACAACATATTGTTTTGACATATGCTCACATTGTGGATCGGCTAACTCGAGCTAATTAATATCTTAAAGTATTTTAAAGTAATAAAATGACATGATCGGTGATTTGTTATTATTTAAACACCCAAAATATTTTCGTTAAAGCAAACACATTGCTTTGGGTGTTTTTCCCTTTGGGCTATTTTATTCTTTTCCTACTGCTTGTCTAGGGACTTGAACAGCTTAAAAGGTTTGGTGATGAAAACAGAGATCCCCTTCATATTTACCAGGAAGCACTTAATGGAGGACACTGGTGTCTTTGAAAGTGCTCTGTTCATGCTACATACTTCAGTACCGGAAAGTAAAACAACACCCTTGGGACGTTAAGCCGTTCCCTTGTCCAGGTTAACGTGATCTCCAAATTGGACGTTGCAAATCAAAGCCAATCAAAGATGTTGCAATAGACCCTGAGAAACATCTTTTTGCTACATCTAAATGGGAAGATTTGTCCCACATTATTGCACTGGTGGCTCCCTAGCTATGCAAAACACAATCAACATTTCCTCTACTCAGAGAGAGAACTCAAATCGCTAAATTATGTTTCTTATTTCGTTTGAAAGATTGTCAAGATAGCAAAGTGAATGAATGTTTATCTGTGGAAGCCAACACAGTTTGTTTTCTTTCTAATATCTCAGATAGATGCAGAATCATCTACATGCTCTTTGTCCCTCAAAGGAACACAAAAGAACGTACTTAATATTTCATTTGCATTTCTCTAATATCTCCAGAACACACATTCTCTAAATCCTACTTCAACAGAAATCTCCTTTTTAAAAAAAATCCACTTTGTATCTTTCAAATATAAGGTTAAAATAGTTTTTTCCAAATGTTCAGTTAATGACAAGTATTTTTTACAAGAGGGGACACAAAATACCCAATTATATTTACATGATATCAGTATAGTATAGACTCTCAGTGGAACTCATCTGACCCCAGAGAAAGGGACTCTAGCATAAATGTGGGATGGAGAGATTGGATATTTTTTCAATCTCATATTTAGAGCATGGTTTCCGGAAAGCAGGTCTCCATCCCTTCTATCTGACCAGCCCATTTCCCTGGGGCCTGTCAGCGGGCTGCATGCAGGGTCAGTCACATGATAGAGATGGCTTCATATTTCTCCTTCAGTATTGTTCAGAGGAACAGTAATTAAAGTAAGATTGATCTAAGTTCTGAAGCAACCCTAGAGAGGGGAATTTTCAAATCCTGGAAATATATACTTAAATATTCTGAATTTAATCATACTGAGATTAATGTTGGCAGCAGATGAAATCAGTCCATATCGTTTTCTTTAGAGGGAATTAAAACATTGGCATTGCTAGTCAAACTAATATATCTTTGGTCCTGACTCACTGATTTACTTGAAGTCTGGAATATTTACATTGGGTGAATGAACAATATAAATGAAAAAGCAGCTGTACATATGGGCCAACAAACATCAATAATTTAATTATTTTCCTCCATAGCAGATAGAGAGAAATAACTTATGGGGCCAATGGGAACATTAAAATAAGCTTGTCTCTCTTGGCTAGTAAATCTGAAGAAAATACTTTACCTCTGCCAGGGCAATATTCCTAGAAAAGCTTTCTTAAGCCCAAGTAAGTTTAACACTCCTTCAAATGTCATGGTCTAATCATGTGCAAAGACTCCTCTATAATTCCATAATTCTCTAGTGAGGGACAGGGAAAAATACTTTCCTTTGGTTTGTAGAGAATGAGGGTTTAATACAAATTAAGGAATATTCATGGAAGATAAACTTCCAGTTCTTCCACTTTACTATTTATATACCACTGTACAAAGTTTGTAATATTACCTTTGTCCTTGGGAATAGCTAAATGACTTTCCAAAGGCCATAAATACCAGTTGGGGAAATTTGTATTCAGAGGAGTAAAAGAAAAAAATGGAAATGGATTTGAGAAACATAATAACATCTGCTAGGTTTGGAAAATATGATTTTCCTCAAGTCATTTTGTGTGATTCAAATCCAAGCTTAGAATAATGTTCCAATATATTAGGCTGTGTTGTGGTTCCAGTTATAGTTTATTTTTTAACTGTAATCAGTTTTACATATAATCTTACTAACCTGCACAGAACTTTTAATAAAATTAAATCATTTTACTTTGGCACTTTTATATAAAATAGTAAAAATTTTAATTGTAAAAGAGCACAGAGCTATGAACTAGCACATGGTTAAAATATGACTGAGGAGCTTGTGTGACTTTGAAGCTGAGCATTCATTAGTACTTGGGTTTCCCTCCCAAGAACACAGTACCTTAATCCACCACCAAAAATATATACCACATACATGTATTTGATGGAAATCATTCGTGAATGGTCTACTCACAAGGCTTTCTGCTCTCCCAAACTGTGACCAGATGGATTATATGCAGATAATGGAATAAATTTAACTTGCAAGTTGCTTTGGGATCATGAAAAGGATATGGAAGAGAGGATAATACCACATTGCTGGTTTCCAGTTCTAGTTCAACCACCTATGAATCTGGACAAGGCCTGGTCACTCTGATCCTTTTGGTGTTCTTATCTGAACTTGTGAGTAGTAATACCTGAGAGGACTTTTTAAGAATCAAGTGTACAAGTTACAATTAAAGAACAGTCTGCCAAAACCAGAAAGATTAATTTTTTGCTACACAAACAGTTCTTTAGGGAGAAGAAGTAACCATTCTTTCATAATCCAAAATATTAACAGATATACAGGAAACATTTTGCAACATAAGAAGCCTAATCTATTGCCTGTATTGATACCAATGTCAGAGCTTTCAACTTGTAAACTGTGAAGAACACTTGAAACTCAATACTAAGAAAATGATCCAATTAAAAAATGAACAAAAGAAAAAATATAGGCAAAAACCTTGAACAGACACTTTTTCAAAGAAGGTATACAGATGGATGGCAAATAAACACATGAAAAAATGTTCAACATCACCAGTCATTAGAGAAGCACAAATTAAAATCACAATTAGGTATTACTATACACCTGTAAGAATGGTTAACACTCTTTAGAATTGAAATACCAAGTACTGAGGTGAATGCAGAGCAACTGGGACTCTCATACATTGCTGGTGAAAATGCAAGGTAGAACAACTACTCTGGAAAACAGTTTTGCAGTTTCTTATGTTTTTTTTTTTGAGACAGAGTCTCGCTCTGTCACCCAGGCTGGAGTGCAGTGGCCGCAGTTTTGCAGTTTCTTAATAATGTTTTACTAAAAGTTGTATATACACTTACCAGAAATCCACCTCTGGGATTTACCCCAGATAAATGAATATTGATGTTCACACTAAAATCTATACATGAATGTTTATAGCAGTTCTATGCATAATTGCTAAAACTCAAAATATTTTATATGTGCTTTAGTGAGTAAACGAATAAATAAACAGTGGTACATCCATTCAAACAGTGGTATACTACCCACCAGTAAGAAGAAAAGAACTACTGATACACAAAACAAAGGATTTATGCTGAGTGAAAGAAACTAGTCCCTGAAGGTTACATGCTGTAAAATTCTATGTATACGACATTACCCAAAGTAAAAAAACTATAATGCTCGAGAACAAGTAAGTGGTCACCAGGGGTTAAGAGTCAATTACATTGTGTCTCTAAGGGAGAAGCACAAGGAAGTTTGTGGGGTTAAAAACTGTTCTGTATCCTAATCATGGTAGTGGTTACACAAATCTATACATGTGTTAAGATCAATAGTGCTGTACACAAGAAAAACTGAATTTTACTCTATGAAAATTTCAAAGTAAAATTTAAAAGTGACACTGTATATCAGTCTACTATTCAAGAATTTTTAGGATTATTCACTTTGTACTGAATAAAATTCACACTTCAAGGCAATTTTCCTCCTTCATCTTCTACCACTTCTCTCATCTTCCCTCAGTACATAATCATCAACAGGCAGCTAATTAATGTTTGTGTATTTAAATCTCAGATTTTACATATACATAATGATGAAATGTATCTAACGTGAAATTTTAAACAGATGTTTCTCTATACAATTCTAATTATTCAAATATTTGCAAATATCTGGATGGACAATATTTTTCACTGTCTCTAGCTATTCGGCACTTTTCCAACATTGAAGTTTTGTATATTAATATTTCCAGTCCCTAAAGGAAAAGTAGTTTTTCATGTCAAATGAATTATTGCATTTATGTCTCAACGTCTACAAAGTTGGTCAACATCCTCAGTTCAATGTTTCTGAATCATTACCTATATTCGCATGCTCAGAACCAGGAAAGTCACACTGTTAGAATTTATATTGATATCTCTCTCTATATATATACGTATATAGATAGATATATAGATATAGATATAGATATAGATATAGATATAGATATCCCTATATTAAACTTTTGAAAATCTGGTGTAAGTTAACATTTGGGGTATTCCTAGCCTCCTACCCTGTGCCTTTTTTTCCTGTGAACTATCACCTTCACCCACAAATTTAATTTCTAGCCATCTGTATATCCTCCGACTGACTTTTCAAAATTCTGTTCAAGAGAGGTAACTAAGAAGTAACGTGTTGATTGGACCCCTGAGTGATTACCAAAGAACCTTGACAACAAAAAGTGACAACTAAAGAAAAAATTCAGTACTCTTTAAATTCCACATAACATGATCACAATAATCTTGCCAAGAGCAAAACTACATTTTAAAATAGTGTGGATTGTCTTAGAAAGCAGTCAAGGGGAAATGTTCAAGGCTAATAGTAGGGTGCAGCAGGACAAATGGGATGTGGGCAGGTAGGGAGTTCTCCCTATGTCCCTGTGGAAATCACGCACCCATGTGTAATTTTATCCTTGAGAAGTTACTCAAGGGAACTGGACACATACCCTGACCCCAAAATATCCATTCTGCTAACTTCGCAAGGCCTAAAATACAACCACAAATTACTTGCCACTTTTAGTCTAGAGAAAATAAAGAAGTAAAAAGGGCATGGGCCCTGACTCCAATGGGTCTCATGAGTTAGAAAACAAAAACTCTTGTTTGAAATAATTCATGAACAAATAAAGGTACAGTTCCACAGGAAAAGATCCACAAACGGAAGGAAATCAGAGATGACAGAAGAGTGGAAAGTATTCAAAAGCTTTTTATAAGAACCGAGGCTTGGTCTGAGCCTTGAGTAACTAACATGCAGAGAGGAAACGGGAGTTCATTCTGGAAAAATGGATTGAACACAGGGTGCCAAGAGGTATGGCACCACAACTTCATTGGCTTTTATAGCCAATCATTTACAAATATATGTTTATTACAACATTTAATAAAATATTTTTCATTATTTTGTCTCTGAAATGCTATCCAAAAGAAAGGAGCAAAGTGAGAAGAAGGCAGATTTTTCTTCCTCTCAAATCTAATTTATGCCATCCCAATCTCTTCCTTGAGAAGCCTGAAGCCCCCAGATTCATAACCCCAGAAAAAGAGCAGGACATTGAGGTTCCTAAACCAAAATGACTAAATTATCCCTGTTCCTTTACCTGAAATACCGGAAGATATGTTTTAAATACAAAAGTATTTACCAGCAAAGACTAAAACAAAAGTTACATACATTTTAAAACTAAGAAAGTAAATGGTTTCTTGTTTAAAATACAGTCTAAATACTGTCAAATTGTCCTAGAAGACATAGTTTTTTTCCTCTACAGCCCTAGGATGCCTGGGGAAAATTGCTATACTATCTACCATTATACATTCTTGAATTAACTGACAGAAACCACAACCATACACCACACAAAACACACAGCTTGAAATAAAAACACAAGAAAGCTAGGAACCCTTGAATTTAAAAAGAGAAGAAATGCATTTTCCTGGCCTGACCTTCTACCCAAGTAGTAAACTTTAAATATAGATCATGGTATCTAGAGAGGGGAAATATTTATAGCAGAATTGAAACTGGAGAATTTCCCAGGAGACTAAGTGTGGGACCTTTTTGGTTTTGATTTTTTTTTTCTTTTCTCAGAAAGGACAGTGTATTTTTAGAATTCCCAAGAAGAAAAGGTCAAATGAGAAATTAGTTTTGAGAGGGTGGGAAAATTCTGGCTTCCCCTTCCTCATCTTGTTTCTTTCTTTGGGATAGCTCAGAGGAAAAAAATGTGAAAATATTTTATTAAAAACGTTGTAAGTAAAACATATATTGTAATCATGGGCTATATTCAAAGCCAATTTGGGGTTAAAGTCTGGTAATCTCAAGGAGGTCATGGGCCTTTAAAGTAAAACAAAGTTTATACTAGTCTAACTTTTGCCATCTAGCAACCTATTAAGACTTGCCATCAAATAAGTCAAAAGCAAAAAGGTTACATATCCTCTTATCTTTACAGAAAGATTTTCTTTGCTAAACAAGAAAACTGAGAAGAATAAAGTTTCTAAAAGAAATTCAAGAGTCCCAAAGAAATAAGCTTAAATGATTGTCATAGAATTGCTGAATATTAGATTAATATGCATGAAATGTTTATATTTGTAGTTATAATCCAAAATATTTATACCCCTGCAAAGTAACT
The DNA here is from genome assembly GCF_001698545.2 of Rhinopithecus bieti. Taxonomy (NCBI): domain Eukaryota; kingdom Metazoa; phylum Chordata; class Mammalia; order Primates; family Cercopithecidae; genus Rhinopithecus; species Rhinopithecus bieti. The sequence continues at coordinate 2,533,909 of NW_016813718.1, read as the reverse complement.
GCAGATATGAAGTGAAGTGGCAGAGTATAATAGTTGCTTATTGCTGTGTAACAACCCCCCAAATTTAGTGGCTTATAACACTTATTTTCTAACCATTTTTGAGTCAGAAATCCTCGTACTACTTAACTGGGACCCTGTTTCAGATTATCTCACAGGCTGCAATCAACGTACTGCAATGGACTGCAGTCATTCTCAAGGCTTGACTGGGGAAGGATCCTTTTTATAGTTCACTTACATGACTGTTGGCAGGAATTACTTTCTTAAGGCTGTTGGATAGAGGCTGCCCTCTGTCCGTTGCCATGTGGACCTTTCTAGAGGGCAGCTCACACATAGAAGCTTGTTTCATCAAAGCAAGCAAGAGGATACAAAGAGAGAGTCAAAACATGATGGAAGCTTCATGCTTTTATAATTTAATCCCTCAAGCAACACCCCATCACTTCTGCCATATACTATTTATCAGATGTGAGTTACCAGGTCCAGTTAACACAAAGAAAGGGTATTACATACAAGGGCCTGAATCAGAGACTCAGGGCAGAGATCAGTGGGAACTATCTTGAATGCTGTATGCAATACAAGGTTTGATAGAGTATTTAAAAATGGATAACCATAAGTTCTTGCAGATATATATATATATTTATATATAATATATCATGTAGATATATGTTACATATCATGCATAGATATTTATATATTATATATAAGTATTACATATTATATATAAT